>NW_004443950.1:21011273-21024903 GCF_000243295.1 Trichechus manatus latirostris | reverse complement strand
TTTTTTTTTTTTTGGTGAAAATATACATAGCCAAAGTCACATCATTTCAAAAGTTTCTACACGTACAATTAGTGACATGGATTACATTTTTCCAGTTGTGCTGCTATTCTCACTATCATTTTCCAAATTATTCCATCACCATTATCTTCAACTCCCTGCCCCCTAGGCTTCCCATCAAAGCTTTTGAGTTGCTGTTGTCAGTTTGATCTCACACAGATAATTCTTTTTTTTTTTTTTTGTACCTTAGATGAATGTTTGCAAACAAATAGCTTCTCATTAAACAGTTAGTACACATATTGCCCTATGACAATGGTTAACAACCCCAAGACACGTCAACACTGTCCCTTCTCAACCTTGGGTTCCCTATCACCAGCTTTCTTGTCCCCTCCTGCCTACTAGTCCTTGTCCCTGGACTGCTGTGCCTCATTAGTACCATTTTGTTTTATGAGGCTGTCCAATCCCAGGCTGAACAGTGAACTTTGGGAGTGACTTCACCACTGAGATAAAAGGGTGTCCGGGGGCCATACTCTCAGGGTTGCCTCCTCCACTTCTTAATGGAAAGAATAACAAAGTCACATTGGAAAAGGGGCATGAGTAGAGAAGACAATACATATGGTCCCATTTTGGCAAATAATTAATTACAGGGTAGATAGTGAAGGGTCTTGGGAAAGGCTGGGTTTGGAGTGTTACTGGGAGGGAGTCCAGATTGAGGAGGCCAGCGCTGGGCTTTCCCACCCCCTCCACCCTGTGTCGCTGCTGTAACCCTGCTGTTTCCCCAAACATGAGAAAAGCATTTTGCTCTGCCACATTTTTCACTGACAGTTGAAAATACTTTCTTTCCCCATTTATGGGTGCAAATTAATGAGATGACAACAGACTGAAACCAATGACAACTGCTAATCTGTAAGCAAAAACAAGGGATGAGGAGCCGATAGCAGTACAGCTGTTTTATTTTAATTGAGGAATGATTTTATGTTAGAAACACTCAATATTCACAGCAAATTAAAAATAATGAAGTGAATTGATACCAATGATTTTTTTTTTTTTTTTTTTTTTGCTTACTATCCCTTTGTAAATCTATTTCTTCACACAAATTGACAGGTCTAATTGATACATACGCTATTATTCCTCATTAGTAGGCTGAATAAAATAATTCTTGATTAAATTTATTGCAATTTACCAATCCAGCATAATGTTTGCAAGCTATAAAAGTCAGTCAACAGGAAACCAGGGGAAAGCCAATGACATTATTATATTTTACTTAATGCGTAAGTGGCCCCTCCACTCTGGTGATGAGGAGGCCATCAGAAGGTCCCTGAGTGGGTGACACACCATCAAGGGGGAGCCTCATTCATGTTCTGGTTTTTACATATGTCAGCAAGTGTTGCAAAACCATCTCTTCTGATGCAGCTGGCCTGGGCTCGAGCCATCCCTGCTCTCCTAGGCCCATAACTGTCCTCAGCCAAACTTTCAGCCATTAATGACTCTGATCCATTGTGACCTCCAGGAACTTGGGGCTGGCAACATCACCTGTCACCTGCACCTATCCCACCCCAACCAGATAAGAGAAGGGAGGCTTCCCAGAGAGAGGACGAAGCCACAACATGACCCCTAAGAGCTTACCTGCTCCAGGTTACCCATCCTAGAGCATCAGAGCCGGGGGAGATTCTGAGTCCAACTGTCCCCTCAATGTAGGAAAGTCTCCATTGAGGATCTGCCCTCCCCAATGTCTCAGATATTACAAACTGGTAACACAGAATGCTATATCCAGCTCCATGATAAGTTCTGTTTGGCCAACACAGGATTGAGAAAAAGTATATGGATTAATTGCCAATATTTAAAAATTTGGACATCTCACATAAAGCCCTGGTTTCCAGATTTCTCTTGGAGAAAAGGGATATCTGATCGCTCTGGACCCATTTTTACGTAGAGAGGAGTCATAGCTGCAAGTGTTGGGTAGACGTGTGTTCTGTTCACCACAGTGTCCCCACTCCCAGTTGTATTGCATTTGACTCCCTTCATTATTTTTCATTAACACTGTTTTTCACTAGCCTGACCCTGAAAATATCTAACTTTGTGATTGGGCTTCCCACCTTCTGTAGTTCCTCAGTTGTCTCAAAGTCACTGTGCACTCTGGCCTAGACTGTATTAGCTCTTGACAAGGCAAACCTGTAGCAACACCCTAAAGACAGTGAGATTTGTCCACTGCACTCCCCATTGGTTTTTTCTCATCTTAAGCTGATACATACATCCTGTGCTGGGGGCTGTCACCCTCCTTTTCTGGTTTCCTATCCAAGGGGATGACCATTTCGTCCTCCAGAACATCCTCCACCCTCTGTCAAACGCACTCAGGGTCTTACTCTCCAGGATATGGGTTATGCATATCGACTCTTTCTCAAGGTCAGGAAGATGGAGAAAGGTCTTCCCAACCCCTGACTCCCCAAAATCTCCCCCCAGAGCAGTGCACTGACCAGGACAGAGTGAAAGCTATTTTTAACAGGAAGACCTTTACTAAACCTCTCCAATCAGAGCCACAGCACCAAGAAGAGACCCCGGAACCTCCTAGGTGCTCAGTAAATGATTTTGGACTTGGATCCTTTGACTACCTTCCTAACCATCCCTGTTAGTTCCTTATCCCTCTCAGTGGAGAGTTATTTTCTCAGGACCCCACATCCTTTGGGGACTCCAGAGACACCTCTCCTAGAAACTGCCAGGGCCAGTGGCCTGGTCATTGGTCAGGGAAGCTTGTCAGGATGTGCATGCCTCTGATTCGTGCAAGTGGTGATGTGCCTGTGATCCTGCACTTGTTCCCAGCTCCCCCATAATAAGAGCAGCTAATCAGTATTACCACCACCTGTCTTTCAGTTTGTCGTACTATGATGGCTTGTGTGTTGCTATGTTGCTGGAAGCTATGTCACTGGTATTTCAAATAGCAGCATGGTCTCACATTGTGGACAGGTTTCAGTGGAGCTTCCAGGCTAAAACAAACTAGGAATAAAGGCGTGGTGATCTACTAGTGAAAATTAGTCAATGAAAACCTTATGGATCACAAAAGAATATAGTCTGATACGGAGCTGGAAGATGAGCCCCCTGGGTCGGAAGGCACTCAAAATACACAGTTGCTTCAACTATGTACTTGAGCATATCAGTGATCATGAAGATGGTGCATGACTGGGCATCGTTTCATTCTGTTGTACATGGGTCACTATGAGTTAGAGTCAACTCGACAGCAAACAACAACAATCAGTATCAAGGGCTTATCGTGGTCAGGCCCTGTGCCAAGCATTGTTCATGTATTATTAGGTTCAATCTCCTCCACCACCTTTGAAGCTAGTCCTATTATCACCATCCCTTAGGGGCCATGCCCCTCCATCTGGTTCCATCTTGTCCTAATCTTAGTTGAGGAGAAAATGATAATCCATCAACAAATACTTATTGATTGCCTAATGTGCAATACTGTCCTGGGCACAGTGACAGGTAGAAAATTTATATAAGACACTATCCCTGTCCTTCAAGAACTTATAATCTATTGAGGCAGATAAGTTGCAATATTGGCAATAAATTAAGTGTGAAATTGTTTCATGCAATGATAAAGGAGCCCAGAGTGGGGGAAGGTTAGTGAAGGTTGGAGAGATGAAAGACAGTCCCTGGAAGAGATGAGGCTTTAGCTGGACCTTAAAAGATGAGTGAGACTAGACCCCCTGCCGCACACTCCCGGTACTCCCGTGCCCCTTCATCTCCCTCAGCTCTTCCTCCAACTATTATTAGAAGGATGGTCACAAAGACCATCAGTCTTGTCCCAGGTAGTTCTGACAGACAGAATTGGACCACCTGATGAAAGGTATGGGGAAATAGATTGGGGTTCAATACGAGGGAGAAAGAACTTTCCCAGAGTCAGAACTATGTTAAGGTAGAGAATGTAAGTTTTCTATCTCTGGGGGGGGTTTGGGCAAGTTTGGTGTCATCTATGAAGGAATGCTGCAGGGGGGATTCAAACATGCCTCAAAGTCCCTTCTCCTCTGGCCCTGGGATTCTGGGGTTCTGAGAGGTGTGGGAGGAGCAGATCTCATCACAGTGGAGGACCCATGCAAGATGGGACTGGCAAGGCAACATCCCAGGGGCTGAGAGGAGCTCAGAATCCACCCCCGCGAGCTCCCAGACACAAGATACCACATGCACAACCAAAGTCAATTTAAGGAGAGTGTGATGAGGGCCCTGAGTCTCCAAGTGAGGAGGCCCACTCTGCTGGGAATGCTGGGATGAGCATGGATCATGGCGACCCCTGGGAAAGAACCTTGAACGCCTCTGCAGTCTGTGTAAACATGTCGCACCCCCACCCTTTAGCTCTAGTCCAAATCGCTCTTTATATTTTAATACCTTGAATCCAACAGACATCTCCACCTGCACATTCCACATGAACAAGTACAAAATACGGTTCACCACCCCCTGCCCCCAAACCTCTCCTTTTCCTGTGTTCTTGGTCCCAGGGAGACTCAATCATAGGTATTCCAACTGCTCACTTCAAAAGAGACACTTCCAGCTTCCTCCTGTCTGTCATTACTGCCTCCCGCCCCCATATCTTATCCTTCATAAAACCCTCAGGATTCACTGAATTAATCTACTTCTCTCTTCTCCACTGCCATTGACTTAGTTTAGGCCACCATCATCTGTTACTCATAAGCAACATGCATGCAGGTGGAGGTAGCTGTCTTATTCACCACTGTGGCCTCAGCATCCAATAGAATGCCTGATATGTAATAAAAATAATAACAACAACACAATAATAATAGTATGGATCCTTATATTGGACTTTCATGTGCTGGCATTTTTGATAAATGTTTTATGTGCATAATCTCACATAATTCTCTGTGGTGGGTATTATTATTATCACCCCTTTACGCAGGAGGAAAATGAGGCTCAGAGGAACCTTGCTCAAGGTCCCACAGCTAGTAAATCCCAGAGTCACAAATTGAAACTAGGTCTGCTCTATCTAACCCCAAAGCAGACTGGTTTCTTAATCACTGGGCTGTGTTGTGTCAATGGAGCTTAATGAACACTTGTTGAATAAAGGAATGGAGCACTGCAACTTCTAGTTACTCTCTCTGCTCGAGATGTGCTCCTTCCCAAATCTCCTCCATGCCGTAGCCACCACGGAAGGTCCACAGGCACAAATCTGTTTTTATCTCCCCTGGTTAAATCATTCAGTGGCCTGTACCACTCTTGGAGTAAAATCCAGCCGTTAGCCTGGCTCAGAAAGATCTAGCCTCCCTCTCCTTCCTCATTCTCCCTTCAGCCATACCGAACTACTTGATGTTCTTGGAATAATGCTCCACCTTATTTAATGTCTCAGGACATTGCAATGCCAGTCCTCCACCCAGAACTCCTTCCTCTGCTTCACCAGACCCAAAGCTCTTAACCTAGATATACTTCCTCTTGTCTGATCCTGTAAGCCTAGTGGAGGCACCCATTTTCCATGTCCCCACTTTATGCTGTATATGTCCAACAGGACTGTAGTGGCAAGTTGAATTCCTTTCCTAGGGCTGCCATAGCAAAATACTACACACTTGGTGCCTTAGAAGAACAGCATTGCATTTTCTCACACAGCTGCTCCTTGGAAACCCTACGGGACCATTCTGCTCTGTCATGTAGGGTTGGTAATCCACTCGACAGCAACGGGTTTGGAGTTTTTTTGTTTGTTTGTTTTCTAGTAGCTCCAGGCATTCCTTGGCTTGCAGCTGCTGTATCACACAGCATCCTTCCTCTGTCTCCCAGTATCTATCTCCTCCTCCGTCATAAAGACACCAGTTGTATAGGATTAGGGCCCACCCTACTCCAGTATGACCTCATTTTAACCTAACTGATAACATCTTCAAAGACCCTATTTCCAAACAGGGTCATGTTTACAGGTACAGGGGTTAGGGCTTCAACATATCCTTTTGGTGGACACAGTTCAGACCATACCAGTAACCAGCTTGGGCTATTTTTTGTTTTTACTTTTGCCTCTCTGCTCCGTTAAACTGCCAGCTCCTTGAGGTACAGTGGGCACTCCACTCACCCTCAGCTTCCCACTGCCTAGCCCAGTGGCTTACAGATATTTGGCAATGCCTGGCAGCAGTGCCCCTAGGTCTTGATGCGTTGATCCAATAAAGTTATTAGTGAACAAAGACAGCTCACACACAACCTAAGTGGCCTGCAGGAATCAAAGATCAAAAAAAAAACTCATGACAGTTAATGAGACAATATGACTGATACTGTAGATTGGTGATTTCCAACCTCGGTGCACATCAGAATTATCTGGTGGACTGACTAAGACATAGATTGCTGGGCCCTATCCCCAGAGTTTCTGATTCAGTGGATCCGGGTTGGTGGTGGTGGGGAGGATCTGAAAACTTGTATTTTGAATAAGTTCCAGGGTAATGTTGATGTTGCTGGGCCAGGAGCCACACTTTGAAAGGCATTGTTCTGGAAGATTCTGAAAGGCTCTACCAAAGCACTGTTGTTGTTCCTGTTGTTGCTCTTGTGTGCTTTCAAGTTGATTCTGACTCACAGCGACCCTGTAGGACAGGGTAGAACTTCCCCACGGGGTTTCCAAGGAGCAGCTGGTGGATTCGAACGGCCAACCTTTTGGTTAGCAGCCTGAGCTCTCAACCACTTCACTACCAGGGCTCCAAAAACCAAAACCCGTTGCCGTCGAGTAGATTCTGACTCATAGCGACCCTATAGTGACCACGTTTGTCCCCAGTTCATGGTGATCCCAAGCACACTGGAACAAAAAGCAATAATAGTGTCCAGTAAAACTAGGATGAATGCAAAAAAAGAAGAAGTGAGAACACAGGTTGCTGTTCTGTCCCAAGTTTGCATTCACCAAACCCAAGTGTAAAGTCTGCTCTCTGAACAATAATCATTTGGGAGGGGGCAGCCGCACGCAGTCTGAAACGAACACTCACGTGAACCCAGCCTTTCACTGCTACATCCTGGCTTCCCCCGGACACAGTGGGACAGACCTGCCACATTCAGCACGCAGCTCCAGACCCAGCATCCAGGCACAGAGCAGTCTCTTACATGCCCCACGCTCCCCTCACCACGAGCTGACTGGCTGGCAATCCAAACAGAGACTGACCCCTCCTCGCCTACGGGAGCAGCTCCAGGCAAACCAGCGGCATTCTCCAAACAGCGCGAACAAGGAAGAAACAAACAGATTAATCTCTGAAATTTGATACCCGTTCCAGACACAAGTAGCAACAAACTTAGCGACAAAGCTGTCAAAATATGTTCCACAGACTCATTGGCAAGAGATCTGGACACACGAAAGAATTTCAGCAAAACCAAATCAGTTGCCAAACTGGGAGGTTTGACAGCGTGCTCGGGAATACATTTAAATCAAAACAGGA
Organism: Trichechus manatus latirostris; assembly: GCF_000243295.1. NCBI lineage: Eukaryota > Metazoa > Chordata > Mammalia > Sirenia > Trichechidae > Trichechus > Trichechus manatus. Next base: position 21,017,512 of record NW_004443950.1, on the reverse strand, counting down.
ACTCGTCCAAAGGAGTGAGTGTCTTCATAAATTATTATGGAATGATTAGAAATAATTAGTCAGTGATTTCAAAATATTACATATATTTTTCAGTGGTATTGAGGGGACGTGTTATATAACGTGGGATTTTGTTTTTACATTGGCTTTCTCTATTTTTTCTTACTGCTCTCCAGCAGTTTTTTAAAAGTGGGGGCCACAGATGTAATATTCTACCATGCAAATTACTGTGGCTTAAAAAATATGTTCTAGGCAATGGGATTCCTTTGCAAAGCTTCTAATAGAAGGACAATGAGAGAGAGAGCTTTGTTCCTTTTCAGGAGTCCTGGTGGCACAATGGTTAAGAGCTCAGCTGCTAGCCAAAAGGTGGGCAGTTTGAACGCACCAGCTGCTCTTCGGGAGCCCTATGGGGCAGTTCTACTCTGTCCTCTAGGGTTACTATGAGTTGGAATTGACTCAAGGCAATGGGTTTGTTTTACTTTTTTTGCACGGAGGTGGAAGACACACCCAAGCTCACAAAGAATTCATACCAGAGCTAAGGCCAGAAGCCAGGCCTCCGACTTCCAGGTGCTTTCTTCAGTCAAAAGATACCAGGAACCAGAGGGCTCTTGTGGCCTTTCTGAGGAGACCTCTTTCTGAAGAGAGCTCAGTGGAGCAAATCAATCCTGAGGGCTCCTGCCATGTGTAAGAAGAGCCCTCACTCTGGCAACAGAGGGATACCTCACAGACTCTGCTCCTTGAGCTAACCCCAGAGTCTCCAACAAGATAGGAAACAGTGCCCCAAACCTGAGCACCCCCAGTTGGCAATGTTCCTTCAAGATTTAGTATCATGGGAAGGCAGGCCTGGAAAGCCCCATTCTTTTCATGTTACAGAGGGGCAGTGAGAGCCCAGCTCTGGGCCCCTCACAGAAGGGAGAGAAAATTCCAGAAGCCCAAACATAAGGAACCCAGAGGATTCTGGCAACTGACTAAAACTCCGGCCACACATCATTGCCAGTGGCCTCTCTGACGACCGGGTTTTCTACTATCTCTTCAAGAGTTAAGACCTAACATCCTGCTAAGGGGTATTAACTTTTAAGTTGCCATAAAACCAAATAATTGTATTTATCAATTTGTTTTAATTACAGAGCGTGACTAAGCATATACATGAGTTAGTCTAAAAAGCCAGCATGCAGACCTGCTGTGAGAAGTGCTTTCCAAAATTAGACGTGAGAAAAATATTTGAATTCCATTTTCCTGTTCTAACGTCCCATTTGAAAAAAAAAAGAAGGGGAGGAAGAAAAGAAAGAAAAGAGGAGAAAAGGCAAGACTTCCAACACAGAACCTGGCCTTCACAGTGACGGCCTTTTTCAAGATGATCCTGAGCTATGTTCCCTGTCTCTGAGGAAAGCACCAGCGTATAAAATGGTAGTGAATTTGCATTACTTCCAATCCATCATTCTCTGGGTGTGCAGGAAAAACCAGGGGACCAGCTACAACAAAGCTCAGCCTTCGTGTTGACAGATTCTTATTTAAGTGACTATGAATACAACAATTCCACAAATAATTTGTCAAGTGTGTGGCTGAACTGGCTCTGAACCCTGATAAATACCGACTCTTCTCCCACTACAAGAGGAGCGTGTTCCGTGCACGGACGCCTAGGAGCAGGCATGAGGATTTAACAATCGATGCTACTATATTTCTTTCTTCTTTGCTGTTGAACAACAAAACGAAGCAAAACAAAATGCAGCTTTGAAGGGTGGCTTTTTCCCTCAACGTTAAGTACCGGGGGTGGCGGTGCCTTGTAAGTCTGCGCCACACACCACAGGCTGAGCGACAAGGGGTCCCTTTCCGGGCCACACTGACAGCCCCTGCCTGCAGATGCTTCTGGTTCTCTCCTTGGATGCTCTAGGCAGGTCCCCTTAAACCTTAGGCTCCCCGGGCTGCTGACGTGAATGCTGTCCCTTGCAGCCTGGGTCTGGGGCCCTGGAGCTGTGATGGCCCCGTGCAGGGCAGCTAGCAACATACGGGCTGTGCTGGCAGACCTGTGGTTCAAGACATGCCTGGAAGACGGGCGACAAGTCCTCTTTAACAAAACGTAAATCTAATCATCTTTGAAGACTGCAACACACACCTAAATGTCTCTTGCAGATGTAATTTAGTATGCATTATTAATTTATTTTTCATAAAGCTCCCAGCTCCTGAGAAGGTGAGAGCTTAGAGCCGCCCAGATGATAAGGCTCGTTTGTCAGCAGAAGGCGGGCACAGGCATAAACACAATTTTGCTTCCTAAAACCCCATCCAGGAGAATGCACAGGCTCTTCTTAGGGGAAGAAGCTTCCTGTGAACTAGATTATTCCAGACGTTTTAATGAAGTGCCGACCCACAGTGGGACATGAGCACTCCTGTGCCATTTGCAAAGTGAAGCGGTAACTTACTGATGCCGGACGGCCAGGCATTAGAACACCACCTATTTGCGTGGAAACTTTTCACTCTGGAACAGTAATGCATATAGAAACAATTAAGAAATAATTAATTCAGTCTAACACAGAATGCTAATTATTTATTGTTCATAAAGCAATTGTAAATAATGCAAGAGCTTATACGGTAGGGCCATCATGATTTTCCAGTCATTAACTTAACCAGAATTTGCATTTTGGGACTCTAGCCAGTGACTTACATGCAGTCCTTAAGTAATTTTTCAAACACCCTGTCCTATCTTAATCTATTCATCATTAATCACTTTTGGTCACTTTACATAGAGAACACTTTTCAGATAAAAGATAAAAGAAATGCATTAATACAACAAAAGCAAGTTGGAATACTTCAAAGCATAAGGTAGGGGAGGAATATGGTTATCAAAGCAATTTATACATCGTGCACTTAGTGTTCCAGTGGGGTTGGTGGAGCTGTTGCTTATTATGTACAGAATTATAAGGAGGAGCTAGGCTTTTATCGCAACAGACGCCCCTTCTCACTGTTCTGGAGATGAGAGCTCACATCTAAGCTGGTCTCAGGAGAAGCATTGCTCTCTGGACAGTCAAAGGCATGTCAACAGAGTCTAGTAAATTCCTTGCATATCTCCAGACTAGGTTACCTCCACTGGTGACTGCAGACTGGCCTGGAGAAGCACAGCCCCCAAGAACACTTAGGGTGCCTTTCTAAAGGGTGGATCCCCTACACTCAGTGCTGTTGCTCAAGTTTCCTTGGGGGTCACAGGGAGTTCACTCATGAGCACCGGCACCTCCTTGTCCTGTAATGCCCAGGTTACATCTTCTGCAACATGGGCCTTCTTTGGGCTCTGGGCCATTCTGTGCAATGTCCGCTTCCCGGGGCACAGGTGGGGACAGACACCAAGAGGTTGCTTTCCAGACCAGCAAAGGAGAGAAGGAATAGCTGCTGCCCTCCCCCCTGCCCTCACCCCCCTACACACAGAGGGTCCACAGCACCAGAAACAAGCAGAGATTCTGAGCCAGCATGGCCGGGCCTCATCCCAGAGCTCATGCACTGTTCGTGCTCTCCTTGGTGAGCCCACTGTGGGTGAGGGAGCGTGTCTGGGTGAGGCGTGTACAGCTGCACAAACCTGTGGGAGAATCTAAGGCTGAACTGCCCGGGGCCCACAAGACATACAAGGGTTGTCTCCCTCAAGGATTTGCACTTTGTTAGGTGGTGGGGAGCAATGTCAGACTGTGGCCAGGCCATGGGCTCTTTGGTGGACTGAGGGTCGAATGGACATCTTCAGGAGGAGGAAGGCTGAGTCCCTGGCACAGGTGCGTAGCTAAAAAGAAGGTGAGGCAATGAACAGAAAACCAGATGGCACTAATAATGCCACACTTAGGCAGCCACTCTTTGGCAGATATGTCTGGAGGTCAGTTTGGGGCATGATGGGTTCCAAGGGCACCAATATATTCTGAATATTGGATTTAAGAGGAGTAGAGTAGTTAGGAGTTAAGTGAGAGAGAACTTTGAAAATCTGACTACATGTTTTAAATTTCTTTTGCAAGGCCAGGGAAGCCATGAAATGTTTTAGAGCAGAAGAAAAGTGACATGCAGAGCACGGATGTTCCAAGGCTTTTAATACGTACACCAAAACATGGTGCCTGCATTCCAGTCCTCAGCAAGGCTGTTACTGGTATAAAGCCAACTCTGTGAGGACGGGGCATGATCTGTTCGGTTCACTGCTGTGTCCCCAGCACCTACAACTGTGCCTGGCACGTAGTAGGTCTTCATGAATAACTAACCACCAATGTGACAATAAACAAAACTAAGTACAATTGAATGGCTTCAACATCACTAAGCATGTTCAGCTGACCCACACTGAGTGCTCTGAATCCCAACATCATCGACAGGTGGAAGAGTCCAGGAACAAGTAGCCTGGTGGCTATCTGGTACTCTGTGGGCCGTAAGCTTTATTATTTTACTCGTATCATGTTTCAGAGCACTCTGATATGCCAAGTGCTCTATGAGACAAAACCCAAGCCCTGCTGGAAAGGGATGGTTCCATCTGTCAATCATGATGGAGGAGGACTGAAGGATGTCGGTCCAGCTGACGTGGAGTTGCCAAGGGGGCGTCATTCAGACAGAGTGGAGTGAGGCTGGGCACTGGCTGACAAGCTGGGCATGAGAATGTGAGGGCCACTGCCGTCTTCTCCTGAAGTGTGCTATGGGACAATAGCACTGGCCCAGCCTAATCTGGGGATTTTCAATGTTCTACAAATATGGGGTGTTTCAGTGTTCTACAAATCAGACTCTTTAAGGTAGTATGGTAGATGGGAGATTAGTGATTCAGTGGTAGAAGTCTTACCTTCCATACAGGAGACCCTGGTTCGATTCTTGGCCAATGCACCTTATGCACAGACACCACCCATCTGTCAGTGGAGACCTGCATGCTGCTATGATGCTAAACAAGTTTCGGTGGAGCTTCCAGACTAAGATAGACTAGGACGAAAGGGCTGGTGATCTACTTCTGAAAATCAACTAATAAAAGCCCTACGGATCACAATGATCTAACCCATGACTGATTATAGGGATGGCGCAGGACCAGGCAGCATTCCATTCCATTGTGCGTGGGGTCATCACGAGTTGAGGGCTGACACGAAGGCAACTAACAACAACAACAAGGTAGTATTAGTGTTGTAGTGCAGTGAACTACTTAATATGGCCCTGTTAGCCATAATCTGTATGGCTTCCACACAACGATTGGGTGGGGCTATGCCAATAAGGTGCTTGTGGTCTACCAAGTGGATTGGACAGCTTGCTGCTAATGCAAATGCATGGAACCCTTGTAGGGGTAAGACCACACAAATAAGGTATATGGAACCCTAACGAGGGGATTGGTCAGTTTTGCCATGCCACTAGGCTTAATATGAGCCATCCTAGAGGTGGACAGAGGGGACCTCACTACCCTCAAGAAAGAAGAGCTTGGACTGGAGTGTATCCTTTGGATCTGGGATCCTTGCACTGAGAGCCTCCTAGACTCAGAAGACAGAGAGAGAAAGCTGTAACACTAGAGATGGTGTGAGACGATGAGAAGCAGTGGCAGAGAAATGGCAGCAGTAGAGGCAGCAGAACCAAGAGACTGGCAGGAGATAGAGCAGCGGGCTTCCTGGCCCATGGAATGAGAAAGCTGAGTGCCTTCAGGCAGGAGGCTTGCTGGTAGAGGGTGTTGTTTCTGAGCACTTGTCAACAGAGCTAGGCTTGCTGACCCATGGAGCGAGAGAGATGAGCACCTTCGGGCAGAAGGTTTGCTGGCGGAGTAGGGTGCCTCTGGGCACTTATCAGTGGAACTAAAGAGCTTTGTAACAGTTGTCCCAGCAAGGCAGAGGCCAGGCCGAGGGGCCGAGGGATAGCGCGCCAGAGAGAGGCCTGTCTTTGGGCACTCCTGAGAAGAGGCTGTACTGACTGAAGAACTGTATCCTAACTCATTCCTGATCCTGAATTGTAACCTGTTACTTCCCTAATAAACCCCATAATCATGAGTATTGTCTTCGAGTTCTGCGTGGCCTCTGCAAGGAATGAACGAACCCAGGAGACGTAGAGAGTGCCCTGGGAGGGACGACTGGTGTCAGAATTGGTAAAAAGGTTGGAGAGAGGATGTATGTATGACCTGGACTTCATAGGAATCAGCCTTGGGCCGTTGATGCTGATAATGATTCTCCATCCCCCTTGTGAGGTTAGCCTAGGAGGTCAGACACCCCCGCCCCGCCATTTTTACAAGCGTTAAGAGGCAGGAAGAGGAAGAGATAACGGGGTCAGTGAAGAAA
>NW_004443950.1:20991273-21008773 GCF_000243295.1 Trichechus manatus latirostris | reverse complement strand
CTGCAGCCCCTGCTCTGCACAGGGACAGTGGGGGCTGTACAGAGGTCATGGCCTATCGTGACTGGCGGCCTGTTTTAATTTAGTCAGCTGGGTAATGGCCCATTGTCTGCTCCTCTTCATGCCGGGACCAACTGTCTGAATGGCAGGACTTTGTCTGACTACTTCTCCATCAGTCCTTTCTCTAAAAACGAAGTAAATACCTTTCCTATACTATCTCCCATATTGTTTCCTTACTTTGAATCTTAATCACAGCCCCACCCACCCCTATCCTCACCCTGGTTCCACCACACACACACACACACACACACACACACGCACACACATGCACGCACACACACACAAACACACGCACACTCACATCCACTCATTCTCTTCTCCCTGCCCTTCCTCCAAATGCTCCTACTCGCCCTTCCAGTCACACTCTGTCCCTTCCTCCACCGAGCTCTCCCAAAGGGCCTGAGCCCTAGTGACCCTCCTGCTCCAAGTTCCCCACTGCCTGGCTTGTAGTTGCATTTCCCAATGACGTCGTTTTTAACACAATAACCAAAGTTTTTCCTCCTTTATTTCCTATTACCCCTTGACCTCCTCCACTCCTGTTCAAGCCACATTGCCTCAGGGGAAAAGATGAGCTAACAGAAAATAGAGAAACATAATTCTCCTAGGACTTTCTAGTCTCAAAATCTAAATGCAGAGAAGAGAACAAGAACAGACTTCAGGCATGAACAATAGATTAGAAAGAATATAAGATGAATCGGCTTTCTGCCCCAGCAACTAAATAAATGGTCCAGAGGTTATAGGGGGAGAACACGAGAAGGGAGGAAAGAGCTTAGTCACTGGTAGGTCCCCAAAAAGGGCCTGGTCCCTGCCATCCCCGAGGTTGAGCCCTAACAAGATGATATGAGCTCCCACAGGCACCTTGGACAGGAATACGCCATGACCCAGAAATGGTCAAGCACGGAATAGAGAAATAACAACTGGGTACCACAACTGCTTCAGTCCCTAATGCCACCTTGCCACTACATAATACTTCAGGGAAACCTGGAAGGCCCCAGCTCGGTTAAGATTATTTTCCTCAACCAAACAAAATGAGGGCTTGTATTTTATCACGAATTGAATTGTGTCCCCCCAAAATATGTGTCAGCTTTGTTAGGCCATGATTCCCAGTATTGTGTGGTTGTCCTCCATTTTGTGACTGTAATTTTATGTTAAAGAGGATTACAGTGGGATTGTAACACCTTTACTAAGGTCACATCCCTGATCCAATGTAAAGGGAGTTTCCCTGGGGTGTGGCTTGCACCATCTTTTATCTTACAAGAGATAAAAGGAAAGGGAAGCAAGCAGAGAGTGGGGGGACCTCATTCAACCATGAAAACAGTGCCAGGAGCAGAGCACGTCCTTTGGACCCGGGGTCTCTGCTCGGAGAAGCTCCTAGTCCAGGGGAAGATTGATGAGAAGGCCAACAGAGAGTGAAAGGCTTCCCCTGGACCTGACTTCCTGAATTTGGACTTTTAGCCTACCTTACTATGAAGAAATAAATTCCTCTTTGCTAAAACTTGTGGTATTTCTGTTATAGCAGCACTAGATAACTAAGACATATTAGAAATTCAATTGAGATATAGGAAAAGAAATTGAAACTTTTTTCTTGCATATCTGAACTTCAGCACTGAGGTTCAGAGCTGCTGTATTCCATAACTCCCCATGTCTCCTGGAGGCTCGAGATGCCAGTAATTATACCATAGATAGATAGAGATAAATAGCTTTCATCAAGTTGACCTTGACGCACCGTGACCTTATGTACAATAGAACAAAACGTTGCCAAGTCCTGATCATCCTCATGTTCTCTGGCATGTTCAAGTCCATGTCGTGGCTACTGTGCCAGTCCCTCATCTCACTGAAGGTCTCCCTCAACCTCGCTGGCCTTCTATTTCACCAAACATGATGTCCTTCTCCAGTGATTAATCTCTCCTGATGACATGTCCAAAGCAAGCAAGTTGGACAAGTTTTGTTGTGATCCATAAGAGAAGAATAAGATTGTTGAGGAAGTGAATGGGTACAAGGAAGAGCTTCACTCATAGGCTCATTTCTTGAGCCACCTGCTTTCAACAGGAATTTTGCATGTGCCTTGTACTCACTCACCAAAACACCTGGCACTTGCTGCTCAGTGCATCTTCCCAAACACCATGGTAAGCTTCAGGAACCAAGCAGCCCTATTAGAATAGGCCATTTCCTAAAAAGAAAAAAAGTCAGTATGTAAGAAATGGAGCAAGAAAGCTGATGGCTCTGTCTGTTCTCCATCATCGTAAAATAATTTTGTGGAATTTTTCTTTGTTCTTTGTTAACCAGCTAATTTGAAACTGCGTAAAAAGGAATGCATAACAGATTGCTCAGAACTCGCTTTTAAACAATTTCTGGCTGACCTTTCCCCACCCCTACCCAACCCCCACTGCATACACAAGCATAGTGGCACATGCACAGGTGCATGCACAAAAATGTCGTTTTGACTCGGATCCACTCCCCTCTTCTCTTGGTAAAATAACCAGGACTGTGTTGGTGCTTCCTGCCTTTCCCCATGGAGCCCATGAGCTTCAAGAGAGTTTAACGCTCTCCCAGAGCTGATTGTGGGGCATGTGGCTCTGGCCTAAACAAATCAAAATTATCTCACCCACCTGACCACACAGATTCTTTTCAGGAGTAAGTACTGACCCCAGCTGGTCCAATCAGACTCTGGGGACACACCCTTCTCTGCTAGCCAGAATGAGGACCCTGAGACCTGAGAGTTGCTGGAGCCAAGCTAGACTCACAAGAAGCTGTGAGTGGAGCTGCCGAGATTGAATCGAAGCACTAGTGGTTTTCAAATGTTGTTGTTGTCATGTGCTGTTGAGTGGGTTCAGACTCATAGTGACTCTATAGGACAGAGTAGAACTGCCCCATAGGGTTTCCAAGGAGTGGCTGGTGGATTTGAACTGCTGGCCTGTTGGTTACCAGCTGAGCTCTTAACCATTGTGCCACCAGGGTTTTGATTTTCAAATTAGTCCACTCAATTTCTGACATGCCTCCTTTCAAAGGATGGCACCTAATTCCGTTCTCCTGGAATGGGCTAGACTTAGTGACCTGCCTCTTAAGGATAGTATGTGGTAAAAGACATGCTATGTAACTTCCAAGGCTGGGTCATAAAACAGAGTATCTTCCACATGGCTCTCCATAGCTCTTGGAGTCTTTGCACTGGGAGAAACCAGCTGCCATGTTGTGAGGAAGCCCATGTAGGGAAAAACTGAGGCCTTCCACCAACAATCAGCACCAAGTTGCTCGCCATGTGAGGGAGCCACCTTGGCAGCAGATGCCCCAGGTCCAGTCAAGCCTGTCTTCAGATGACAGTACTAACTGACATCTTCACTGTAACCTCATGAGAGAGCCCAACCAGAACCATGCAGCTAAGCTGCTTCTGAATTCCTGGCCCACAGTAACTGTAAGATAATAAATGGTTTCTGTTGTTGTAAGCCACTAAGCTTTTTGGGAAGTTGTTACACAGCAATACATAACTAAAATAGGAGCCAATACTAAGACTAAAAGACAAATTAAGTTGCTGGATCAGCCTTCACTTGATGCTTAAATACCTCTGGACTTTTCATTTACATATGTCAATAAAGTTTATCGTTTATGCCAGTTGAGTTGGATTTTCTGTTATTTTCTGTCAAAAGCATTTTGGCAGACACTTTCCTAATTCTTCCTACTAGTTTCAGATTTCTGAAGTGAGCTGAAAATGTGGATTAACTGACCCTATTTAACTTAAGCTCAAGAATCTTCATTCCAGCTACTCTTGCTTGTTACTGTGGCATTTGCATAAATGGAAGCAGATGCTATTGCAATCTCCATGCAGAGAATTCATTCTTTTGCTTAAGGATGTAATAAATGGAGAATGGAAGGAAGTTTACACCTGAATATATAAAGAGTCTACAGGTAATAACCCTTAAATGTAACATCTCTGTACGCACTGGTTGTTACTTGCCTATCCAAAGTAGCCAAAGAGAAGGAGCTAGGGGAGATGTTAATTCTCACTTGACAAGGGGTGTCTTAGGATTCCTAAAATCAAAATGGCAACAGAGAGACCTATGCAGTGGTTACAAGACTTTGGTGCCTGAAAACTCAGGTGCACTCTTTCTGTTTCTTTCGGAAGTAGCCTCTTTTACAGTGCAGTGAATTACTCACTGTGGTCCTCCTAGCTGTAGTTTTTTTAAACTCCCACCAAATGACTGGATGGAACTACGCAAATGAGGTGCTTGTGGCTCACCAAGGGATTGGATAGCTTGCTAACGATGTAAATAAGGTGCATGGCACCCTTATTGGGGTGGGACCACACAAATAATTTGTATGGAACCCTAATGAGGGGATCAATCAGTTTTGCCATCCTGCGAGGCACAAAAGAGCATTTAATCCCAAAGCAGAGGAGGATGTCAACACCACCAAAACAGAAGAGCCAGGAGATAGAAAGAGGAGTTGTAACCCAGAAGACAATGAGAGATGGCAGTGAGAGATGGCTGGGATGGGGCTTCCTGGCCCATGGAGCAAGAAAGCTGAGCGCCTTTGGGCACAGGCTTAATGGTGGAGTAGGATGCCTCCAGGCTCTTATTGGCAGAGCTAAAAGAGCATTGTAATACTTGTCTGAGCAGGGCAAAGGCCAGGCCAAGGGGCTAAGAGGCCTAGAGGCTGGGGAGAGTTGTGCCTGTAGGCATGACAGAGAAGAGGTTGTCCTGATTGAAGAACTGTATCCTGAGCATTCCTGAACTTGAATTATAACCTGTTATTTTCCCCCAATAAACCCCATAATCATAAGTATTGTCTCTAAGTTCTGTGTGGCCATTGCAACAAATTATTAAACACAGCAGAGAAGTAGAGAGTGCCATGGGAGGGACGGTTGCTGACTTGACAGCAACTAATAACAATAAAAACAACACATACTTTGATAGTGCTGTGTTTCAGATCCTGTTCTTAGTATTTTTCATTTCTTAACATGTTTAATCATATTACCTAAGGAATTCACTTATCCCAAAGCATGGTACATGTTAGACACTGCAATGGCGGTACCCTCTCTCACTGGGAAATCAACATATCAAAAGGTTTAATGAATAGACAGAGCACAAAATTCATTATTATAACATTTCTCATACATCTAGGTGACTCTACTCTAAAAAATATTACTCTGTGACCTATTTCTTTCAAGCACACACATACACGGTGAAAGAGCACCATTCGTGAAAATCAATGTATCGTTGCCTTTTCTACAATGCCCATTTCTATCCATTTCTCCTGGTATCACTGGGAACATCAGAGGGACACTGTATTTCAAAGACAAATGCCATCTTAATTGGACAGATCTCTTTTTAACATTTATCATTTCCTGTTAGGTCTAACTCAAAGTAGTCTATATATATATATATGTATATATATATATATATATATATATTTCATAAACAGGGGAAGTAAAAACTATAGTCCAAAACCCCACATCTCTGTTATTGGTGTGTGTTTGGTACAAGTGTGTAGATGCCCAGCATTCATGTAAGTGCAGTGCTATGCACGACTCTTAGCCACATTAGACATAGAGCTGAGGGCTATGTTCACATCACCCAACTAGAATCAGTACCATTGACAACCCAGTGCAGAAAATCACACCACAACCTTATGTCATCATCCACAGTGGTAAGACCCTTAGTTGGTGGGGATGATCCAGGCTCTATCTACCGATGCTGAAGTTCTCAGTACTATTGGTCATGGAAGGGAACAAAAAAGATATTGCCTACAGAAACCAGAATTAAAGGTGTCGCATAAAATTATATTTATTGGAGTAGTGATTAGAACAAGCCACAAATGTTCTTAAATATTAGGAGAACCATACACAATAAGAAGCCCTGGTGGCACAGTGGTTAAGAGCTGGGCTGCTAACAAAAAGGTCGGCAGTTTGAATCTACTTTCAGTTCCTTGGAAACTCTATGGAGAAGTTCTACCCTATCCTACAGGGTCACTATGAGTCGGAATCCATTCGATGACAACCGGTTTCCTTTTTGGTACACACAATAAACAAAGCAAAGAAAATAGATCACATAGGAGAGAATTTTTATAAAAATAAAGAAAATTAATATACAATGACATTCCAGAACTAAAACCAGAGATATGTGTCATGTCAAGTGGGCTCGATTGGTTATCAGAAAGATTTTCAGGATGGCCTACAAAGCAAAGCTAACTCTACGCTGTATTCAAGAGACACATAAGACCAAGCCGGTCAAAAAAAGATGAAAAGATATTCAAAGATGCACCAGAAAACAGAAACAAAAAGAAGCAGAGGCCATTCTCTTAACACCTGAAAAGGCAGAATTCAGGATCCCAAACCAAAAACCCATTGCCGTCGAGTTGATTCCGACTTATAGAGACTCTATGGGACAGAGCGGAACTGCCCTGTAGGGAGTCCACGGCCTTACAGAATCAGACTGTCTCATCTTTCTCCAGCTGAGCGGCTTATGCGTTCAAACCACCAACCTTTTGGTTAGTAGCTGAGCGCTTAACCAGTGCGCCGCCAGGGCTCCTGAATTCAAGATAAAAACATACAATTACACATAGAAGAGCACTTTAAAATGCTAAAGGTAGAAATTCACAGACAGGCTATAATGGTTCTGAATACCTGTGTATCAGATTACATAGCTCAGCAACGTCACAGGCAGAAATTGCCAGAGGCTCAAAGAGAAACAGCAGTAACACCAGTAGCAGGAGGCCATTCACCACTCACAGTCCAAGACAAACAAGTGGACAAAACAATGAGAATGTTGTATCCCTAGATAACGTAATTAACAAGACAGACCATACTGAGTCATACAGATTGCATACCTTGAAAAGCAATCGTTTATTTTCTTTGCAAATGCCCATGAAACATTTATAAAAGAGGTGATCACATTTTAGGCCACAAAGACAACCCCAATAAATTCCACAGGAATAGGAACAGTAGAGACGATATTCTCTGATGACAATAAAAATAGAAGTAAATAACAAAAGCAAAACCAAAAAGTCATTTCCAAGTGAAAATTTAAAACCAACAAAATTACTCAGACATATTCTTAGGTCAAAGAGGAAACACAGCCCCAAATCTGAGAATTTCTAAACGACAATAATGAAAACACTATATATCTAAAACCTACGGACATAGCTAAAAAGAACTCAGAGAAAAAGTCATAAACTCAAAAGCGTATATAAATAAGAATATAAAGAATAAAAACAAATGAATCAACCACCATACTCAAAAAGTTAGAAATAAAGCAAAGTTGAAAAGGAAAGAGTTAATAAAGATAAAAGCAGAAATTAATGTTAGAAAACTGGAAACCCAGAGAAATAAAGAATAAATCCTAAAGCTGTTTCTTTGGTGAAATGAGGTGGGGAAGAAAAAATAATATACATGTGCCACTAACTAACCTAACCAAGAAAAAGAAAGAAGAAAATGTAAAGAACAAGCTGGAAAATGGACACAGACCAATTTCCTTCAAAAAAAATACAGAAAAATGTCAAAAAGCTTTTGATATAAAGTCCCCAAAATAGGCCAGTCTGGGGAAATTCTATCAGGTCTTTAAAAATAAGATGCTCCAATAATGTTTACACTGTTCTAGAGCATTTTTTAAAAAGGAAAAATGCCAAAATATTTTATTAGAGCAACTATAACATTATGCCCAAACCTGGTGAAGACTGGACAAAAGACAAAAATAAAAATAACTATAGCTTCACCTTATTTATGCATATGGATGCAAAAACTAGATACGAGATATTAGCAAACAGCACCCATTAGAACCTTAAAACATAATACACCGCGACAAAGTGAGTTTTATTTAGATAATTCAAAAAACGGTGAAAAAACAGGAAATCCACTAAACAAGGCACCCAGTTACTAGAGGTAAGGAGAAAAATCATATGATCATCTTATATTCACTAAGAAAAAGTCATCGTTAAAATTCAACAGCTATGCCTGGTTAATGAGCAAAAATTTCCTAGAAATTAATATGAAAAACACTGACCTAGTTGAAAGTGGGGACTGAGAGAGTTCATATAAAAGGAAATATAAGTGGTTCAAAAATAAGAAAAGGAACTCAACTTCACTCTAATGTGAGATCTTCCAATTAAAGCTATCCCGAGACGCCATTTTTCACCTATTGGATTGGCAAAAATCCAAAAGTTTGCTAAGATACTCCGTTAGAAGGGCTGTGGGGAAGCAAGCAGGCACCATATAGTGCTGGTGGGAATATGAATTGGTATAACCCCTGAGGAGGGCAAATCAGCACCATCTATCAAAATTACATATGTATATACCCTTTGATCCATCAATTGTGCATTGGGGAATTTATCCTCCAGTCACATTTGCACGCGTGTGAAATGATGCCTGCGCAGGGTGATTCATTAGCATTGCTTGTAAGAGCAAAAATGGTAAACAACCTAAATGTCCATGTATAGGGAACTGGTTAAATAAATTATGGTACATCCATACAATATGGTACCACGAAGCTATAAAATCATAATGAGGATACTTTTCATATACAGATATAGAAAAATTGTCAAGATAGATCATTAAAAAAAAACTTGCAAACTGTGTATATTAGGCTGCCTTTTGTGTAAAAAGAGGAAAAATAAGAATACGTATTTGTGTTCGCTTGCATGCACATAAATAAATTCTAGAAGGATACAGAAGCTATAGATAATGGTAGTACTCTTTAGGCTCCGGAGTGTGCTGGGTAGGTGGAAGTTTGAACTGGAGGGAGAATTCTCATTGAGTGCTTCTCATGCTCACTTTTGTAAAATGATCCGAACGTATTATTTTAGATAGGAAGATGGGTAAATATGTAAGTCCCACCAATTCTACCTCCTAACATGCCTTGGATTTGGCTTTTCTTTCTATTCTGGTGTCACTGGCCTTGGTACAACCCTCCAACGTCTCTTGCTTAAATCACTTCAATTTGCCAGTGAGCTAGCCTTTCCTCCTCTAATCTCTCCCTTCTCTGAATTGTCAACCCTCTGCGGTATGGCCCAGATCTTTTGAAAACTGACATCATTTGTTTGTCTGGAAGTAGTTCCCTACAGTTTCAAGAAATAACTCTTCAAATGTTGGCCCTGATCTATTTTTCAACCATTCTTATCCACTCAACATGCAGCTCATGCTTTAGCCACATGGAGCCATGTAACAGTCTCAGGTTTTCCTTGTGGAGTACCTGGGTGGTGCAAACAGTTAACCCACTCGGCTGCTAATTCAAAGGTTGGCTGTTCAAGTCCACCCAGACATGGACTCTACTTTTGAAAACTCAGCTAGTGAATACGCCATGGATCACAGTTCTACTCTGACACACACGGGGTTGTCATGAATTGGAATGGACTTGATGGCAACTGGTTTAACTGCTTGGTCATCCTTGTGTATATATTCTTTCCTTTGCCAAAAGCACCAAGATGCCCATTCTCTGGCTGATGAGCTGCTCGTCCTTCAACAAGACCCAGTTTTAATAATACCTCTGCACTAGATAGAAGGAGAAAGTGACTCCCTTCTGTGGGGTCACATACATACCTCTATTGTACAATTTGTCGGATTGTAATGAAATTCTTTGCTGAGATATATAACTCCCCCCACCCCCCACCCCCACCAAACCATGAGAAACCTAGAGTAGCCGCCAGGTATTACATTTACCTTTGCATCCCCATGACTTATCTGGCCCACATGATGCTCAGGATAATATGCCTTGGATGGGGGATCCAACTAATCCTTATGGTAGAAAGTCTTTACCCTCAAGAACACTTTCATACCCTATCCCCTAAGATGACAAATATCGTTCTTTGTTTCCCTGCTCATCTGTCAAAACAAGTCCTACCCTTAGAAGACAAGTGTTACCTTAGAAAGCTTTCTCCTGGGACTTCATTAAAAGCTATAAATGAATGGTCAAGAAGACATTAGTAAATATGCTACACCCTTCACTTGTCAATAAATATTGATGACCTGCTAGGTGGCAGACACCAGGTGCTAGGGATACAGAGGTGAGAAAGACACATGGTTTCCTCACCTAAAGAAACTTACCACAAAACACTGAATCTACAGATCCTGAAACACCTTCAAGTCCCTTTACCTCCAGTACCTTCTAGTACCTTCTACCACTAGCATGCTCTAGTCTAGTGGATCACCCTCTCTCTGGCTCCCTGCCCTCCTCTCCACTCTCCGTAGTAGTTTTCACTGTGTGTCCATTAATGTTTCACACTAGAGAACCAATTCCCTTAAGTAAATAAATCACAAAAATTTTATGAAATACATTCCTCAGGTGGAAAATCACTACTCATTTTTATGTTTTATTTTGAGTTGGTTATTGCCGGGGTAAAGAAGTGCTATTGATTTTTGTATGTTGATCTTGAATCCAGCAATCTTGCTGAACTTTATTGTTAGTTCTAATAGTGTGTGTGTGTTGATTCCTTCACTTATTATCATTTGCAGATAATGTCTGTTTTATCTCTTCCCTTCCAATTCTTGCAACTCTGATTTCTTTTTGTTCCCTCATAACCTTGGCCATGACCTCTTAGATAAAATTTCAAAAATAAATACCATAAAGCAACAAAAAAGTGGATTAATTTATTATGTTGTAATAAAGGATTTCTGTTCAAAGAAACCATGAACACAGCTACTAAATGATAGAACAGGAAATATATATTTACATTATCTAAAACAACAAGGAATTACTGTTTCTAGACTACATAAGAAAATTTGGCATAGGAACAAGGAGAAAATGTCAACCAAATGGAAAAATGATCAAAGGATATGAATAGTAATTCATAGATGAGAAAACTCTAAAGCTAACAAGCACATTGAAGAGATACTTAAAGTAATTAATAATCAGAGAAATGCAAATTAAAACAATACTAAGATATCACTTTATACATATTAGACTGGCTGACTTAGAAAGCTGGATAATGCCAAGTGTTGGAAGGCATGTGTCAGTATAAGAATGTCATCCACTGCTTGAAGGAATGTGACTGGTACAGCAGGTCTGGAGAGCAATCAGGCAGTTCTTAGTCAATTTGGCATGTATCCCCCAAATTCCCACACATGTCCACACATAGACACGTACAGGATGTTCTTGGTAGCATTGTTTGAGATGTGTTGAGTCCTGGATTGTCGGTCACTGGGTGAGTGGATAGATAAAATATGGCGGCTGCAAACAATGGAACACCATGTAGCTATTGGAAGCAGCAGTCTCAATGTGCACATATCAACATGGGTGGGTCTTGAAAACATAGTGCTAACTGAAAGAAGTTTAAAAAAAAAAAAAGATGTATCACACGATTCTAGGTACATAAAATTAAGCTGCATGCATATAAATCAAGAGTATACATATTACCAAAAGCAAGTACATGTCAAACACATCAAAATGGTTGCCTATGGGGGAGGGATGGGGATAAAGTGAAGGAATAAGTAAAACAAGAGCAGGCCTTCACACAGAGCAAAGATGGCAATGCTCCATGCTGAAACAATGCAATGAACTTTGAACCTGAGCTTTTTTCTGAAAAAGAAGAAAAAGAGAATAAAAGCGATGCTGAGAGACCAAAGGCTTCTAGAGAGAAAAGATAGGAGTCAAGCTGGTGTCTCAGGAGGGTCATGGGGGCACCTAGCTCACCCGAAGCACCATTTCAAAAATGTTCATCATCTCAAAGGTACCCACAAGCAGGAACACTAACTACCCTTCACTATGGGATATAGTGAACTCCAAGGAATGGCAAGATTAGGAAGAAAGATGAGCCTTTTTTTCTCCTTCCTACCTTGTACAGAAAGTAAAGGATGGCAACCAAGTAGGGAGGAGGAGGAAGAGAAACATCTCATCCTTTTCACCGCCCACTAGTCCTCTGCCTCCCTCATGCCGGTCTGTGCATGAGGAAGTGGAGAATCAGAAGATGGTGGCCTTGTCTACTGATCTGACCAGACTCCAAGACCTCTCCTGCACACATGCTGTGTAGCGACACAGAGGAGCAGACCCGAGGAGTGGAGAGCCCAACCCTGTATTCCTTACACAGTTCTGACATGCAGAAAATAAATCACTGGCTTCAGAAGCCCATTAGTCAGGCAACAAACATACCCAGCTTTGCCTATGTAGCTTTTCTTGGCTCCATCATTTGACAATGCAGCAGAATCGAGGTTGCATCCCTGGTGTCAACTGCGGTCTTCTAGGAATCTGGGGGCAGCAGGAGCCAGGCTTTGATGGAAATAGCATTTTTATTAATGTCCATCAAGAAAACTCGAAGTGTAACTGGAAGACTGGTAGGTATTATGTATGGGCCACACTTCCTGAATTAATTCTCTTCCACTATGGATTGTTAATGGAGTGTTACATGTTATAAAGGTTCACTGGAAAGTTAGCCAGGCTGGTCTCATGATACTCTTAGGATTGGGGAGATTCCCCCACCTGTCTCTGGACAAGTTGATAAACAGGAACCAGAAAGAAAAATAAATTTGGTGAAAATGTAGCCACTGCAGAGAGTAGGTTTGAGTAGGTCCTACCCACTGGGTTTGGGATCAGGGGATCCCAAATTCAGAATGTTGTTATTGCTGTTAATTGCCATCCAGTCGATTCCAACTCATGGCGACCCCATGTGTTACAGAGTAGATCTGCTCTATAGGGTTTTCTTTGTTGTGATCTTAACAGAAGCAGATGGCCAGACTTCTTCTTCCACGATACTGCTTGGTGGGTTTGATCCATCAACCTTGACATTAGCAGTCGAGTACAAACCGATTGCACCACCTCAGAATAAGGCCTGTTTAAGCACAGTGGACCACAGCTCATCCGTCTGTCTGTCTGTCGTACTGTGCTGGGTTTCTCCTCACTATGGTGCTGGAAGCTGTGCCACCAATATTCCAAATACCAGCTGGGTCACCCATGGTGGACAGAATTCCACAGAGCTTCCAGACTAAGACAGACTAGGAAAAAAGTCTGGTGATCTACTTCCAAATATTAGCCAATGAAAACTCTATAAATCACGACAGAACATTGTCTGATATAGTGCTGGAAGATGAACCCCGAGGTTGGAAGTCGCTCAAAATACATAGCGGCTGCAACAATGGACATGAGCATGCAAACAGTAGTGAAGATGGTGCAGGACAGGGCAACATTTCCTTCTGTTGTGCGTGGCATCGCCATGAGTAGGAGCTGACTTGATGGCAGCTGACACCGACAAACACAATGGGAAGCATGGAGTGATCAACATCATTGTTTAGAGCCCTTCTTTTGCTCAGTTATTCCCAGGCAAGTCCCAGGGGAATCTAGGTGAGCCTGAGGTGAGCAGGTTTGGTGGCTGAAGTTGTGATTAGGTGTTATCCTTGGGCAATGACTCAGCAGTGAAGGTCAACACTGGCTGTTCCCAGCTGCAAGGCCACCTGGAATGAGATGGGTTGAGTGGGCCTGCCAGGTGGGGGTTCCTGCTCACTTCTGCCGGCAGTGCGGGGGCTCTGACACAAGAACAGTGTGTGCCAGGAGACAAGTTTAGGAACAAATCACCACTTTGGTGGAGGCTGAAATTCTTGGCTTCTTTGAATATAACCCTCCATAAGAATTTAGACGCAGATTCATGCAAAAGCTTGGAAAGCAACCCAAATCCCCAACCCACTCACAAGCACTGAATGGAAGGAACATCTATTTTAGATGTCCCAGGCCCACAACTGGCACCCTTGAGTAGCAGCTACCAAGCTTTCAAAGAGCATAAGAGAAGTTCTGCCGGGTTTTCCTGGGCCCCCTGGGCCAGGGTATTCCTGAGATGGGGAGAGGTTAAGTGTCTACCAGGGGCTTCTGACTCTCCCCTTTCCCCAGAAGGGCTTCGATGGTCCATGAAATGCCACTGGGTGACCGCCACAGTACTGAAGTGGAGGGGTTGGAATGGCTGAGGCACCTCCTTCCATAGACGAATGAATGAAAAATAAGTCTTGTAAACTTGCCCTAAGGTGCATCTGCAACAATGGTGTGCAGTTGAGACGCAGGGTCTGATTCGACGCATTGAGAAGGTGGCGGCCTAGCCTATGACCTTCCTATCCTCACTTTTCTCTGAGTGTTGTATATAACTCAGCGTCCCTGAATATCAAACACATCGCAAGTACAAATGCGGTAATTAGCAAGTGGCCTGAAAGAAATGGTGACACCCCGAAATGCCAGACTTGAACCCAAGGCTCCGCTTTGACTCTCGAAGCGTTAAAGTCAACATGTGTCTGGGCATCAAATCAGAGAGAACTGCCAACGCTTTCAACTTGTCACTTCTGTGATACTGAAATTTCTTTCTTAAAACAGTATCCAGTTTCAAGAATAAAAGAAGAGAATGTATAATGCAGATGTTTCATGGAGTTTGAAGTACCAGGAGTCTAAAACTATCACTTGTACTTTATCAGCCACCTCTGAAGAGTTCAAAGCATTTTTCTTAGGCATTTTTTATGCAAAATTTTACAATAGGCAGACATTATCCTTATTTTACAGAGGAAAAAAATGAATGAACTGCGAAATATCTTCTGACTCCTAGTCTCTATTCACTACACATCATTGCCAAAACTCAAGGGTAAGGGCTGCATTTGCAAAGCAGAGCTCCGACATTCCTGGCTACTCCCGGATTGGAGAAGCCAACATGCACCTACAAAAGTCAGGTGGGTGCGGTAGGGCTTTCTCCTGCCCAGTGGGCGCCCTGGCGTGAATGCTGTTGGGGCGCCACCATCCCTGGCCAATCATTGCCAAGCTGGTATGCGACCTCAGTGTTGACGGGCAATCTGACGTTTAAAGAGAAGATATAATTTTTTTTGCATGAAATCTACTGATTTTTACATGTTTTTTTTAAAAAAATTCATTGAAAACCAAACACACCACATCTGTGAGCCAGACACTGCTCAAGGCGGCGAGTTTGCAACCACAGTCCTAAGATGTCACCGCTCATACCAATTTTTATCCATGTTTTCCGGAAAAAAAAAAACCAAACTCACTGCCGTTGAGTCAATTCTGACTCATAGCAACCTTATAGGACAGAGTAGAGCTGCCCCACAGGGTTTCCAAGGCTGGAAATCTTAACGGGAGCAGACTGCCACATCTTTCTCCTGCAGAGCAGCTGGTGGGTTCGAATTGTCGACCTTTCGGATAGCAGCTGAAGGCTTTAACCACTGGACCACCAGGGCTCCATTAACTATGTTTGGGGAGAGAAAAAAATAACTCCTATTTAAAACTACAAATGACTGCAGCCACGTCTGCCTGCTAGGGGAGGTGCATCATTTCTCGCCAGCCTGGGATATTTTCTAGCAAAGCACTGTTAATAGGCTTAGTCTGTGAACCTCCCCCGTCCAATCTCCAGACATGGTTCGAAAGGAGAGAGGAGATCTTCGCTGCTTAGGAAAGGTAGCAGAATGTGGGGTTCGGAGGCCTGTACGTGCTTGCTGTGCTCTGCTGCAAATAGAAAACAGAAGGCAGAAAGGGACGGGAACTGGACCAGTGGACACAGGGAAACTGGGGTGGGAAAGGGGAGTGTGCTGTCACATCGTGGGGATTGCAACCAGTGTCACAAAACAACAAGTGCATAAATTTTTGAATAAGAAATTAACTTGAGCTGTAAACTTTTCACTGAAAGCACAATTAAAAAAAATAGAAAGAAAGAAAAGAAAGAGTTTTTCCAAATGGAAAAATAAAAACCTGCCCATCTCCCCACCTGCAGTGAAATTTAGCACACCCAGCTACCATTTGTAAAGGGAGCTTGAGGATCCAGGAGAAAGTGAGTGTTCCATGAGGTGTCCATGTCGTTAGCGGAGAAGGCACAGCCCAAGAGGGAAGGCTCCAGAAGGGTCAAGAATTGTGTATGAGAAGGAAATGAGAGAAACTCAAGCCACACAGCAATCTCCAGAGATGTTGGGAAGGTTTCTGGGCTTCCTACAGTAGGTGGGACTGGGTTCGAGACATTTTTATTTAATTTTTTTAATATGTATGTGTTTTTAATAGACTACTTTTTAAAGCAGTTTTACAGCAAACTTGTGCAGAAAGTACAGATAGCTCCTATACAAGTACTCCCACTTGCTCCTACATGCTGTCTCTCCCTTATTCACATTTTGCATTCCTGTGGTATATTTGTTACAATTGATGAACTGCTATTGATACATTATTATTAATTAAAGTTTATAGGTCTACATTAGGGTTCACACTTTGGATTGTATTGTCCAATGATTTTTTTTTCCCTCTAGCCCTAAAATACTGAGTTCTCCAAATGCCTTGTAATTCTTTCTTTGTGGTAAATATACATGTAACAAAACAATGGCCACTTCAACACTCTTCACATGTACAGTTAAGTGACATTAACTTATGTCCATCACGTTGTTCAACCATTACCCTTATCCATTCCCAAATTTTTCCACCATCCTTAACAGAAGCTCATTTTAAAGGTCAACACGACCTCTGCGGCCTGGAGGACTGAGAGACGTGTTCAGCCGGGAAGTCAATAAGCTGCGATTCCCCAAAGATCAGAACACGCACCACAAGTGGCTTCACAGTGGTCAACGAGGAGGTCGTTCCCTGCAAAGATTCCCAGGGACATCAGGCCCAGGGGAAAGTAAGTGTGGGATTCACAGCTAATGGTTCGTATTCCAGAATGCTCTCAGTCCTCCACACTCAACCACCATATGGAACTGATTGTTTCTGATCTACTCACCTCACAGAGCTGGGGGGGAGGGTCTCTCCAAAGATGCCATGTGGGGTATCACCTCGTGGCCGTAGAGAAAGGCTTGGGTAGCTACAGGAAGGGCAATTGCTCCTTCCCTGGGCCTCAGAGACAGCTTCACACACACGCAGTCTTGATAGCAGCGGAGGTGGCCTTCAGTAGATAGTGATGCCTTCAGGACCTCCTCAGACTGTTCCTGGTCAATAAAGAAGGTAACATGTTTGCCAATCAGAAGAGCAGATAGGACAATCCTGATGGCTTCCTTTGGCAACAGTTCTGCTCTGAACACTGTTTCCACCCACATACTATCCTCACCCTCCCCTCCCCTTAACCCACCCAGACACAGCCTGTAAGAGGCTGGGGACTTTTAGCTCAGACTGAACGAAAGTCACATCTCCAAAGGTGGCCTAAGAATGTTCCTGTTCATAGGTCCTTACAGGAGCCTCCCTGCGTCTTATCTACTTCTAGTGGATTTCGGAGCCACTCAACACTGGTCTCCCTAGAGAGGTGAGTTTTCCTTCCTCCTTGGATATAATTAATGTATGAATTGTTGGCATTTTTTTTATTTTATTTTACTTCAGGTGAAGGCTTACAGAACAAATAGTTTCTCCTGAAACAGTAGTAAACATATTGTTTTATGACATTGGTTAAAACCCCACAACATGTCAACCCTCTCCCTTCTCGACCTATTTTTATTTTTTTTTGGTGAAAATATACATAGCCAAAGATACGCCACTTCAAAAATTTCTACATGCACAGTTCAGTGACATCGACTACGCTCTTCCAATTG
>NW_004443950.1:20960744-20987148 GCF_000243295.1 Trichechus manatus latirostris | reverse complement strand
TTTTCTTCCACTGGAAAGTCATCTGGTGTTTTATTTTGGATGCCTACTGGAACCATCCTGTCCTGTTTTTGTAAATGTTTTGATATTGTCTGCTGTCTTCGGGGCATTCAGTAGTTATTTTTGTGATTTATTGATTGTAGATTTGTTTGTTTCATCCTGTTTTTTTTCAATTTGGCTATGTCTGAGCAGACGGGCTGTGTGTTCTTTGTTGTTTGCTCATCTGTGGGCACAATGCTTTTCACCTCCTCCAATTGGCAGGGTCAGTCACTCAGATATGTGCAGCAGGGCAGGTCTAGCTGAAGAGGAGTTACTGGGATGGGTTGTTTGTGGCACCTACCACAGCCCCCAGGGTGGGTCAGTAATCAGTGCAGGGCAGGTCCCAGTAGGCCGTACCTGTGCTGCTTGGTGGTGTGATGTTAAGCGCAGGTTGCAGGTAGGCAGGATGTAGCGAGGAGATTATTATGTGTGGAGGTAAGATGGATATGGGAGAGAGGAGAGAGGAACAGGAGCCAAAAACATACAAACAAAAAAGAATGCTAGGGGAGCTTGCCATTGGAGTGGAGAGAGGAGAGAGGAACAGGAGCCAAAAACATACAAACAAAAAAGAATGCTAGGGGAGCTTGCCGTTGGAGTGGAGAGATGAGAGATGGTTGTTTTGTCTTCTGCTGAAAGCTCCATGAAGCTGCTTTCTCTTATGCCCTGTTTACTGGTCTCTGATAGGAGTCCAAGATGGCGGATCTGTGTTGCGTTAGCTGTTAGGGGACCTCTGCATGAATCTCTCCTCGCTCTCCATTCTCTGTCAGTTTTCTCACTCCATTTGATGCTTGGCTGAGTTCTTTATCTCTTCATTTGATGTTTTAGGGTTTCAGGATTGTTGTTTTCTCTGTTCGGCTTAGTTTTTCAGATCTTTTCTGTGGAGGGATGGCATGGTACTTCTGCCTAGAGCACCATTTTGCTGGAAGACTTCTGGCATTTTTTTTTAAATAGAAAAAACTGCAAAGGGAGAGTAATGTGCCCACCCGTGGTCTGCTTACCGTCATCTCACATATCCAGATCCGTTTACTTGGTTAAAGCAACGAGAACTGTAACCCTGAATAATTTATTGAACTATTGAACCACTTGTGAAAATATGAAGCTTTAGCCTAGTTTTGCATAACAGATTTAAATTGGAAAGAAATGTATTAGCAAGATCTCAACCTCTAGAAATAGAAACGGCAGTAAGGAAGCTGACAGTCTTTGTCATAAGACACACATATGTAAAACGTTTCTAACTGGTCACTGTCTTTGGCAATGACTCCATAGCATCCCCATGCCACCCCAACTGGGACCTGCCACAGAGGGAAGGAAGCTGGAATGGTGGAGGAAGAGGATCACTGCCAAAATGAGAAACAATCCCAGAGTTTGCTGAGGTAGGGGAGCAAGGAAGGCCTCTCATCCATAGCATAAGTCATCTTGACAAAGACCTAGAATCTAAAGATCTGGTGAAGATGATCTGGAGGTGGTTTTTAGTTGGGTACAAATAAGATTGGCAACATTGGTACAGGGAAAGGAGGTATTGGCTCCACTTGGCTTTGCACCCTGATGAGACAGCATCTGAGGTATCGTGTGCATATCTGGACCCATATGATAAGAGAAGCCTTGATAAACTAAGGAATCCAATAATTAATTTTAAGGGTGGAGAGGGAATTTCAACCATGTCCTAGGGAGATCAGTTGAGAAGCACACTTTTTCCCCTTGATTTTATACTTTCTTTGTTGTACAAGTATTTTAAATACATATATTAACAAACTATGGAAAATACAGACAAGCAAAAGAGAAAAAATTTTAAAAAACCAGAAATCATAGACAATTTCAACAACCAAAGGTGCACGCTCTTTCGAACTTTAACATACCACATTATGTTATACATGGTTTGTAAAATGGAGATCATATGGCTTCATAATCTGCTTTTCTTTCAGTTAGCAATACACGTTAACATTACTATATATAACCATCTATGTTTCAAATACGCATGTCCATCACGTCAATAAACTGCATATGTAAGATGAGTTTTAATGGCCGCATGATGTTGTTTACTAACAAGTGTAAGTTGATCCTGATTTTCATGACTGTAAGCAATACTGTAATGATGCTGATATAATAATAATTGGTGGGACTTGGGAGCCCTGGTGGTACAGTGGTTAAGAGCTTGGCTGCTAACCAAAAGGTCTGCTGTTCAAAGCCACTGGCTGCTCCTTGGAGACCCTATGGGGCAGTTCTACTCTGTCCTGTAGGGTCGCTATGAGTCAGAATCGACTCAACAGCAATGGGTTTGTTTTGGTCTGTTTTTTTTTTTTTTTTTTTTGGTGGAACTTGTACTAAGGAAGCATTTTCTATGCTTTTATCTCCTTTAATCCTCATAACCTAGGAGGGAGATGCTGTTAATTTCCCTATTGTATATATGCGAAAATAGGAACTTAGAGGATGTAAGTAACTAACTAGCTGTGATATTCTGGGCTAGGAGCAGAGATGGAATTTAAACCCAGGTCTGTCTGATGCTGTAGCCAAAAGTCACCATTACAAGAATCTACTGCTATCTACACACATCTATTGCATTTTTTCTGACTACTTCTTTAGCATGAATCCCTGAAAGTATACTTGTTGGGACAAAGAAAGTCAAAATGTTCAATCCGGGAAACAGAAGACACGGTCACTGTGTTTAGAGAGCTGCAGGCTGGTCAAGTGGCTGTCAGACCTCACTCCCTCTGGGCAGCTAGGGCTGAGAGGCTGAGAGAGGGCAGCAACGTGGAGGGGGAAGAACGTTCTAACCATCCCAACAGTGAAGTAGTGAGTGCTTTATCTCCAAAAGAATTCCAGCAGCATCTGAAGGGGTCCCTGGCTGAGAGATGGTCAGGTCATGCCAGTGCTGGGAGGGAGCTGATGGAGAGGACCCAGGGCCCTTGCCAATTCTGTTCTGTGATAGCCCAGCCCATCCAGATATCTGGTGCTATAATTATGACACAAAATTTGGGGAATCTGTTTATATGCCATACTTATTAAATCAGTGTTTCAAAACTGTTTACATAAGAGAGAATTCATCTTTGATCTCTAACAACATAGAGAGGTAGAGGGTGGAAGAGGGTGGAATGAAACCATATATGGAAATACATTCAGTTGGAACAAAATGGCAAGGTGGCTTCTCTTTCTTATTATGAGCCTTTGTTCCTGGCAGTGGCCATCCTCCACCTTGTCTGAGCCTTCTGCCCAGTCTTGTCTTATTTGTGGAAGCCACACGTTATTATAGTTACAATGCATATTCACCTGAAGGAAGCTGTGACATGAGTACCTAAAGAGACACAGACTGCTTAGCCTACGTTGGCCTTTTTTCCCTTCAATTCTAATAGGTCTTTTTTTTTTTTTCTTTTTGTCACTCAAAATGAGTGTCTGATGTGCTAGCATGAATTGTTAAAAGCAGTTTTAGGTAGAGGAAGAGCAAGTAAAGTGGAGTTTTTTTTTTTTTTACAAAAGCCAACCTCAATTTATGTCAAAGAGGGTTAAAAGACCTTGGGATTAAAGCAATAAACGTGCTGCTGTCAAAGCTAAAACCCGCCAACAATTTAGTGCCAAACGCATGTTGTTCAATATCGTTTCATATTAGATTACGTCACAAAGAGCTGACGGGTCTGCATCACCCTGCCAAGGCTGATTTACTCTGAAGAATTCATCGACGTTTTGCAGTCAAAGCTGACTTCGTTTTGTTTGGATGGACGATGGGAACCGTCTCTGTACTCAAGTTCGAGTATTAGTCTGAAAATCTGTCTCAGAGTAAAGATTCAGGAGGCCATTGGTCCACAGCTTTGCCAAGTGAGGTCTTTGAAAGGCAGGTATAGACTTTTCATTGTTCTCATTGACAAGGTATTTAGACCAAAGAAAATCAACAGAGGTGAAATTAGATTTTTTTTTTTTTAAAGCATTCTCTAAAGTATGGGCAATGAGCCCTGGTGGTGTAGTGGCTAAAGCACTGAACTGCTAACTGAAAGGTCAGCAGTTCAAACCCACCAGCCACTCTGTGGGAGAAAGATGCGGCAGTCTGCTTCCATTAAGATTACAGCCTTGTAAACACTATGGGGCAGTTCTACTCTGTCCTGTAGGGTCGCTATGAGTCGGGATCAACTTGAAGGTAATGGGAAAGTATGTAAATTGTTAGCCAACTCTTAAAAGAAAAACAAATCATACAAGAGCATTTTCCCTGGACTACACATCAATCATTTAAAAAAAAAAAAAATCAAGGTGTTCATCACCTTATTTTCTTAATTATGTGCACCATGATTCCTTTTGCCCATTTTCCTTCTAACAGTAAAAAAGCATAGGTGCATTTGACAATGTATCAGGAAGTCTCACGGTGCAGAGGTGATGGGACAATGGAGAAATAAGACATAAGGTCAGTGAGACAAAAGATTTTTCTTGGGACAGTTATAGAGGAGAAAGTGCCTCCTGTGCCTTAAAGAGCTGAGTGCGAATTGGGCTGTTTTTAAACTCAAATAAATAAATATACTGTATAATCTAACTTATATAGATGTCTATCAGATTTGAACCATGTATCATATTAATAAAATTCAGCCTGAAATATTACATGAAAAAACATTAAGGGTGATTATCTTTAGTCAGTAAGATTAGAGGCCACAGGTGATTCTTATTTTCACCATTATTAGTATATCCAAATTTTTCTAAAATGTACATGGAAAAATTCATAAATTTGAAATTAATTTTTTTAGTTTAGAAATTTGCAAAGAAATGATAAAAATTATTATAAAAGGAATAATGAAAGGAATCCATTATCCAAAGCAATCCCACAGTGAATGTGTATGTAAAGTGTGTTCCGTCTAGTCTTTAAATCGGAACAAGAAATCCCTAATGGAGCAGGGTTCTCAACTTGAAGTTTTCAAGTGTCGGTTTCTGTACAGTTCTGTAAAGTACAGTGGTCAGCTCTATGACGCGCAGAAAGGAAAGTGAGTAAAATGACCTCTGGTGATGGCTTCCCGTTTACCTGTCTATGATTCTGTCCTGCGTGTCCTCAATTAATTGCAACTGATAGTTTGATTGACAAGCTATGAGGAGGCCAACCTCCCTCAGCAAAGGATGCAGAAAGGCCTCAACAGGCAGTCAGAGCAGTTCCAGATGACAGTCAGAACTGAGTGGTTCCAGAAAAGGGCAGGGGTGTATGTGTGTGTGTGTGTGTGTGTGTGTGTGTGTGTGTTGGCTCTTCTACAACCGAGAAAGTAGGCTGTTCTCGGGTTTGCCTCACTTCCCTCTCTCGAGCCTCAGATGCACCAGCTTCACTCTTCAGTTTTCTGATGGGACCCTGATGCTGGCTGCCTCTCACCTGAGCAAGTCACAGCTTCCACCGTAGCCCAAAGGAGCACACTGCAAAGGCCACTTTCTAACAAGGTGTTTTCTCATCACCAAACATTAAGTCTATAAAATGTGCTGTGTGCGCAGAGGGAGCCAAGGCAGAGGCCCAGAGGGCAGATCCCTGCTCTGTCCGACACAGCTGTGCGGCCTCAATCCCCCTCTGTAAGACTGGCATCGTCTATCTTGCAAGGTTGACAAGGCGCAAGCATGTCCTTAGATGGAGGGACATTGGCTGAGTACCTGCTGCACCAGTCTGGGGTGTGGCCACAGTGGGAGGAGATATCATCACTGCACTTAGGGGCTCACAAGCTAGTTGGGAGCCTGGCATGAAGCATGAACTATAACTCAAGACCAAAAAAGAGACGCAAGCAATGGAAGCACAGATCTGTTTAGTTTTCAGCTGGGGAATACTGAGGAGATTTCCTGGAGGAAGTTGCAGGACAGCTAAGTTTTAGAGGATGAGAAGGGAAATGCATATGAACCACTTTGATGTGTGGGGCAGTTAGGGTTAAGAAATGAATCATGATAGGTAACCCCTAACGAAGCTGGAGAGCTTGGAGAGCTTAGCTTTTCTGGTTAATTTTCATGCAGCCCTCAAAGAAAGCAGAATGATCTTCTACCCTGTAATAACCCCAAGTGGACATGGAAATGGCTGTTAAACGGTCCGCAGCCTTCCTCTCTCCCAGGGCAGACAACCTCAAAGCCTCAATATCACCCTCCTTTGTACAGTGCCTTCCGTTCCTTTGGTTGTGCCTCGGCTCTAGGTTCCTCCGTCTCTAAATAGCCTAACCCTGGTCATGCGTTTGCCATCCTTGCTTTCCCTCCTGACTTCCAGGAATTGACCTGCCCACACTAGGGGCAACCCCACCTATGGCCACACCTGAGCCTCTTGGCTGCCCACTGGGAGGAGACCGGAGGCGGGGAGGATAGTGCCACAGAGGGGCAGGTAGTTTTGTGGTTTTTAGACTCAACCTTCATCACTGGCCCTCTGTGATGAATACAACTCCAAGACCAGACACTGCCCTCAAGGTGTGGAAAACAGAAAAGAAATGACAACAATGATACAATCCAGAGCACAATAGGCTATTGACAGGTGCTGGACTGCATACAGGAGAGCATCCAAGTCAAAGCCAGAGAAAGATGCTTAGATGAAGGGCATCTGGGCTAGGTCTCCACAATGGACATGCAAAGCCGAGTCTAGAGGGTGAAGAGAGTGCAAAGATCTGAGGACTCTAAAGAACTGATGAAACGGTGTTATAGGGTAGGGACAGAAGATGGAACTGGAAAGGCAGAGTGGGTCCATACAGCATAAGATGTTTTAGGGAGGCTGTAAATAATTCTCTGGGTACCTGGAGTCACTGTGGGATTTTAGGCAGAATTATGTATGCAGTCAGTTTGTGGCTTTGGAAAGCTAACCTGGTTGAGCTGGGAAATGGGTGGAGGTAAAGAGACCAGTGAGAAGGATGTGGTGGGTACCACATTGCACTGTTTTCCCTCACTGAACTCATCCTCAGCTCTCCAATGAGAAGCAGCAGGTTCTGCATGTTCAACACAAGAGCTGATAATCCATCCAGGGTTTATCAGGAGACAGATGCTAAAGGAAGGACACCAGGCCCCTCAGCTCGAGGAGTCCCGAACTCCTTATGCATCTACCACTGAGATCCCAGGAACCCTACTGTCCTGTCTTAGGCTGAGCTCCTCCAGGAAACATTAGTTAAAAGTCAGAGGACACGCGGCTCCTTCCCTTTTCAACTACTCCCACCCCCACCACAGAACACAAGGCAGTTTACCTTTGTTGTAGTTGTTAATTGCCATCCAATCAGCTCTGACTCATGGCAACCCCAAGTACAACATAATGAAAGGTTGCCCAGTCCTGTGCCATCTTCATGATCACTGGCACGTTTGAGTTCATAGTTGACCCCTTAAAACCCACCCACTGCCATCGAGTCGATTCTGACTCATAGTGACCCTGAAGGACAGAGTACAACTGCCCCATAGGGTTTCCAAGGCCGTATATCTTTACAGAAGCAGACTGCCACATCTTTGTCCCGTGGCGCAGCTAGTGGGTTCAAATCGCCGACCTTTTGGTTAGCATCTGAGTAATTAACCACTGTGCCACCAGGGCTCCTCACTTTACCCATCATCCCTGGCTATTTATCTAAGTGTTACAAGTGTGAACATCTGGTCTTTTTTTTTTTTTTTTAACTTTATTGAGAAATAAATCGTATACCATTAAATTCATACAATTAAAGTGTACAATTCAATGGTTTCTAGAATATTCACAGAGTTGTACTACTATCACCATAACCCAATTTAGAACACTTTCATCACCTCAAGAAAAAAATCCCATACCCATTAGCAGTCCCTCTTATTTCCCCCATACCCCTCAACCTAGTCCCAGGAAACTGCTAATCTGTTTTCTGTTTCTATAGATTTTCCTGTAAGGACATTTCATACAAATCATACAATATATTGTCTTTTGTAACTGGCTTCTTTCACTTAGAATTATGTTTTCAGGCTTTATCGATGTTGTACTATTTATCAATACTTTATTCCTTTTTATTGCTGAATAATATTCCATTGTATGAATATACGACATTTTATTTATTCATTCATCAGTTCAACATTTGGGTTGTCTCAATTTTTTTTGGCTATTATAAATAATGATGCTATGAACATTCATGTAAAAGTTTTTGTGTGAAAGTATGTTTATTTCTCTTGGGTATATACTTAAGAGTGAAATTACTCGGTATTTAATATTTTTGAGGAACTGCCAAACTGTTTTTCAAAGTGGCTGCACCATTTTACAGTCCCATCAGCAATGATGAAAGTTCCAATTCCTCCATATTCTTGTCAACACTTGTTACTATCTGTCCTTTTTAGTTTAGCCATCCTAGTCAGTGTGAAGTGATATTTAGTTGTAGTTTTGTTATGAATTTTCTCGGTGACTAATGGAAACCCAGGTGGCATAGTGGTTAAGAGATATGGCTGCTAACCCAAAGGTTGGCAGCTGGAATCC
Source organism: Trichechus manatus latirostris (assembly GCF_000243295.1). Taxonomy (NCBI): domain Eukaryota; kingdom Metazoa; phylum Chordata; class Mammalia; order Sirenia; family Trichechidae; genus Trichechus; species Trichechus manatus. The sequence continues at coordinate 20,978,738 of NW_004443950.1, read as the reverse complement.
ACCAGGAACTCCTTGGAAACCCTACGGGGCAGTTCTACTCTGTCCTATAGGGTTGCTATGAGTTGGAATTGACTTGACGACAGTGGGTTTTGTTTTGTTTTTTTTTTTTAGTGACTAATGATGTTGAGCATCTTTTCATGTGTTTATCGACCATTTGTATATTTTCTTTGGAGAGAGTTCTATTCAGATCCTTTGCCTATTTTTAAATTGGATTATTTGTCAAATTCTCACCTTCCATGTGGGAGATCCAGGTACATTTCCTCACCAGTGCACCTGTCTGTCAGTGGAGGCTTACTTGTATGTTGCTATGATGCTGAACAGGTTTCACTGGAACTTCCCAACTAAGATGGACTAGGAAGAAAGGCCTAGAAATTTCTTCCAAAAATTAGCTAATGAAAACCCTGTGGATCACGATGGTCCAATCTGAAACTGATCATGGGGATGGCACAGAACCGGACAGTGTTTTGTGTGGGGTCACCATGAATCAGGGGCTGTCTTGACAGCAGCTAACAACAACAAAAATAACAACAATCTGTTTTAATTATTGAGCTGTAAGAGTTCTTTATATATTCTGAATATAAGGCCTTTATCAGATATATGATTTACAAATATTGTCTTCCATTCAGCTTTCTTCTCGACTACTCAAACAGCCTCTCATTGGTCGCCTTCTGTCTTAGTCATCTAGTGCTGCTATAATAGGAATACCACAAGTGGACGGTTGTAACAAAGAGAAGTTTATTCTCTCACAGTCCAGTAGGCTACAAGTCCAAATTCAGAGCATTAACTCCAGGGGAACACTTTCTCCCTTGGCTCTGGAGGAAGGTCCATGTCATCAATCTTCCTTTGGTCTGGGAGATTCTCTGCATAGGAAACTCAGGTCCAAAGGATGTGCTCTGCTCCTGGCACTGCTTTCTTGGTGGTATGAGGTTCCCATGTGTCTCTGCTCTCTTTTCTCTTTTATATCTCAAAAGAGATTGGCTGAAGACATTATCCAATCTTGTAGACCTCATCGGTATAACTGCCGCTAATCCATCTTATTAGATCATAGTAATTGAATTTACAACATATAAGGAAATCATATCAGATTACAAAATGGTACACAATTATACAATACTGGGAATCATGACCCAGCCAAGTTGACAGATATTTTTGGGGGACACAATTTAATCCATGACACCTTCCTTCTGTTCTTGCTCCCCTACTACTCAGCCAGAGCAATCTCTTAAAACATAAATAAGGTTAAATTCCTCCCTACAGTATGATATTTTAAAAATGCTACCCAGATCAAGTCACTCTCCAGCTTAAAAAAAAAAAAAAGAAAAGAAAGTCTTCTGGCTATTTGGATGAAGTCCAGGATCCCTCCCCTGACCTGTAAAGACCTAAATGGTTTGGCTTCTGCCTACTTCTCCACCTCCCTTCCCCTCATTCCCTGCGTCTTCACCATTCCCAACCACACTGACCTGGCTTCAGAATCCCCAGGTTCCTTCATACCCTATGCCCTTTGCATTCCAGAAGGCTTTTCTCACTCCTCTTGCCCCAGCCAATCTTTTCACCTTTATCATGTTAAATGCCGCTTCCCTGTACTGAACTTCACTGACACTTGAGTCTAAATTGGAAACTCTGGTGGCATAGCGGTTAAGAGTTTGGCTGCTGACCCAAAGTTTGGCAGTTCGAATCCACCAGGTGCTCCTTGGAAACCCTATGAGGCAGTTCTACTCTGTCCTGTAGGGTCACTATGAGTAGGAATTGACTCGACGGCAAAGGGTTTGATGCAAGACCACCACTCATCCAACCCATCACAATGTGTGTGGGAAGGATTACTGATTGATGTCTGCTAGAATAAAAGCTGCAAAAGGACAGGGGCCTTTGTGGTGTTTCCAGCATCCAGCAGAGTAGCCCCTTGGGCCACCAGGAGCCCAATGGATGAGCTCCCTGAGATGACAATCTTCAGAATAAAGGCAAGTCCAAGAAAGCTTATATTAAAATAGCCTTCATTATATTCCTGCCCTGATCTGCACACTGTTTCTCTCCACAGGGTTGGAAATTACAAAATTTCCAAAGTCTTACCCGAAGTACTTGCCGACTTTTGGTGCTAAAAAAAGTGCCATCAAAATCACCCCCACAGTTCATCGGTAATCCATCAGCCTTTTTTTTTTTTTCCAAAGGACAAAGGGCAATGCTTCCCAGAGTCTGGGAGAGATCCATAGCCTTTGTATTTTCTTTTTTAAGTTTTATTTTAAGAATGACTTTCTAAGAGGCCTTTGAAGTGTTAAGTCGCCACCTTTGCTAAATCTAATGTTCTTGTGAATTTTCACCTTGGTTCTGACAGGAGATCAGAGACAGAGCTGGAAGGGACTTCAGCAGTTGCTGGTCCTAGGATGGGAAATAGGTCCAGAGGGTGAGCAAGGTTCATGCAGATATTCTGTGATGGAGCTGGGACCACAGCCAGGTCCCTGAACTCCCACTCCATGCTCTCCCTCCCTTGAATCCTATTGCAAGGAACACCTCGTTTTTGCTGCCTTTTACATATTCACCCTTCAGTTGGCAATAGTACCGCAGTTTTCTAGTTTGGTTCTAGGACACTCCCTTTTCCAGCACTCTTGGCACTTGTCTTTAGGCTGTTCCCTACTTGGCACAGAGAAGGGGCATGTGAACAATATTTAAGCCAATCAGCTCTTCACAGTTCTCTGTCCACGGTTATTAGTTTAGAATTAGATATGTGACCCACTCAGAGCCAATGAGATGCTAAACAATTGTTTCTGGGAATACTGGGTTATAGGCTTTCATTCTCTTCAAACCTACTCTTAAGGACTGGAGCTGCCGCAGCTCTTTTGTGAACAGGCTGAAAGAGGGATAGGGGCTGATCTGAGAACATTGTCTCAGCCCTGAGGCAGTGGACCAGGAGGCAACACCACTTCTGCCATTTTAGTTATGAATGCTGATGAGTATCTTTTATTCTAGGTTTCTGTTACCTGCCCAAAAAGAGTCCTGCTGAATGGACCCCAACTCTCCCTGTCTCCAACTTCTGTACCTTCCCCCATGACTGGGATGCTAAACTTCAAGTGCTCTCTACCAGGAAGGCACCAGTCCCTGAGGACTGGGTATATCTGCCCTGCTGTGGCCCTGCTGTTTCTCCTCACCTACGGACAACATTCAACCTTCTGCGGTCACCCAGGTCTCCTAACTGCAGTGCTCTTGGCATATTGGGTAGATCAACTCTTCCTCCTGTGGGCCTGGCCTATGTGCCTCTCCCTGCCTCAACACTGCGGCACCATCTCTTCCACACACACATTTAATAGCCACTGGAGCTTGGGTGCTGTGTCCACTCTCTCATCCAAACCCTCTCCAGCCCCGCCTTAGTTCACAGGGAAGGAGAGCTGGCCCCACAGGCTGCCTCCACCCCATGGCTGTCTTTCCTGAGGTCTCACGTCGTCAAGGTAGGAGCCTGCAGGTGCTGCCCTGGATAGCTCAGAGGGAGATGCAGACGCTTGTCTGTGGTGTCAGGGCCCCCTCCCCACGGCTGTGGAACGAGGCTTTTATTCTCCCAGCAGCATCCACCTGACAATGCTGCCCAGGCGTCTGGTCTCCATCTCCTGCTGGAGGCTTTCCAACCACTTAACACAGTTTCTCAATTTCCACAGCTTATGCACATACATCTCCATCCCGACGAATGGATTGCCACGGGAACTTTCCTCTCCAAAATTCTGATGGACGGCATTTTTATCCTGGAATGATCCTTAAGTTAAAGTGATATTCACCAATATTCATTAGGGGGTAATGGCATAGAGCTCCAGATCAAAAATTCATGGCCAGCACACTCTGCAACATCCTCCTGCCTGAACGCCGTAGAGCAAATATATGACTCCACGTATATGTGTGTATGCACACACGCTGCATATCGATGTGCAAGGAGTACCCACCTGCACGCACACTCATGCATACACACTTTCACAGATCTGATCCAATGGCACCACCGTAACTAACCTTTCCAGGAACAGGCCTAGGTGACAGGGTTTCTCAGCCAAGAGACGGATAGATATGATTTAGAGGAAGAGAAGAACCAGTAGCAGGAGGTTCAGTTTCTCCCACTCTACCACCAGCTAAGAGTTAATTCATTGATTCCATGTCTTGTTCAAACAGCACAGTGCGAAACTCGGACAGCACAATTGCACCCTCCAAATGCCTGCTCTCTCCTGCTGAGGGAAGCAGGGAGGACAAAGGGTGGGGCTGGCCTGGGCATCTGGACCCAGGCCAGGGCTGAGAGATGAGCTCGCCAGAGCTTTTCTCCCAGAGTCTTAGGTTACATGGTGTCTTTTAAGCCAAAAGTGCACTTGTTGAACTAAAAAGACACCTCACAAATCACTTCAGAGATCCTTGTTCCTCATTCCCGCAGAGAGCAAGAAACTCTCACAGATTCTGCCATTCCCTCTCCTGCCATCACTGGGCCTCTCTTCTTTGTGACCTGCCCTGTGTGAACGCCCACACCAAACCAGCCCCAGTGACATTCCAAGGAGATAGTTGTATTTCCGCCTTCCTATCTTTATGTTGCTAATCTAGTTTTATTTTCTTATTACACTGCCTCACAACTCTGAGACAATGTTAAATAGAAGTGGACAGGGAGCCAGGGACCAAGTCCTTGGCCATCTTTGAGCCATCATAATTCATCTTCACCTATTGCTTTAGCCGCCATTACAGTCCACAGTAAGAACACAAAAGACATTATTATGATGGTGTGAAAACATTTGGTTTTAATTCATATGTATAAATATATGTAATTCCTTTTTCTTCCTCCTTTTGGCCCACAGGAAAGAGAACACTAAATACCTGCTTTTCCACTTCATAAATCTTCATCTCCTAATTGTGCCTCTGGGGTCGCTCTTGGCTAGTCCTTCAAACAAACACTACCTGGCCTCCTGTGCTTTGGTCTGTCACGGTAGATGCTTTCTGTCAAGTTTCCCCATATCGAGTGCAGTTTCTCTGAAGATCTCGAGTTATTTATTGTAGGGAAGTAGAGTGGTGAAAAGCAGAGCTTTGTCTTTTCTTTGCTTTTTTGAAACAGAATACAAGACACATATCTGCCCTCTTCCAACTTCTGAAATATTCCTCCGCTAAGATTTCCACACACCCCTTGGTGACGCAGGGCTGCATGGTTGGGTTTCTGAGCACTGCTAACAGGATAGGTGTAGAGGGAGGAGCACAGATGGTGAGGTTTTTCTAGTCTAGTCCCTCCCTGAGGTTTCTGCTGTTGAGGTGCAAGGGGAGGACAAGATCCCAAATCTGACAGCCACATGTCCCACTTCATTGAGGAGACCCCAGCCACACCTGCTCTCGTGGCATAATTACCACCAGGGCCCCTCTCCTTGAAGAGCCATCTCACCCTGAAGGCACCCACCCTGTGCTCTACCCCCTTGCATGGAGGACCCAATCCCTTCAAGGAAACAGTGGAGGCAAAGCATTGCTATTTTCTGATTCCAAAAGTACCGAAGATCCAGTTGAGGACATGTGCCAAGTTCTAAAGGAGGAGGAAAAGGAAGGCGGGAAGGAGAGGGGTAGTTAATGACTGGGGCAGAGAACACTGATGAGGGCATTGTAGGATGATGGGTCAGCCATGTGAATGGCTGCGGGTGGGAAGAACAGTTATCAGAATCATGGCAAGGTTACAACTGCAAGGCACTGTCTCACTCCTCAACTCACAGATTTTGAAACACAGATACAGGAATAACCCACTACCCAGTCCCCTACCAACTCTCCTGCCCACAGCAGAAAGTCCCAGTTGTGATAAAAGCATACTGCATGGTACTATGCATAGAAAGAAGAAAACAAGTGGAAAAATCACAAAATCATCCAAGATGCATTAGTGAGAGCTTTGATATACCCCCAAAACAGAGTATCCTTTTCTTACCCATTCATTATAGGTTGAATGTGTCTTCCATGTTAAAAGACATGTTAAAATTCTAACCCCCAATATCTTTGAATGTGACCTTATTTAGAAATAGAGTCTTTGCAGATGTAATCAAGGTCATCAGGGTGGGCTCTAATACAATACGACTATGTCCTTATAAGATGGAGCCCTGGTGGCACAGTGGTTAAGAGTTATGGCTGCTAATCAAAAGATCAGCAGTTCAAATCCACCAGTCACTCCTTGGAAACACTACGGGGCAGTTTTATTCTGTCGTGTAAGGTCGCTATGAGTCAGAATAGACTCAACAGCAGTGGGTTTTGGTTTTATAAGATGAGGAGAAGAAACACAGGCAAAGACACTCAGAGAGAACACCATGTGGTAATGGAGGCAAAGATTGGAATGATGCCTTTATAAGCCAAGAAATGCCAAGGATTGCTGGCAACACCAGAAGCTAAGAGAAAGGCATAGAACAGATCCTCCCTCTAGAGACTCAGACAGCGTGTAGCTCTGCCTACACTTTAATTTTGGACTTCTAGCCTCCAAAACTGTGAGAGAATAAGTGTCTGTTGTTTTACACCACCCAGTAGCGGCAATTTATTACAGCAGCCCTAAAAAATTAATATACCACCTTTTAAAAACGAAGGAGTTGGACTAGGGTTACCAAAAAAACACAGGATGCCCAGTTAAATTGGAATTTCACATAAACAACAACTACTTCTTTAGTATAAGTGCGCCCCAAATATTTCTTGGGACATACACAAGCTAAAACTCTATTCATTGTTTATCTTAAATTTAATTTTAATTGAACTTTCCATTTTATCTTCTTTTCCTAAATCTGGCATCTCTAGGTTAGACAAAATTTCTGAGGCTTCTTTCAGTTCAGACATTCTCTGTTTTGTATTTCCACCCCTAAGGGTGGCGTCACAGTGTCTTGAAAGAGGGTGGACACACACAAGAGGCAAGGAGTTTTTGAATCAGTGCTGCGTCCTGTGGGGAAGCTGGAGGCAGCAAACATAGAGAAAGAAGAGGCTACTAATGCAGACAACACCAAGGATGCCAAGATTCGTTTAAAAACACCCAGTTCGTTGGCAGTATTGCTGACCCATTGTGTCCGGATATCACAACCCCCTGCAAAACCTGGATCATCAAGTTGCCAGGAAGCAACTGTGAAAACACTAATTCCTAGTTTAAAGGATAAAATTCTGTGTAATCTGTCTTTCTAACCCGAGAAAGTGACACTTATACTAAAAAAAAAAAAGAAGAAAAAAAAAAAGGCTAATACTCTGTGTAACAAATTGTACTATTTTTTTTTTTTTTTTTTGGTCTAAACCACTAATTATTTTACCTGTATGAAATTCCTCTATTATTTTCACTGCTGGAAAATCACAGGGTAGTAAGTGCTGCTAGTACCTGTCACAGACAAGGTGTAAACAATGCGATACAATAAAACCTCCCATAGCAAAGCTCAGGCAATTGTGGCTTCCAGGGCTGTACAGGAAAACAAAACATCAAAGCAAAAAACATTAACCAAAGTTAGCCTGCAAGGAGAAATGTGGCAAGTGAGTTTGAAGACTGAATTCCTAATATCCCTGGACAACAGAGTTCAGAAACAAGGGCGAGAGGAAGGGAAATGTCTTGGAGAGCGGGACTGAAAATCAGCTGTCGAGATCTGAAGAGGAGTAGCTCCTCTCCTCAATATCTTGGTTCATAGGGTGGGAAGCACAGCTAAGTTGCCAACAGTCCTGTGCATCTGCTTAGCACTTAACAGTTTACAGGCATTTACACATTCCTTGGCTCATCTGATCTTCTCCCAAAATCTGCAAAATGGGATAAAACTCTACTACTGTTCTCTAGGGACTGTCTCTTGGAAAGCTTTGTGATTTGACTGAAGGTACTAGTATATAGAGTAAATAGGGTGAAGAATAAACATAAGATTGACCAGAAAATAAAGAGTATACGATCTGGTTGGGGAGATGCCCATTTGTCAAACCACCATAAAAGTAAATGGAGGAATTTAGAATAGCCATTGGGTTTAGGGACAAGGAGGTCATTGATGACCCAGTGATGGTGTGTTGGTGGAGTGATGTGGGCAGAAGCCAATGACACAAACTTTATTGTGAAAGGGAGGTGAGGAAATGGGAAAAAGAAGTAACGACCATTCTTTACAAAAGTCAAGGAGCCACAGGGTAGCAGCTAGAGGGAGATGTTGACACTGGAGAGGTGAGTTTATTTGCTGACTTACTTGTTTGTTTGTTTTAAGATGCGAATATAAGTGTATTTGCAAGTCATTGGGGAGAGTCCTGGGAAAAGGGTTATTGTATAGGTAAGAAAGAGAAGGGAATCAGTTGATAGTGTTGAGTTCCAGACAAGGTAGGAGTGTGTGGGATCTAAAGCTCTGGTGTTGGTGGGAGAGAAAATTCATGTTAGAGAGGAGGAGGAGCATCCTGTACTCAACAGTAGAAGAGGGAGATAGGAGAGGATCAGTGCAGATGCACACAGGGCTGGCACCAGAACACTTCTGTCCTGCATGATGTCTTCTACATAAAGGAGGAGGAAGGGTGGATAAGTGAAACAATTGAAAGGAGCAGGTGTATTTTGAAATAAGTCTCTAAGAGCAGGAAAGCAGGTTAATCCAAGAAACTTAGAAGAGGAACCTAGCAGTTACGAGAGGGCATTTGGGTTAGTAAGGAGCCCTGGTGGGACAGTGGTTAAGGGCTCAGCTGCTAACTGAAGGGTCAGTGGTTTGAACCCACCAGCTGCTCCCAGGGAGAAAGATGTGGCAGTCTGCTTCCGTAAAGATTACAGCCTTGGAAACCCTATGGGGCCGTTCTACTCTGTCCTATAGGGTCACTATGTTGTCAGAATCCACTCATTGGCAGTGGGTTCGAGTTTGGGTTTTGGATTGGTAGTCTTGGATTAGGAGTGGAGATAGAGAAGCTTGTGATTCCAGAGTGGGATGGTTAAGTCAGTCTCCACCTGTTCACCCAAAAAAGAGGCATATGTCCATTCCTGACCCAGGTAAATCTTATCAGTCTAAATAAGATACCAATGCTGTATGTGGTTTCACATAGTTGGTTCTATCTCCCCCACTAATATGCACATGCTTTGAGGACATATCTTCCCTGTCACTTGTCCTGTCCCTCCTCAGCTATCTTCCCTCCCAGTTCCAGGCTGAGAGCGCTTCAGTAACACTCAAACAAAAAACAATGTAAAAATTGTGAAAGCATTGCAAAAACTATCCAATGTACAAGAAATAACTGAGTATTTAAATGATTTCTGTATCAGTAGGGAAGTCTAATGTGGATGATGATATTAATAGTGTGTTTTTTGAGGTTTTTTTTCCTTCAAATTTCATTCATCCATTTATCTTTTTTGCTCAGAGAATCACTAATGAGGTGGGTATTATTAGTCTTATTTTCAGTCCTGAAGAACAAGAGTGACTAGTAGATGGTCAGAGAGCAAGGGTATATCAGAGCTAATGGTGGAATCCAGGTCTCGGGACACCAAAGATGGGGCTTGTCCCTTTAGTGCCCTAAATCACAAAAACTTGAGAATGCCTAATATGGATCAATCTTCTTCAGAGATGATAATGTGGAATGAATCTCCAGACTCAGTTTTTGGATGCAGAAGATAATTTTCAAATTTCCAGGACTATTCTCATCACATGCACACCTGGTCGCACGTCCAAAGCTGAGAGGTGAAAGGTGCAGTCACCTTCAGGAGCTCCCATATCTCCTGCAAGGGGAAAAACTGCTTTGGATTGCATTTGTCTGAAGTTGTTTTCTTAGCTAATACTTTGGGGATAATGTGATGGAACAAAACCCTGCCTGGAGAAAGGACATTTTGCTGGATGTGTAGAGGCCAGAATTGCATGGTCAATGTCTGGCCACAGTCTATGAATTTGAAATTAATCTCAGCAAGCCTGAGGCTACTCAGAGTAATCTGGTAAATGCATCATTTTTTCTGTAAGCTTTGAGCCAAACACTCTGTCCACACAAGATTCCCTATGCACTTCCCGTGTGCACTAATGTTTTGCCAACATTAGCAAGGAAAGATGTACCCCACTAACTATTCAACTGAACTGGTCTCTGGCAGTTCCATGAATAAAAAATGCCACCATCAGACAGGACACAAAATGCCAGGGACCTTACAGGACTATTTTACAGAAATAGGTTAAAAAGAAGGTATCCACTTGGAAATTGGGACAGTTGATATTGGGTTGGGAAAACACGCCTTGTTTACCTTCAAAAGAGCTGTTTTTTTTGTCAGTGTGAATCCAGGAACCCATATCATGCTTTGGAAGATGTCGTTATGTTTCAGGGAGAAATTAGTTGCATGCATTCTACACTAGGATATGGCTAAGTCTATTTCATTTCTTAAATGTCTAAGAAATATCAAGAGGATCTATTAAACTAAAGGACCTATGTTAATGCAACATTAGAGAACTTGATTAGAGCCCAGCACTCAGGAAAATCATTTTCAGCTTCGCACATGCTACATTGCACATGTAATATGTTGTGTTTGATGTTATTTGCCATTTATTAAATGTATATGCTAATATGAAGGGTTCCATTTCCTGACTATGGGATGTTAAAAAAAGATCAATCTCATTTCACACTCAGGCCCAAGAAATCTGATTTCCTTAGCCTTTCTGTGAGCCAAGGCTGAGAGTAAAAAGAACAAATAAGTCCTCAAACTCCTACTGTGCTCAGGTGTTAGGTTATGAAATATTTCAGGGAGACCATAAATAAATCAGACACAATCTCTTCCCTCTAGAAGCTTACAGTTTAGTGGGTCGAAAAAGACACATAGAACTAATTAAATACAATATGCCAAATTTTATTATTACAGGCACAACAAATACATCAAGGAATGCAAGAGGCAAAAAGAGATTTATGCTGACGGGAATTTGGAGAAGACTTGTAGAGTGGGCAAATCTATGGACAAGTGATCTGGTATAAGTGGAAGTTACAATCCTCAACATTTCTTAAAAGCAACAGATTGTCATAGTGAGTTTCTTCTGGACTCCATGTCAACTTGAGGCACCAACTTGATAGTTATCAGAATACCATAATGAGTGCGAGACTGATTTCCCTGTACGAAGACTTTGCAATGGGCATAAAGTAAAATGTGGTCCACAACTCCTGGGTTCCCTCACTCATTTGGAGGATACTATTAAAGAGTTAAAGAAGAAGAGAGTGAAAATATCTATAAAGATATTTTCTTTGAAAATAGTTGTTATCGTATAATAAGTCCCATCACACATACATTGCCTTACCCCACTGCGTTCGCCCAGAAGTACAGACAAGGCAGGGGCCCCTCTGTTGTTCATATCCAGGGGTAGGGAAAATTACCCACATTGAATAAAGTTTAACGGGATGGTACTTAGCAAAAATAAGGTTGCCCTTTGATTATGTCATACGTCACGCTTGTTTAACAAACCACTTACATAAAACAATATCAGGCTTCTACTGACATTTAAAAGTGTGGAGTAGCATTCTATGATATGGTTCATTTAATTATTTTTTCCCTGTAGTGTTCATCTGTTTAGGTTTTTTTTCTTTCCTGTTTATAATATTTCAGTGAATATGTTTATGTCTCCTTATGCTGATTTGCTAATGTTTCTGAATTGTAAATCCTGAGAAGTGCAATAATGGGCAAAGTCAGCTCTTTGCCCTCCAATTTGGTTGAGTCTCTTTAAACTCTTTATAGATATCCTTTATTATTTTTTTCTATTGGATTGCTTGAATTTTCTTATTGAGTTATAAAAATTCATATGTATTTTTGAGACTTATCCTGTGATACAAATTTATCCATCTTTTCTGTTTTTTTATGATTATTAACATAAATTATATAATTATTTTTGACACTCTTAAAATTTTATTCTCTCTCTCTTCTTCTGTGTATCGTTAGGTCTTTAATATATCCTAAATTCATTTTGCGAATTTTGAAACAAGGCTTTATCTTTGATATTTTTGGTTTATTTCATCAATCTAGTTGTACTTTCTTCTGCAACACCTCATTTCTTTAATGATTTGTTGTTGTTCAGTGCCATCAAGTCAGTCCTGACTCATAATGACCCCACGTACAACAAACAAAACACTGCCTGATCCTGCTCCATCCTCATGAACCTTGCTATGCTTACTTAAGCTCATTGTTGCAGCCACTTTGTCAATCCATCTCATTGAGGGTCTTCTTCTTTTTCACTGACGCTCTACTTTACCAAGCACGATGTCCTTCTCCACGGACTGGTCCCTTCTGATAATATGTCTAAAGTATGTAAGAAGAAGCCTCGCCATCCTCACTTCTAAGGAGCATTCTGGCTGGATTCTTCCAAGACAGATTTGTTCATTCTTCTGGCAGTCCATGGTATATACAATATTCTTTGCCAGCAACACGATTCAAAGGCATCAATTCTTCCTCGGTCTTCTTTATTCATTGTCCAGCTTTCACATGCATATGAGATGACTGAAAACACCATGGCTTGGGTCAGGAGCACCTTAGTCCTTAAAGTGACACCTTTGCTACTGAAAGTGCAAAGATATCACTTCGAAGGTTAGAGTTTCATATATTTGATATAGATCGGGAAAGACCATTTCTTTATCATCTTTTTCAAAACCACCATGGCTGTTTATGAGCGTTTATCTTCCATTTTAAGTTTAGACCCTGCTTGTCAATTTTCTTGAAAATTTCATTGGGTTTTTAATTGAAATTGCTTTAAATTAGATAATTTAGATAATTTTGGGGAGAGTCAGCATCTTCGAAATAGATCTTCTATCCATGAACCTAAAGTAATTCTCCATTTATCATTCATGCCTTAATTTATTAAATTTTATATTTTTCCATAAATACCCAGCATATTTGTCAAGAGGCTTATTTATTTCCAGCTAAAATAGCTTATCATTTTGTAGTTGTTGTTGTTGCTGTTTTGAGCAAGGTATTTGGTTACTGCTCGTGTACAGGAACATTTTTGACTTTTGCATGATAATCTTGTTTCCAGACTCTCCTCAGAAATCTTGTATCAACATTAATAGATTGTTAATTCATTATCTTGATTGTTTATATATCTTTTTGGATTTTTACATTGGTAATCATATCATCTGCAAGTAAAGACAATTGTCTTTCAACTTTATTTTCTCCTTTCTTTCCTTGCTAATTAGCTAAGACATCTAAAACCAATCATTTCTTTTATAAGGATTAGCACAAAGCTGGTTCCTATGAGGCGAAGGTTAAAGATGTCACAAACATCAACTTTTCCAAGCTGCTGTACCACTCCATCATGTCTAACATCAACTACTCCCTCTCCACTCAGTACTCTCCCTTCCATCTTTGGGTTCCCTAATTTGCTGCAATGTCCCACAGAACTCACTAACTGTATAAAGGAAATGGCTCATGTGGTTGTGGAGGCTGGCAAGCCCCAAATTCGTGGGTTAGACATAAGCTTCTCCTTGGCCCTCAGGCTGCCCAAAGTCACTCAGCTTTCTCGCTCCGTGGGCTGGGAAGCTCAATGCACCACCTCCTGTTGGTCTCTCCTGCGAGTCTCTCTTACCGGTCTGTCCTTTCTTGGTAGCGGTGGACTCTTCTCTTTCCTGCCTCTGGAGTGGCTCATTTCAACCCCAACAGGATGGCAAAAATGACCAATCCCCTTGGAGGGCCACAATTACCCTATCACACAGTCCTGCCCAATCACCTGCGTGGGAGTTATAAGTCCATGGCTAGAAAAGTCACACAAAAAGCAATCCATTACACCGCAGCATCCAGTATAATGTTGAAAATAGCATGCATTTTATGTTTTCTAATTTTAATGGGAATGCTTACATTTAATCAATATTTTGAACAGTTCTTGTACTTTTTTGATATTTCTTTCTATTCCTAGTTTACTATTTTTAATCATGATATGGTGCTGGATTTTTTTTTTTAATGCTTTTGTACCGCTGTTAAGATAAACAAATGGTTTTACTACTGAGAAACCATTTTAATTCTCCTGGAATACAGATTTCTGGGTCCATAGAGTTGAGGTGATGCACTTAGGCCATTTGCCCTTGGGTGTCATTTTGACATAGATCCTTAGAGGAACGGGCTCCTGGGGGTTGGTTTTGAGTCAAACAACGGTCTAGGTAAACTAGTAAGACCCTTTGCCTTGGGCATTGTGCTCTTTTGAAGAATTTAGTCAGTTTCAGGAAATAGACTCCAAGGGTCAGACTGGGAGCTGTGTTTAGGGTGAATCGGTAATTATTTTAATTGTTCTTCAAGACAATGCTGTATGAAAATCCTTCCTGACCACAAATTTGTTTATCAATTCTATTCCTACCCTTTTTTCCATGGCAATGCTGTTAGATTTGGTTTAAGAGTGTTTCGAGGTTCTCTCATCTTCGGAACATTTTTGATTCTCTAGTCAAAATGTTATCCCAATTTGCAAATTGCATATTAAATAAACTTCAATAAATTTCTATTATTGGCTTAATATGATTTTTGTTTTAACACTACATTACTGTTACTGTAGTAAATTATATTAACAGATTTTATGTAGAAACTCCCAGATTTGCATGTGTAATCCTGAGTTTTCCTTTGGAATCCAAACTTTTATAACCAACTGCCTCTAGCCAACTACACTTGTATACACAATAAGCTTTTCAAGCTTAGTATGGTCCCAATACAAACATTCATTTTCTTACCCAGGCCTCTTTCTCCTTCAGTGATCTCAATCTCGGTAATGGCAACTCCACTCATCTAGTTGCTCAGGCAAGACACTGGAGTCATCCTTGCCCCTTCCCCCTTTTCTCCAAATATATCATATCAAATCCATTAGTAAATCTTGTGGCCTCTGCTTTCAAAATTTATCTGGATCTGTACTAGGCCAAACCACCAGAATCTCTCACCTGGTTGACTGGAGTAACCTCCAGTTGATCTCCGTGCTCCCACTCTTGCTCCCTTATTCTATTCGCAACCCAGCTCTCACAGTGATTCACAGGGTGACTCCTCTTAAAACATTCACTCACTCCCCATCTATGTGGGACAATGAACTACATTTAAACTTTTGTCTCTGGTTCCTAAAAATAACTCTTGATTGCCAGCAATCAAGGTGTCTTTATTTTTCTAAATCAGCCAGGCAGTACTTAAACACGTGCAAATGTAGTGGGACCCCAAAGACCACACCTAGCAAAGAAATTCAAGAAGGGAGGGAGGCCGGATGCACTCCATCATTCATAGTCATTGATTGGTTTGATCATGCATGTGCGTTAAGGCTTCAGTTATGCATATGGATTGAGACTCCAAAGACTATGACAAGGGACCCTAGGCCTTGGCGCTTCCTTTTGGAGCTTCCGGGATTGGCAAGAACACCCATGCACCGGAGAGGGTGGTATGTCCCCGAGGACAGCAGAAGCCTCCTGCTGGAACCTCTCCCAGACCTTGCCTGGTGTGTCTCTTCACTTGTATCCTTGCTGGTGATAACAAATGGGTAACTGTTAGTAGAGGTAATAGTCTCCATGAATTTTGTGAGCTGTTCTAGAGAATTAATAAAC
This sequence comes from Trichechus manatus latirostris, assembly GCF_000243295.1. NCBI lineage: Eukaryota > Metazoa > Chordata > Mammalia > Sirenia > Trichechidae > Trichechus > Trichechus manatus. The sequence continues at coordinate 20,963,312 of NW_004443950.1, read as the reverse complement.
CCTCAAAGGGCAATAAGACTCTGAGTTAGCTTGGGTTGGCTAATTCACAGAAAGGCTATGAAGGCAGTCGATTTGTAAGACCTAGCTCTGGGTGGCTAGGTGACAGAGAAAGCTCCCTGAGTAATCAATGAGGAAGGACAGAGTCCTTCTAGGTTGTGTCCCAGTCCCAGGTGGCTACAGTGAGATAGCAGTGCTGGCAGGTCTGAAGTACAGAGGTGTGTGGACTCCTGGGTGTATAGCTGGTACCTCAGAACCTGATCCTGGGTTACCATGGATGTTTTGGCCTGGCTCAGGGTGGCCAGGGATGAAGTTTGGTCTACTTCTGGGTGGTTAGGGTAATAGATAGGAAGTGCCATGGAAGGATAGTGAAGATGTGGGAAGGTAAAGCCTGTATCCATTTCCAGGTGGGAATAGGATTCATGCTGATCCTTGCCATACAGTTAGCAATGAAGGTAGGGTTTACCCACCTTGCTCTTCTAGCATCACATCATCACACTTAAAATCTAAAATCCTTTCCATGGCCTACAAAGGACAACATAATCTGTCCCATGACACCTCCCAACCTCTTCTCCTATAGTTTTCCCTTTGCTCACTAGACTTCCACCACATTAGCCACCTGCAGTCCTCCATCGTACCAAGCATACTCTCAATTCAGAGCCTTTGCATTTGCTGTTCCTCTGGGTGAAAGACTCTTCCCACAGATAGCCACAGGCTTCCTTCCTCACTTCATTGAGTCTCTGCTGATGTATCATTCTACCAAGAGACTCTTCTTTAATCACTCAGCCTAAACTGGCCCGTATTGGTGGGGAGGAATTGTCATTTAAAACCACTTCATGGGAGGCGGGGCCAAGATGGCAGAGTAGTCAGACGCTTCCAGTGGACCCTCTTACAACAAAGAACTGAAAAAACAAATGAATCAATTATATATGACAAGCTAGGAGCCCTGAATATCTAAGGCAAAGCTGAGGGACTGGACTGAGTGGCAGGGGGAGGGAGAGATGGTTCAGAAGCAGCAAGGAGTTGCCAGACCTGACCCAGCAACAGCCTGAGCCCTTCAAGCTGAGCAGCTCATGGGTGAGTGGTGAGGCAGGCAATCAGTGCTACTCTGGAGGTGCATTTTCAGCACCAGGAGAAACCCAGTGCCAGAGAGTCTACTTGGCCACCCAGAACCAGTGAGAGGCAACCTTCAATCGGCGAAAGATAAGTACATGCATACGGCCCACCGCACAGATCAAAAACACCCCCATCAAGGAAAAACCTCTCTCCCATTTAACTCCCCACTCCCTGCTCTTCACTGGGTCCCAGACCAGCTTCAGCAATTGCCGAGTCCCCTGGGCTGGAAGTAGGATCCATCACATGCCCTGAGCCATTCTCCTGGCCTTGGAGAGTGAACAAATTAACAAACAGGGGAAAAAATAAACTGCTGGCTCCTCTACCCAGGAACCCAGTGTTGGCACAGCTCCTTTGCCTAGGCACAGGCATAAGGGATCCAAGGAATTGGACTGACTTTCCCATGCATACACTTGTGTGGGTCCATTTCAACAGCATAGGCGCTCATTACCACAGTACAACAGGGTATATACCTAAAGTCTAACTTCAACTGTTTCAACTGTGAAGTGGCAGGTTCCTGACATTTGACACTGCTCTGCCCATTAAGCAGACTCTTCACCTACCCACATCAGGGGCCTGAGGACTGGTGGCTCCATCCACGTCACCTAGCCTCCTGCAGTAGGGGCCCAAGAATAAGAGGTACCTCCAGTCTTTACAGCTAACCACACTGGGTGCTCATAGTCTGGCTGCAAATCCCACCAACCTACGAGCTCTAGGGAACAGGGATACACTTTCCTCCTGGAAACTAGAGGGTGGCCATCAGCCCCCTGTCTTGCTCAGAGTGTGTCCCCCTGCTGCAGCCAGATGCCTGTGCCTACACCAATCACCCATGCTTGTCTAGGACTATAGGTGAGAGCCTACACTACACACTTGGTGACTATCTACCTGGGTACCTGAGCTGAATCCATACAGGAGGAGTGGGCAGACTCCTGAGTTCACATACCTAGTAACAGACATAACCAGCTGGTGACAAGACATTAGAGCTTCAAAGTTGCCAATAATCAAACTAGTTCACACAAGCAGCCTATTTGGGAATATCAAAACAAAACAAGAAGCTAGGACACAGTAAGCAAACATAAAATAAATAAATATAATAACTTATTGATGGCTCGGAGACAACAGTCAATATCAAATCACATGAAGGAGCAATCCATGATGATTTCAGCAACCTCCCAAAATAAAGAATCTAGAAATTTTCCAGAGGAGGAAAATTTTCTGGAATTACTGGAGGCAAAATACAAAAGATTAATATACAGAACTCTTCAAGAAATTAGGATGGAAATTAAGCAAAACACAGAACACACAATAGAGGAAATTAAATAGATTAGAGATAAGCATAATGACAAATCTAACAGGCTACAAGAATCCATAGAGAGACAGCAATCAGAAATCCAGAAGATTAACAATAAAATTTCAGAATTAGACAACTCAATAGAAAGTCATAGGAGCAGAATTGAG
>NW_004443950.1:20959211-20960644 GCF_000243295.1 Trichechus manatus latirostris | reverse complement strand
CTACCTAAACTAACACAAACAGAAGTAGAACAACTAAATAAACCCATAACAAAAGAAGAGATTGAAAAGGTAATTAAAAAACTCCCAACAAAAAAAAAGCCCTGGCCCGGATGGCTTCACTGGAGAATTCTACCAAACTTTCAGAGAAGAGTTAACACCACTACTAAGGAAGGTATTTCAGAGCATACAAAATGATGGAATACTCCCAAACTCATTCTATGAAACCAGCATAACTCTGATACCAAAACCAGGTAATATTGACGCAAAAATCTTCAGAAAAATTCTAGCCGATAGAATTCAGAAACATATAAAAAAAATAATCCACCATGATCAAGTGGGATTTATACCGGTTATGCAGGGATGGTTCAACATTAGGAAAACAATCAGTATAATCCATCACAAATAAAACAAAAGGCAAGAATCACATGATCTTATCAATCGATGCGGAAAAGGCATTTGACAAAGTCCAACACCCATTCATGATAAAAACTCTCAACAAAATACGAATCGAAGGGAAATTCCTCAATATAATTAAGGGCATTTGTATAAAGCCAACGGCTAACATCATCCTAAATGGAGAGAGTTTGAAAGCATTCCCCTTGAGAACGGGAACCAGACGAGGATGCCCGTTATCACCACTCTTATTCAACATTGTGCTGGAGGTCCTAGCCAGAGCAATTAGGCTAGAAAAAGAAATAAAAGGCATCCAAATTGGTAGAGAAGTCAAAGTATCTCTACTTGTAGATGATATGATCTTATACACAGAAAACCACAAAGAATCTACAAGAAAACTATTGGAACTAATAGAAGATTTCAGCAAAGTTTCAGGATACAAGGTAAACATACAAAAATCAGTTGGATTCCTTTACACTAACAAAGAGAACCTCTAAGAAGGAATCACCAAATCAATACCATTTACAATAGCCCACAAGAAAATAAAATACTTAGGAATAAATCTAACCAGAGATGTAAAAGACCTATACAGTGAAAACTACAATACGCTACTGCAAGAAACCAAAAAAGACCGCATAAGTGGAAAAACATACCTTGCTCATGGATAAGAAGACTCAACACTGTGAAAATATCAATTCTACCCAAAGCAATCTACAGATACAGTGAAATCTCAATCCAAATTCCACTGGCATTTTTTAACGAGATGGAGAAACAAATCACCAACTTCATATGGAAAGGGAAGAGGCCCTGGATAAGTAAAGCGTTACTCAAGAAGAAGAACAAAATGCGAGGCCTCACACTACCTGATTTTTGAACCTATTGTACCGCCACAGTAGTCAAAACAGCCTGGTACTGGTACAACAACAGATACGTAGACCAATGGGACAGAATTGAGAATCCAGACATAAATTCATCCACCTATGAGCAGCTGATATTTGACAAAGGCCCAAAGTCCATTAATTGGGGAAAAGACAATCTCT
>NW_004443950.1:20925520-20957811 GCF_000243295.1 Trichechus manatus latirostris | reverse complement strand
AGGAAAGTATTAGCCCAAGATACAGAAAGGGCCACATAAACCAGAGACTTTATCAGCCTGAGACCAGAAGAACTAGATGGTGCCCAGCTACCACCAATGACCGCCCTGACAGGGAACACAACAGAGAGTCCCGGGTGGAACAGAAGAAAGGTGGGGTGCAGAACTAAAATTCTAATAACAAGACCAGACTTAATGGTCTGACTGAGACTGGAGGAACCCCGGAAAGCATGGCCCCTGGATTCTCTATCAGCCCAGAACTAAAACAATTTCTGAGACCAACTCTTTAGACAGGATTGGACTGGACTGTGGGACATAAAGTGATACTCGTGAGGAGTGTGCCTTTTAGCTCAGATAGATACAAGAGACTAAATGGGCAGCTTCTTTCTGGAGGTGAGACGGGAAGGCAGAGAGGGTTAGGAGCTGGTTGAATGGACATGGGGAGTCAGGGGTGGAAAGGAGGAGTGTGCTGTCACAGTACGGGGAGAGCAATTAGGGTCGCATAACAATGTATGTATAAATTTTTGTATGGGAGATTAACTTGAAATGTAAACTTCATCTAAACTACAACAATAAAAAAAATAAAAACCACTTCATCAGATGCTTATATTAGAGAAGAACAAATGTCTCAAATTAGTAATCCAGGGTTCTGCATTAAAAACAGAAAAGAAGAGCAAATAAAGCCAAAAGCAAGCAGGGGGAAGAAAATAATAAAGATCAGAGTGACAAAGCAAACAAACCCAGAAAGACAACACAAAAAAATCAATAAAACCAAAATCTGATCCTTCGAAAAAATTTAAATAAAACTGATAAACTTCCAGCCACACTGACTCAAGAGAAAAATTAAGAAGACATGAATGAACAACTTTGGGAAAGAGGGACTTCACTGTGGACCTGAAGCCTACCCAGATCCCAGCTGCCATTTGTACACAGCAATAAAGTTAGATTACAGCTTCCTAACCTGTGGATAACCAGGTAACCAGTTACTGGGGAGTTGATTCTAACTCTAGGTGACGGCGTGTCTGTCAGGGTAGAACTGTGCTCCTCTTCGGATTGCTTTATTATTTCCACCTTATTTTCAATCATGACTGTTTTCCTTTTCTTTGATGCATCACCAGCACCTGCATCAGATTTATGCTTTGGAGGCATGGTTACAAGTGTAAATAAGAGGAAAATTTAAGCCAAATACAAAGTTACACACTCAACACAGTGTTACGGGCAGCGTGATCCAACTTAAAAAAGGTGGACGGCGTTCTCTTTCCTCCAGTCCACGAACCGCTGAAGCCATGCAATGTTTTCTTGAGTGTCACAAAGTAGTGTGTGTGTTCATTATTACAAATCATTGTATTTAATTCACATTTTTCATACAATAGGCTTTATGGCAATTTGTTTTTGAGTACGAGTTGTCCATAAATGGGTGTTCTTAACCCAGGGATTTACTGTATAGGATCATGTAATCTGTGAATAGGCATAGATTTACTTCTTCCTTCCTGATTTAGATACCTTTTCTTTTTTTCTTGTCTAATTGTTCTGGCTAGGTCTTTCAGCACAATACTGAATAGCAGTGATGAGAGTGGGCATCCTTGTCTTGTTCTTGATCTTGAGGAGAAAACTCTCTTTCTCCATTCTGTATGATGTTAGCTACTGGTTTTTCTTAAATGCCTCTTATCATAGTGAGGAATTTCTCTTCTAATACTAGTTTGTTGAGTGTTTTTATCGCGTTGGATTTTGTCGAATGCCTTTTATGCATGTTTTGAGATGATTGTGTGGTTCTTTTTCTTTTTTCTATTAATGTAGTGTATTATACTGACTGATTTCTAATGTTGAACCATCCTTACATTCCTGTAATAAATCCCACTTGGATATGCAATATAACCCTTTTAATAAGGTGTCAAATTCAGTTTGCTAGCGTTTTGTTGAGGATTTTTGCATCTATAATCATAAGGGATATTTGTCTGTAGTTTTATTTCCTTGTGTTATCTTTGTCTGGATTTGACATCAGGGTAATTTTGGCTTCATAGAATGAGTTAGGAAGTATTCTCTCCTCTTGTATTTTTTAAAGAGCATTCAAGAAGGATAAGTGTCACTTCTTCTTTAAATGTTTGGTAGAATTTCTCAGCGAAGCCACCTGATCCAGGACTTTTTTTTTTTTTTTTTAATTAGGAGATTTTGATTACTGATTCAATCTCTTCACTTGTTATGGGTCTTTTGAGATTTTCTATTTCTTCTTTAGTCAAGTTAGGAAGGTTATGTATTTCTAGGAATTTGCCCATTTCATCTATGTTATCTAATTTGCAGGCATACAATTATTCATAGTATTCTCTTATGATTCTTTTTATTTCTGTAGAGTCACTTGTAATGTCTCCACTTATATTTCTAATTTGAGTTATTCATGTGATTTTAGTTATTTCGTGATTCATGTCCTTTGTTAAATCTGGAAAATTTTCTGCTATTATTTCATCAAACATTCTTTTTTGTCCCTTTCTCTCTCTCTTCTCATTCTGGGATTCCCTTGATGTGTATGTTCACTTGGTGGTGTCCACAATTCCATTATGCTTTGCTCCATTTTCTGTACCCATTTTTCCTGTTGCTGTTCAGACATAATAATTTTAACTGCTTTATTTTCTGGTTTGCTGATTCTTTCTCCTGCCTGCACAACTCTTCTATTGTGTCACTCTGCTAATTTTTTTTAGTTATATATTTTTCAGCTCCAATATTTGTTTGTTTCTTTTTTGTACTTTCTAGTTACATGATAAGAATCAGCCTGAATGTGGAGTCCTCACATTCCTAATTCTCCGTCTTCATTACTACCCACTCTGCAGCACTGTCTCTTTGACCCTACCCACTCAGAGGTAGGTCAGAGCTCATAAGTTAAAAAGACACCATCCATAAGACTACCAAATAGGTGACAATCAAAAGCTTTGGGAGTCTACAAGACACTTCAACCTTCTGACTTGCTGGCCACAAATTTGGGGATAGTTTCCCACTACCCCTTCACGATGCAAGCCACAAGCTCAGGAATCCACACGACACTCTTACTTTCTGACTTGCTTGCTCCTACTGCCCCTTCGAGTTTGATAACTCACTGGAAAAACTCACAGAATTCATGGAGCGTATACCACACTTATGACTACAGATTTATTATAGCCAAAAACGACACAAAGAGATGCATAGGACAAGGTCTGGGAGGGCTCCCAATGCAAAGATTCCTTACTCCAAAGAATGCACTACCCTCTGGAAAGTAAATGTTCTCACCAACCAGGAAGCTGTGTGAGCTTTTATGTTTAGGGCTTTTAATGGCCAGTCCTACTTGATAGGCTAAATCAAGCACATTGAGGCTAGTTGATGTCAATCTTCCAGGTGAGTTTTTTCTGGTCTGGCCAGTCCCGCCTCACTTACAAAAATTCTCATGTGTGGCCAGAAAGTCACAGACCTCAATTACTCTGAGATTTATTTCTTCAGAGCCAAGGACAACGGTCACTTTTCTTTGGGTAAAGCTAGGTTCTTTACCTCACATTATCTCTTTGTTGAAATTCCCATTTTATTCCTGTATTATTTTCCTGAATCCTTTAGTTCATTGTCCATATTTTCCTTTAGTTCTTTGAATAAATTTAATATTGTGGTTTTAAAGTATTCTAATCTTGCTGTTGTACATACAGTAGCTAAAGCAAATGGAAGAAAAGATCATGTAAAAGAGGTGAACAGAATATTTCCAAGGGCAGCTAGAGAAGACAAGTATTATAACGAAATGTGTAAAGACCTGGAGTTAGAAAACCAAAAGGAAAAAACATGCTCTGCGTTTATCAGACTGAAAGAACTGAAGAAAAAATTCAAGCCTCAAGTTGCAATATTGAAGGATTCTGTGGCTAAAATACCGAACACGGGAAGCATCAAAAGAAGATAGAAGAAATTCAAAAAAGAGCCGGTTGATGGTCAACCATTTCAGTAGGTAACATATGAACAGATGGCATTGAAGGAAGAAGTCCAAGCTGCACTAAAGACATTGGTGAAAAACAAGGCTTCAGGAATTGATGAAATACCAATTGAGATGTTTCAACAAACAGATGCAGCACTGGAGGCACTCACTCATCTATGCCAAGAAATTTGGAATATAGCTACCTGGCCAACTGACTGGAAGAAATCCATATTTGTGTCCATTCCAAAGAAACATGATCCAAAAGAATGCAGAAATTTTCAGACAATAGCATTAATATCATACACAAGTAAAATTTCTCTGAAGATAATTCAAAACTGGTGGCAGCAGTACATCGACAGAGAACTGCCAGAAATTTAAGCCAGACTCAGAAGAGGACGTGGAACAAGTGATATCACTGCTGATGTCAGGTGGATCTTGGCTGAAAGCAGAGGATACCAGAAAGATGTTTACCTGTGTTTTATTGACTATACAAAAACATTCATATGTGTGGATCATAACAAATTATGGATAACATTGTGAAGAATGGGAATTCCAGAACCCTTAATGGTGCTCTTGAGGAACCTGTATATAAACCAACAGGCAGTCATTTGAACAGAGGGGAAACTGCATGGTTTAAAATCAGGAAAGGTGTGTGTCAGGGTTGTATCCTTTCATCATACTTATTCAATCTGTATGCTGAGCAAATAATCCACGAAACTGGGCTATATGAAGAAGCACGTGGCATCAGGATTGCTGGAGGACTCACTAACAATCTGTGATATGCAGAAGACACAACATTTCTGACTGAAAACTAATAGGACTTGAAGCACTTACTGATGAAGATCAAAAACTACATCCTTCAGTATGGATTACACCTCAACATAAAGAAAACAAAAATCCTCACAACTGGACCAATAAGTAACATGATAAACAGAGAAAATATTGAAATTTTCAAGGATTTCATTTTGCCTGTATCCACAATCATTGCCCATAGAAGCAGCAGTCATGAAATCAAATGACACATTGCACTGGGCAAATCTGCTGAAAAAGACCCCTTTAAAGTGTTAAAAAGCAAAGATTTCACCTCACCCAAGCCATGACATTTTCAATCGCCTCGTAGACATGAGAAAGCTGGACAATGAACAAGGAAGACTGAATAAGAATTGATGCCTTTGAATTATGGTGTTGGTGAAGAATATTGAATATACCATGGACTTCCAGAAGAACAAACAAATCTGTCTTGGAAGAAGTACAGCCAGAATACGCCTTAGAAGTGAGGATGGCAAGACTTGGTCTCATGTACTTCAGATACGTTATCATGAAGAACTAGTCCCTGGAGAAAGACATCGTGCTTGGTAAAGTAGAGGGTCATTGAAAAAGAGGAAGACCTTCAATAAGACGGATTGACACAGTGGCTGCAACAATGGGCTCAAGTATAGCAACAATTGTGATGGCGCAGGACTGGGCAGTGTGCCCTTCTATTGTATGTAGGGTCGCTATGAGTCAGAACAACTCAATGGCACCTAACAACAACAACATGATTATTTAATCGTCTTCTTCCCCTCTAGATTGTAAACTTCATGATTTCTAGTACTCCATCTTTCTTGTTTGCTACCACATCTCCAGCATATAACCCTATTCTTGGTCCTTCCTAGGATCTCAGTAAATATTTGTTAGCCGATCCCTGGAAGGCAGGGATATGGCTATGTCTTGACTTGTTTCCCTCCGTGGAGTTCTGGATGCAGAGCCAGGTTCTCAAAAAATACCACATTCAGGAAAGTACAAAGGATTGATTAGTTTTTCATTTTCCAATGACTCTAATCTGTTCCAGGGGTTTTTGGAAACAGAGTTTTTATCTTTTTACTTTAAACAATACGACTCAACAGCTGAGAGTAGCCTCTAAATGTTATCTGACCTCAGCCTACAAAGGAATAAGTTGATTCTAATTCAGGCATCTAAATATCTAATTTGTGTTCAAATAATTCCAGGAAAACAGATTCCCCTTGTTTCTTTGAGTTCTCCTTACTTATCACAAAGCTCTCTAAAAGAAGAGTTCTTCCTTATAGCTAAGTTTATTACTTCTTGTTGCAACGTCAGGATGTTGGCCTTTGTTTCTTCCCTGGGTATTTGTAGTTATTGCTGCTATAATTACTTCTTGGCTAACATTTTGTCTGTCTGACAGTAAAACAGACAGAAAGACAGACAGTATCTTCGCCTTTAAACTCAAGGATATCCTTCTTTTCTCTTGGAAGGTTAGAGGCAGATCCAGCAAGCAGAATTCTTTGTAAAGGCCATGGGATCAAAGACAGAAACAGCATCACAAAATTGTCTCTTGAAGTCATATCTTCTTTCCCCCGGAACTTGCAAAGGCCAAGTAGACAATTGCCTATGTGGCAGGGAGAATTTCTGACAGACTTTCTTACCTCCAATTCTCTTTTCTCCACAGGTCAAATCCAGGCCTGACCATTTTATCTAAGGCACTGATTTACGGCTCCAAAGACTTCTGTCATCATGTGCGTGTTAGCTGTCATGACACAGTGAGCCGTGGTTATCCTCCAACATCTTAGCTTGGATTATCAAAGTTCCACATTCATGGTACCATAGGACCAGTACATTTTGAAGGGGAAGAGGTAGAAGAAACTCTCTGGGGCTTCGGACATTCTACTCTGAGGTAGGACAGAGTGTCTTAGTGGAGGAATATGTATTGACATGAAATATAAGGAATTCAAGTTCTTGGAAATAGAATGAAGGTCCATGCACATAAAAGAAAGCCCATAGTTGAGACAGAAGGACTTGAATGAGTCAGAATCAACCTATGGGTGGGAGTTAAAAGGAGGCACTTCTCTTACTTGTAAGAAACAAAAAAACTTAAGTTGGAATAGCAACCCAACTGTGTATTAAGACATTTCTTAAGGCAATGGGTGACCACCTGAAGATTTTTCTCTCTGGGAGAGTCCCAGATTGGCTAAAAAGGAGGACAAGATGTTCCCTGACTCAATTTTTCTAATCCACACTATCTGACCCAAATATTCTGGAATGACTGCCCAAGGTGGCCCAGATAGCAGAATAAGAAAACATCCGTTTCTCTATTAATAACCAAAACGGAGGGTTATGATGGAATCTTTCAGAATTTGTGGTGACCATTCATTAGTTGCCTCCTTAGCATCCATCTCCCCTATGTTCTTTCCCAATAGCCCATAATTGCCATTGGGGTCCTTGTGGTTATGGCAAAGTCGACTCCATCCTCAGCTCTAGGGATAGAGCTGAGACAACCAGAATATCCCATTGCCCTAACCAGAGTTATTGTTTTAATGACTGGAACCAACTTTAGCTTGTCCAGTAAGGGAGTGAAAGAAGAAGAAAGCTTCCCTGGGAACTGCTGGCAGTCAAGTCATCTTATGACATGAGAGGGGCCCAACTTAGGGTAAAGACAAATCTATAGAAGACCTTAGTGATGTTGTTGAGCCTCGGGATCAAACCTTTGTTGAGTTTGGCCCTATTTCTGGACATTTGTTAGCCAATAAATTAGTGAACCAATAAAGTCCCTTCATTGTTCAAGCCAGGGTGAGTTTGGTTTCTCTCCCTTGCAACGACATTTTCTCTTTTGCAACTCACGTGTAACTGATGAGCTTTTCTCTGATTCCATGGCTCCCGTACTAAGTCATCACATGATTTCCTAGACATTTACTCCAGTGTTTCATCGGTAGCCCCCTCTCTTCTTCTGAGAAAAGCAAGTAGATAGATCTAGTATGTGAGCTCTCCCTGGCGGCAGAGCCCATGCTTCACACCAGAAAATCCTTCCTTTGGGTGGGCAGGGGGCCTGGAGTTGGCGCACCCAGCATCCTGGGAACCAACTTGTGCCTCCACCCACTGCCTCATCTGGCCACCAGCAACCCTGTCATTTGCCTGCCACTGGGCTGGCTCAGACATAGTTCTAGCTGCAGAGATTACAGACAGATGTTCTGGCATGATTTAGAGACCTCATGAATGGGAAGCAGTCAGGTTTTCTCTTAAGTGACAGCCATCATTTTCTGCAGGCAGGGTAATTACAGGTTTACCCTTCCACAGCGCAAGCTATCTGAAGGTAAAACAATGGTGAGCAGCGGTGTGCCTGCCTCAAGGACAGAGGGGAGGGAAGGAAACAGAAGGACTCAATCTCTTTTAATTTATTTTAATAAAGCATGGGCTTTCCATAAGGCCAAAGGGCCTCATTTGCCACAATGTGGTTGGGATCTGACAACAGCTTTCCTAAACCTCCTCTTTCCCCATAATTCAGTCAGAGCCACAGATGGAAGCACTCAGCTGGCGTCTTCATTTTCTTGGCCCTTTCTGAGTCCTTCCTCTCGCCCGCCTCTGCTGGAGAGGAAGGCTCACTCCCCCAGACAGGCAGCCTCCTCATCCTCTCTTGCCTCCATATCCCTCAGCTTGCGTGAGGCTCACCTCCCCCAAGGACCTTCCTTGTTCAAGCTCTGCCCTGCAGCCCCTCCTGGATTGTTTATATTTTTCTTTACTTCTTGCATGCTCACCTGGCTCTGGCCCTCCACCTGAGAAGTCAATCCACAGGGACAGTGTCCTGGCCTTCTCTTCTCCTGAGGCTTAAGAGGCCCAACATAGCAGCAGGTCTGAAGCAAACGATGGTCATGCACCAGGGAGAGAGCAGCCTTACTGAATTATTTCTGAGGAAGATAATTCTCATGGAGTGACTGAGGAAAAAGAAAACATAACAATCTTGAAAAGACTACCATTGCTGTCGATTCTAGCCAGTAATAAAACTTCCATTTCTGAGTCCTGAACTGTGTTTACCACCTTAGCATTGACCCCCAGGCCAGCCCCACCCTCTCCGTCAGTCCCAGCCATTGCTCCAGGCATCTGGAACTTTCTTTAGGAGGTTTTCTCTCCTCATCTTTCACCATAAGTTGTCTCTAAATTTCAAAGCCCAGAAAAACAAACACCATCTTACTGCCTTTTCCTTAAGAATAGAAAAAGTAAGAATTAAGTGAAGGAGTACACCTTGGCAAGGAGATTTTAGTTCCTTTGCAGTAAATAGATGGGTTAATTTTTCTACCTGGGGCTCTGGAAAATGCATTCCCAAGTAAACAAATCTCTGTTGTTACATGGAGGCAAAGTCTGGTGCTTTCTTTCTGTCATCAACAGAGAACAAGGGCAGCCCCATCCTTCCTTTCCTCCTGATGGAACTTTAGCTATGATTTCTTACTCCTCCCAGAAAACTGGATGAGAGGTAGAGCCCACCAGGGAAGCTTCCCTCCCTAGAGATGCTCCGAGGCTGCACAGCCCTCACTCACTCTCCTTTACTCAGGGCTCTCAGCCAGGATTCACCTGATCTTTGGACTGAGAATACAAGATCTGGGGTCTTCCCATCTTCAGGGTACCCATCTTAACTCCAGCAGCAGGGTCTTAGGTCTTTCTCCATGACCTGGTAACCTTCTTGCCTGATCTCTGATATGAATCTGCTCCTTGTTTGGGGCTGAGAATACTGGCTACTGACGGCCTTTATGAAGACCTCTCTTCCTTCCAATTCATTCTTCCACAGTATGCTTCCACAAAATGTTCTGGTGCCTGGCAGAGGGGAAGAGACTATATATATATACAGAGAGAGGGAGACTTATCTCAAGGAAATGGCTCAAATGGTTGTGGAGGCTGCCAAGTCCCAAAAGTCAGATGATGACAAGCCAGAAACAGGATCCAGAGCACACAAGTGAGCTTTGCCGGAATGTCTGCATATATATTGGGTGCAGGCCACACCCCTGGGAAAACCCATTTTACAACTGATTGACTGATCACATCATATCACATTATGGAGGTGATTATATTACATCACAAAATGGAGGATAGTTACATCAGATCACAAAATAGAGGATAATTACATAATACTGAGAATCATGGCCTAGCCAAGTTGACACAACATTAACCATCACACCCCACAACCAGGTTTTTGAGAAACATCTTTCTGGAAAGCAGTCAGGTCATGGCATAATGCAGGAAGACTGTCTCTGAGGCCACTAAAAACCCATAATGGATCATATGTAAAAGCAATGGGGCATCAGAGAGAGGTGACCTGTGGCTAGGGATTTCAGATACTCTGAATGCATCCATCCCAAGCACTTCTTCCTTTATGCTTAAACACACTTGTGCTAGAGGAAATTAGGTCCATATGCACTGATTCGTTTAAACCCCAAGCACCCACATGTTTTCTGGGCCTATTTAATTGTCCGTGAAACCTCAGAGTCGTCTGTAACATGGAAGACACCCAGAAGAACTCCATCACCATTGTTGCTGCAGACCACACCCTGCCCAAGACAGCCACCTCCCTTGGCACCATGGGTGGCCAGGACATGCTGTTAGCATTGCCAGCCCACATGTGTGTCCTGCTGGCAACTGGTCAGGAACAGGAAGGGCCACCACAGGCTGCTCGTACTTCTTCCAGGCTTTGCTTCTGAAGGCAATGTTGCTATAAACGCCTGGATTGGAAGTCCAAAGACCTGATGGCAGCCTAGCTGTGAGATCTTAGCCAAGCCACCAGCATCCCAAATCTCAACTTTTTCCTTCCTCAGATAGGGCTAATGATAAGGATTATGAAAGGGGCTTGTAGGTATAAAGCACACGGTAAAAATGCAAGATAGGAGTAAGGAAAGTATACTTCTACACATGCCACTGACGGTGGAAGACAAGTGGGTTCCCTGCTCCCTTCCTCCCTAAGACCTACTGGACAGCAGGGTAGACTAGCTGTTTAATATAACAACCATTATCAACATTCCCAAGAGTTTGTTGTTGTGTTGGTTGTTGTTAGGTGCCGTCGAATTAGTTCCAACTCATAGCGACCCTATGTACAACAGAACGAAACACTGCTAAGTCCTGCACCATCCACACAACCATTGCTATGCTTGAGCCCATTGTTGCAGCCATGGTGTCAATCCATCTCATTGAGGGTCTCCCTCTTTTTTGCTGACCCACTAGCTTGCCAAGCGTGATGTCCTTCTCCAGGGACTGGTCCCTCCTGATAACATGTCCAAAGTATGTGAGAAGAAGTCTTGCCATCCAAGCTTCCAAGGAACACTCTGGCTTTACTTCTTCCAAGACGGACTTGTTCATTCTTCTAGCAGACCATGGTATATTCAATACTCTTTGCCAAAACCATAATTCAGAGGCATCAATTCTTCTCTGGTTTTCCTTATTCATTGCTCAGCTTTTGCATGCATATGAGGCAGTTGAAAATATCATGGCTTGGGTCAGGTGCACCTTAGCCCTCAAAGTGACATCTTTGCTTTTTGACTCTTTGAAGAGGTCTTTTTCAGCAGATTTGCCCAATGCAGTATGTCATTTGATATCTTGACTGCTGCTTCCGTGGGCGTTGATTGTAGATCCAAGTAAAAAGAGACCCTTGACAGCTTCAATATTTTGTCTGTTTATCATGATGTTGCTTATTGGTCCAGTTGTGAGGATTTTTGTTTTCTCTATGTTGAGGTGTAATCCATACTGAAGGCTGTAGTCTTGGATCTTCATCAGTAAGTGCTTCAGGTCCTCTTCACTTTCAGCAAGCAAGGTTGTGTAGTCTGCATATTGCAGGTTGTTAATGAGTCTTCCACCAATACTGATGCCACATTCTTCTTCATACAGTCCAGCTTCTTCCATTAATTGCTCAGCATACAGATTGAATAAGTATGGTGAAAGGATACAACCCTGACACATACCTTTCCCGATTTTAAACCAAGAAGTATCCCCTTGTTATGTTCAAACGACTGCATGTACAGGTTCTGCATGGACACAATTAAAGGTTCTGGAACTCCCATTCTTCTTAATGTTATCCATAATTTGTTATGATCCACACAGTCAAATGCCTCTGCATAGTCAATAAAGCACAGGTAAACATCTTTCTGGTAGTCTCTGCTTTCAGCCAAGATCCACGTGACATTAGCAATGATATACCTTGATCCACATCTTCTGAATCTGGCTTGAATTTCTGGAAGCTACCTGAGGATGTACTACTGCAATCATTCTTGAATTATCTTCAGCAAAATTTTACTTGTTTGTGATAATAATGATATTGTTTGATACTTCCATATTCTGTCTGATCACCTTTCTTTGAAATAGGCACATATATGGATCTCTTCCAGTAGGTTGGCCATGAAGCTCTCTCCCAAATATATTGGCATAGATAAGTTAGCACCTCCAGCATTGTATCCTTTTGTTGAAACGTCTCAATTGGTATTCCGTCAATTCCTGGAGCCTTGCTTTTAGCCAATGCCTTCAATGCAGCTTGGACTTCTTCCTTCAATATCATCAGCTCTTGACCATATTCTACCACCTGAAATGGTTGAACATTGAACAGTTCTTTTTGGTACAGTGACTCTGTGTATTCTTCCCATCTTCTTTTGGTGCTTCCTATGTCATTTAGTATTTTGCCCACAGAATCCTTCAAAATTGCAATTCAATGCTTGAATTTTCTTCAGTTCTTTCAGCTTGATAAATGCAGAGTGTGTTCTTCCCTTTTGGTTTTGTAACTCCAGGTCTCTGTATGTATCATTATAACACTTTACTTTGTCTTCCTGAGCCACACTTTGAAATCTTCTCATCAGCTCTTTACTTCATCATTTCTTCCATTTGCTTTAGCTACTCTATGCTCAAGAGCAAGTTTCAGAGTCTCTTTTGACATCCATATTGGTCTTTTCTTTCTTTCCTGTCTCTTTAATGACTTTTTGCTTTCTTCATGTATGATGTCCTTGATATCATCCCACCTGTCTGGTCTAAAGTCATTAGTGTTCAATGCATCAAATCTATTCTTCTGATGGTCTCCAAATTCACTTGGCATATGCTCGTGGAATTGTTTTAATTGTCTTCAGCTTCAGCTTGAACTTGCATATGAGCAATTGATGGTCTGTTCCACAGTCGGCCCCTGATCTTGTTCTGACTGATGATATTGAATTTCTCCATCATCTCTTTCCACAGATGTAGCCAATTTAATTCTTGTGTTTTCCATCCGGTGAGGTCCACATGTATAGTCACGGTTTGTTTTTGAAAAAAGGTATTTGCAATCAATCAGTCATTGATCTTGCAAAATTCTATCGTGCAATCTCTGCCTCATTTTTATCACTAAGGCCATATTTTCCAACTACAGATCCTTCTTCTTTGTTTCCAACTTTCGCATTCCAAACACCGTTAATTATCAATGCATCTTGATTGCATGTTTTATCAACTTCAGACAGTAGAAGTTCATAAAAATCTTCAATTTCCTCATGTTTGGCATTAGTAATTGATGTATAAATTTGAATAATGGTCCTGTTAACTGGTCTTCTTTCTGGGCATATGGGTATTATCCTACCATTGACAGCACTGTACTTCTAGATAGGTCTTGAAATGTTCTTTTGGACGATAAATGCAACACCATTCGCCTTCAATTTGTCATTCCCAGCAGAGTAGACTGTATGATTGTCCAATTCAAAATGGCCAATACCAGTCCATTTCAGCTCACTAATGCCTAGGATATCGATCTTTCTGTGTCCTATTTCATTTTTGACAGCTTCCAATTTTCCTAGATTCATACTTTCTACATTCCGCGTTCCAATTATTAATGGATGTTTTCAGCTGTTTCTTCTCATTTTGAGTCTTGCCACGTCAGGAAATGAAGGTTCCAAAAGCTTTACTCCATCCACATGATTACGGTCGATTCTACTTTGAGGAGGCAGCTCTTCCCCAGCCATATTTTGAGTGCCTTCTAACCTGAGGGGCTCATCTTCCAATACTATACCAGACAATTTTGCACTGCTATTCATAAGGTTTTCACTGGTCAATTTTTTCAGAAGTAGACTTCCAGTTCCTTTTTCCTAGTCTGTCTTAGTCTGGAAGCTCTGCTGAAACCTGTCCACCATGGGTGACCCTGCTGATATTTGAAATACCAGTGGCATAGCTTCCAGTATCACAGCAACGGGCAAGCCACCGTATTACAACACAGTGACAGATGCATGGTGGCTTTAGAGTTTACATGCTGCTTTCACCTGGATTATCTCAATTATTCTTTACAACACTCAGTGGAGGACAGGTGTTACTATTACTCCCATTGAAGAGGACTCAAGATTTCATGGAGATTCAACAATGTGACAAAGATCTTATAGCCTGTGAGTGGCAGTATCAACTGCAAACCCAGGAACCCTTGCTGTTTCTACTCTACCATTCTATCTCTTCTATGTGTCTCCACACAGCCACAGTGGTGAAAGTAGGTGCCCAAGTGGTGCTGATGATGGTCCCTCTGCTTCATGTGCCCAGTCACCCACCCTGTTTCACTGCAGCAGACCAGTGGGGCCAGATCTCTGCCCTGTCACTTCTGGAAAGGCACTAGCAGTCCATCTGAGGTTTTGAGATCAACTAGAATCTTAAACTTAATGGAAGTGGTATCCAGTTCAGTGTTGGCAGGGCCCCCCCAGGCCTGCCCTAGGGCCATGAGCAGACATTTCCAGTCAGCCTTCGGGGTCAGGAGGCTGGTGTGGGTCAGGCTCTTTAATGTAAGGGACACATATCACACAAATACAATGCAATAACTAGGAGACATAGACATAAGCAAAAACTCATGGGCTCACCCAAACACACAAAGGGTAGGGACATCGTGTCTGGCTTGACTCAGGACTGATGTAAAGCTACCAATTCTGGTTCCCTTAGCCAGCCCCTCATGGTCACACAAGGTATGTGTTAGTTCCACCTCTAAGGGCTCTGGCTTACTTCTCACAGAAGGGGCACCTGCTTCTCTCCCACAAGCCCCGATACAGATCCACTTGGTCCCATTGAATCAAGAGTCCATCCTGAAACAGTCCTTCTGGCTGGGGGAATGTGCTGAGATGCTCCAGCCTGTCATGAGTGCCTCTTGTAGGGACGGGCTGGGGGAACAATAAAATCCTTTCAAACCATATTGACTGAGAGTGGGGAAGGAGGTGTTTCCAGGGAAAACTGAGATGTGGTTACTAAAGGAGAGGTCAATGCAGGCCAAACCAAACCAAAACCCATTGCCATCAAGTTGATTCCGACTCATAGCGATGCTATAGGACAGAGTAGAACTGCCTCATAGGGTTTCCAAGGAGCAGCTGTTGGGTTTGAACTGCAGACCTTTTGGTTAGCAGCCAAGCTCTTAACCACTGTACCACCAGGGCTCCAATCTAAAAACCCCAATATCCACCATAATACATATGTGCTTCAACTTCCACCGAAGCTTGATGCCCACTTCTCCTACAGGCACTAGCAAACTCTATTCTTTCTCTAAAGCAGGGGTTGGCAAACTTTTTCTGCGCAGAGTCAGATAGTAAATGTTTTAGGCTTTGCAGGCCATACGGTCTCTGTGGGAACTAGTCAGCCCTGCCGCGGTAGCTCGAAAGCAGCCACAGACAATACGTAAATGAACGAACATGGCTGTGTTCCAACAAAACTTTATTTAGGGTCACTGAAATTTGAATTTCATGTAATTCTCACACGTCTAAAAGTATTATTCTTTGATTTTTTTCAAGAATTTAAACATCAAATACTCATGTTTAGCTCATTTAAAAAAAAAGCAAGGCAAATCAGTTGCTGTCGAGTCGATTCCAACTCATGGCAACTCTATGTGTTGCAGAGTAGAGCTGTGCTTGTGCTCCATAGGGTTTTCAAGGCTGTGATCTTTCAGCCAGAAGCAGATCACCAGGCTTTTCTTCTGAGGCACCTCTGGGTGGGTTCGATCTGCCAACCTTTTGATTAATAGTCGCGAGCTTAAGACTTTGCACCACACAGGGTCTCCATCTTCACTCATAGACCATACAAAAACAGGAGGCAGGCCAGACGTGGCTCATGGCCATGGTGTGACAATCTTTGCTTTGAAAGGATGGCTGTCAGGAGTTGGGGGATCAAGCCTGAGAGCCTCTTACGCTGTCAAAGGGCACGCGGCCCAGGCAAAACCATGTGTCTAAGGAACATGGCTAAGAAAGAGCCGTGAGAAATCTTTTGAAAAAGTGAAATTCTCGTGTTTGGTTAGCAATTTACCTATATCCTCTCCCATACTAATTTACAGAGAGAAGTCTATTAATCATTCCGGGTGCAGAAAAGAAATCGCGTTCTCAGCATAAACATAAATTATCAGCCTAAAACTCAAATTCCTTCAGAGGGATGGGGCAGGCTGAAAGTTTTGACTAGCTCAAATAGAACAAATGGATGAGAGGAGATAATGCATCTTTTGAAACACAGACCTGAAAAGATGTTATGCTCAATTACACTGACAAAAGATTTGGGATCCAGCAATATCCTCCATGGAATTCTGCAGCTAAACAGGAATGCTAAATCACAGACTTTAACTTAAGCAAGAGTAATATAGCATAAGCCACATTACATGTGCATCCGCTGGGATTTGAATCTGCTCCGATGTTTACAAAATGCCTTCTTCCATCTCTATAAGAAGGTGGACTTTCCTGTTAAGACCTCCGCATTGGGGTGCCTTAGAAACAGAGTAAGGTCAAAAGCAGTGGTGATGAGGCCCGAGATGTTGAAAGGAGGAGTCTGGCCTCTTCAGATGGAGAAGCCTTCGTTACAAGCAGCCAGGGATAAGGACAGAAGACACTGGGGAAGAAATATGACTAGGAAGACAGGGAACAGAAGTGTTGTTGGCAAGCCCACGTGCCCACCTGGTACAGGTAAGGAGATCCGTGACACTCTGCTCATGCCATCACCCCACTGGTCCTCCCTGACACCCCACTCTCAGCTTCTAGAGCCAGTACAGGCTTATAAACTAACTCATGGAGACCCCATGTGTGTCAGATTAGAACTGTACTCCACAGAGGTTTCGATGGCTGATTTTTTGGAAGTAGATCACCATGCCTTTCTTTAGAGGCACCTCTGGGTGGACTTGAACCTCCAACCTTTCTGTTAGCTGCTCCGACTTATATAGACTCTGTAGGACAGAGTAGAACTGCCCCATAGGGTTTCCAAGGATCAGCTGGTGGATTCAAACTGCCAACATTTTGGTTAGCAGCTGAGCTCTTAACCACTGTGTCTCCAGGGCTCCAGGGACTCCAGCAGTCCCTGTGAAATGTCTAACTTGACCCCTTTACTTTTCTGGGTGCAAGTTCCGCCTTCCTCAGCTAGTCTCTGCAGAGGCAGGGTTCACTCATAAACATCTTTGTACTCCGCAGCACAGCTGACACACAGTAGGCATTTGCTGAACACCCAAGAAACACGTGAGGGTGTGTGTGTTAGGCCACCATAGGAACAGCGAAGTGGGGCTGGAACCTAGAAAACAAGTGTCGCTGTCTCGTCCTTCTGGGAGGCGGGCTGAGATTCTAGGTGAATTATTGGTCAACGCTATGAAAG
The DNA here is from genome assembly GCF_000243295.1 of Trichechus manatus latirostris. NCBI lineage: Eukaryota > Metazoa > Chordata > Mammalia > Sirenia > Trichechidae > Trichechus > Trichechus manatus. The sequence goes on along the minus strand of NW_004443950.1, from coordinate 20,940,566 downwards.
TGTGAAAGCTGACCCTTGGAATTTGTACCCTGGGTATCCTGCGAGTGGGACAGGTGGGCTAAAGGAAAGAAAGAAAGGATTCTGAGTAAATGGAAGAACAGCCCTGCTCTGTGCAGCGTCCAAGTGCAAACCTGGGACCTGCAGACATATGCTAGGGGTAAAACCGGTTTGCACTGCAAATGAGGACATTTTCTAAGAAGCACTGGGCTCTCAGTGAAGACACTGCCTATGGAGGACTGAGCTTCCTGTTTGCAGAGCTTGTTGCGCAGAGGCAGGAAAATCGTCCCCAAGAATGCTACAATGGGCATTCCAGCACAGGAGGTAGGTGAAAACAAGGGTCTAAGTTATTTTCAGCTTTAGCCATCTGGGGCTCTCCAGTGTGCTCCGCCCACTCAGAGATCTGAATGAGGTGAGAACTAGACCTGGGAGGCAGGTAGAAGCATGCTGAGTATTTATGGCTGCTAAAACTGGACTGGAAAATAAGGCTCAACCTCCAACTAAAATTGGACTTCCTAACTCTTTTCTCCAGCTCCAAGCCCAATGTGTGTGGGGAATCTGGGTGCTCAGGGCAGATATGTACCCAGCCAGTGAAGGGAGAGCAGGGGCTTGCATGAACACAGACCCAAGAACCCCAGGGACGGGTTTCCCAGCAGACGGGGCCATGCTTGGGTGTGCTCACCACATGGTTGTGGGGTAGAGAGTACTCAGATTGCAGAGTAGTCCCTCCATGCCCCATGCGAGGGAGTGAGCAGGACAGGTGGGGAAAAGGGCAGATGCTATCTTCCCCACACTGAGCACCATAAACTCAAGGAAAGGAAAGGGCGCCTCCCGGACCCTAATAAGACCTCTGAGGGAATCACAGGAAGTCAAACCTGCTCCCCCAGTGTGGCCATGGTCCCTGGGGTTTATGGAGGAGGTGCTGGCCCATAGGTGCTAGTGCAGCGGATACCCGACAAGCAGCTCTTCAGCCATCTGCTGAGGAAATACCAAGGTAAATTAAAACGAGAGTGAATTTGTGACTTCTGTCTTTTCCAAAAAGATAGTGTTGGCAGGTTTATGAGAAAACCATTCCCAAACACCTTGAATTTATATGGCACGCTTATTTCAAAAGCTGTTCCACATCTGTTAGCTCTTTGAAGCCCCTGGAGGCAGGTAGGGCAGGAAGGAGAGCTGGGTGGGGGAACCTAGCCACAGAGAGGTTGGGCGACTTGCCAAAGGCCATGTGGCTTGCAGAGAAGAAGCTGGAAGTGGCACCCAGTGGCCTGACCCCTTCCACATGCTCACGAGGCTTCCCCTGCTTGGAGAGCTATGGCCAAAGGGAAGCCAAGTGACCACTTAAGAGCTGGGCGGTCAAGTGCACGTAGGAACCGGTGGCACCCTTTCTCATACACACATACAGCCCTGTGCCTTGTGAATTAGCCAAGGTTTAGAGGTAGAGGAATAACGGCTCCTCAAACAGAAACAGAGGCTGATTGACAAGGAGGCCCTCATAATCAGTGCTGCAGTAAACTATACTAATTATGGTGTCAATTGGTAACATTATAAAGGTTGAAGCTACATAATGAAAAAAGAGCATACACACTGGCAGAGCTAGTTCAGCAAATGTAATTACAAGGTGACATTATTGGCAAATAGTCTTTTATGAGGTATTCGTAGGGATGTGGCATAAGTTCATTCCCAAACCTACAGGCTCGTCAGAGGTGGGGGGACCCAGAGCAGGTCAAAGACTCACCACTGAACACTGCACTGGGGCCAGAGGAACTTTGGGGAGTTCCTGAGGATGGTTCCCCAAGCTGAGTCACTTCTTGGCCTCTCCCAAAGGAGATGTTTCCAAATGGATAAGTACACTTGTCCTCCAATTTCTTGTATGTTATATGATACCTAGCTCCTAGCTTATTCCAAACGCTTTAGTTCTCAAACTGGTATGAAGGAAAGAGATCATCTTACTTTTAGAGATTGTCTTCTAGATGTAAAAAAGGCCCTACCTCCCAGTTCTGATTTATATATCATTGTATAGCAAACTGCCCTCAAAACTGTCTTTAAACAACCATTCATACTTGGCCACAGCTCTATGGATTGCCTGGACAGTTCTTGCTCAGTGTCTTTTATGTCACTGCAATCAGGTGGTGGTTAGGTCCAGAGTCCTCTGAAGGCTTCTTCGCTCACACGACTGGTTACTCGGCCGGAATGACTGGGAGAGCTAGAAGCTGATCAGGCCTCTCTTTCTCTGGCCTCTCTACATGGCTTGCTTAGGCTTCCTCGCAGCATGGTGGTCTCGGGGTAGTTGGACTTCTTACTGAGATCTGGCTTCCTCCAGATAAGCATTATAAAAGGCCCAAGTGAAAGTTACAAGATTTCCCAGGACCTAGCCTTGGAAGGGCCAGAATATCACTTCTGCCAGTATCTATTCATTAAGGAATTCACGAAGGTCATCCTGGATTCCAGGGGAAGGGAATTAAACTCCACTTTTCAAGGCCATGATTAAGAGCTAGGCTGCAAACCAAAAGGTTGGCAGTTCGAATCCAGCAGCTGTTCCTTGGAAACCTTATGGGGCAGTTCTATTCTCTCCTATAGAATCGCTATGAATTGGAATCGACTGGACCACAACGGGTTTTGTTTTTTTGGTTTTCGATGCAAAGAGTACCAAAGGATTTGCAGCCATCTTTTAAATCACACTCTCCCTGCGTAGAAACAAAACCTTCACTGAAGGTCTGCTTAGCCTCTTGACAACCTATTAACATCTGGCGTTCACACTCAGATTGTCTTCATTTTCCCCAAATACGGAGTTCACCCATGTTTAAGGGCCTCCTAGGTAAAAGCGTGTTGTACTCAGTACCGTGTACCATATGCAATGTACAATGTACCCAGCCTTCTGTCCACGAGGCTACAGTCTCGGTAAGGGGCTGCATACTTGCATCTTTAAAAGCTGAACTAACTTATAAACTGAAATCTGATGTGGAGTCCTAGTATATAAAACAGGTCAAAGTAGGACCATTTTGGCTAGAGTGAGACCCCCAAGGCACCTCTGCAGAGGCCCAAGCTCAGAGAATCACAGTCTGCAAACCATCACTATAGAGAAAGTGAAATGTCCTTTCCCTACATGAGAAGATTTCCTGAAGAAAAGATTTGGACCAAGCCTTGTGGAATAGCAAGTGTATTAAGAATTTTGTTTTGTTGTAAATATGTGTCAAATTGGCTTAAGCAAAAAGCAAAAAAACAGTCAAGAAAACCTTAGGGTTGGACCTGGGTCCTCACACCACGTTACATCCTACTTAACACGTAATATGCTAATTAACACGAGATTGGGTCTCTCCACTTCTCACTGCACTTCACTCTCAGGGACACTTTCTATATGTTGGTTCTAGGCTGTCTACTGCTGTGTACTTCCCTGCAGCCATTTCCACAAAACCCAGCTCTGATTGGCCTTGCTTGGGTCCTACGGCCAAAGCCACATAACCAGCGTTCACAGATGTTCTTCTCTCACTGTCGGAGTTCAAGGACTCATATGTACCCTGCAGCCAGGGGTTAACTGGTGAGGTTACTTGTCCTGAGAGTGGGGGAGAAGTTGCTCCCCGAAAGAATCAGAGTTCTCTCCATCTAGAAGACTGGCAGGCAAAAACACCTGTTCACAAGAAGGGGCAGCCAAGAACTGAGAGACAAGAGGATGGATCTAGAAGAGGGTGGCAATGACTGGTCTTTTCCCACAAGCTCTCGGAGCCTTGACCTCTAGTAAATGAACTTCTCTTAAATGTAGCCTCTAGAGAGGATGCTCAAGGGCAGACGTCAGGACCTTGCTTTGGTGCCTGGTCCCAAGTCCACCCTAAGCTCTGTGCCTGTCATACAGGCCTCATGCACCAAAATGTCCTCTGGGGTTGGCGAGTGCCCACAAATGCCCGGGAGAGGCTTTCCATGCGTGCTTAGACAGAAATTAAGCCAGAGAGAGGGAAACACAACTGAGAGCAGTATTAGGAAACATTGCCATTAAGTTTAATGCCTTCGTAACAGAGAATACCACATTCGTTATCACAAATGAATCCACGGATTTAATACCCATCAGGCTTTGGACTTTAGTTTTCCATATAAAATAAATATGGTTAGAGTATAAGATTATGACTGCACCATTATTTTCTAAAACTATTTAATTTCAGTGCACTCAAACTGCCCCATGCTGTACACCTGGGGGCACAAAGGGACCACCCCGCTCTTGGGAGGATGTCTGTCCCACTGAGTGCAATAGCCGACAAGGTAGGCTTCCCTGAGGAACTGCTGAGTTTCATCACTGTTTAATGAATTGTTGCACTCTTTATAGGATAAACAATAAATTGCACATGATTTATCATATTGCCCAATAAATCATGTGACAAATCATTAGGCAGAGTGATAAAATCAAGTGTTTTAGAAATAAGTTAATCTATGATGCCAATGTGTAAACTAAACAGTTGCTTAAAAACCCTATTTACTAATCATTTTTACATAAAGAAAGATTAATGTGTATGTAGATTAAATGTGTACTTATTCCTATAAACATCAGAGAGTCATGTGCCCCGTTGGCCTTTTCTTTTTAGCCAAGTTCCCCCAAAACCTCCCTCCTCTGACACAATTCGGTTTCTCTCTCTCTTCCCTGGATTTGCCTTGACTGGGAAAGGCTGCTGGAGAAGTGAGGGCAAGAAAAAGAAATGGTTAATTAAGAGTATGTCGCTGGAGGGGCCTGGTGGAGAGGCTGTTCTCACCATAAATTCTGTAATACACTAATTAACGCTTTCATTAGGGCTTGAAGACAAGTTCCAATGCCGATTGCTTCTCCAGCCTGCATTCGGCCCAGTGCTCTTTCTCTCTTGTGACAACTGTGTTTATAGCTTCTCTGCCCATCGAGCTGGCTGGCACATCGAATTACCCTCAAGAGTACATGGGCATCACGTCACATTTGCGTGCCCAATATCATACGTGACGAGCTGTGCCACCTCCAGGGCCTTAAATGCACAACCCACAGGCTGCCGACCCCGGAATGCATACGCGGATATTAAGCTAAATCTTCTTGGAGTCAAGCTTGTTTCACATCAGTTACACAAACATATTGGTTCCTTTAAAAGAACAAATGCTTTGTGAGTAAGGAAACAACTCCAGACTGAAACCTGAGAAGTCATTCCGCATGTCAATTCAGCTCTTGCTTCTGAAGGCCTTTTTCTTAGGGGGAGTAGGGCGAGAGACTACTTGGCTTCTAGAATATGAGTTTTGAACGAAATTCATTATAAACTCTAGACATTCATAGCCAATGCAAAAGGAGGGCCCTGCCCACTGTAACTGGGAAGAAAAATCAGGAATATCAGGGAAGAGTTGTTTTCCTCTTTCGCGTGGACGTGCCACAGATCTTCTCGGTTTGTCCTGTGACGTGGATTCCTCCATCACAGCAAACCAACCCCTGAAGCTGAAAGAAGCAGAGCGCAGCCCATTCCTTGATCCTAGAAACGCAGGTAGAAATGAAAGCACCTTAGAAGTGTTCTAAAACCTTCTCTTTTTCAAATGCATGACGTCCACTTTAAATTGCTTGAGAAAACGCTCATCACCATGTTTGAGAGCCACCACTCTGGTGCTCGGCAAATCGGTTGAGTGAGGGATGGCGTAAAGGATGGGAGATGAGAGAGGAGTCAAGGACTGCACTGCCTGATCCCTCTGAAACAAATGAGATAGATAAATTATACTGGCAACTTCAGCTTCAATGAGCTGCTTGGAAATTACTGCTTCCACGGCCAAAAAATCCAAGAAATGAGCTTTTACTTATGGTCTTTAGCTCCCACCCAACAGGCAGAACATAAAGGGTTCAAGAAGCGAATGAGTTCAAAGTTCTTGTATAATTCCGAATGTGTGGTTTCTCCCCATCCCTAGCCTGTGAGAAGCCCCTAACTGTAACACCCAACTCTTAGACTCAGGAGAACTGAAGCCATTTGCAAAGATAAAACAGAGAAGAGATTTAAGGTAAGTTACATGTCTACTGAGGAGTCTCTGGGTGGTGCACACAGTTTACGCGCTCGTCTGCGAACCAAAAGGTTAGAGATTTGAGTCCACCCTAAGGCAACTTGGAAGAAGGGCCTGGAGATTCACTTCCAAAAAATTAGCCATTGGATACCCTGTGGAGCACAGTTCTACTCTGGCACACATGGGGTCATCAACTCAGCAGCAATTGGTACATGTCTAAAGTCTAGAAAATAAATAAACGGAGTGACAACAAATTCCTCATCCTATTTTCCCTTCTTTTCATCCAACCTACTTCCAAATCCACCCCAATTCACATTTTAAAATACCACCTGTATCAGTCAGTGTAGGTTAAGTTTTGCATTAGTAACATACCAGATCAAAATATCAGTAGCCAAAAATAAAATTTTACTTCTTGCTCTTGCAAAGCCACCATGGGCCACTCTTTAGGGCAGGTCTCCTCTCTGTGTCAGCTCAGCAATCTAGTCACTTCAGTCTAATGTTGCTTCTGTGGCCATGTGGTTCCCAATCACTGAGGAAGGAAGCATGCGGAAGCAAGCAGAGGCTCTTACATGCTTTCACCTGAATTAACACATCCTATTATATTGGACAGAATTAATCACATGGTCATGCTTAACTTGAAGGAGAGGGAAGTATCCTTCACATACCCAGAGGTCAAGAAGAACCAGAGATTGATGAACATTCATAATCTTGATCACACAACACACTTCTTGGAGCACCTTTCTCTGCAGCCATGTCATTCCCTCCATCAGCTTCCTTGCAAAAGCCAAGAAAGTGAAGAGTCTTATTAGTAAGGCTCACTTTCCAGTGTCCTAAGGAGAGCTACTCTCTTTCCTGCTACAATCTGAATTGCTTCTGTCCTGAGAACTGTGGTGCATATGCTTTGTCAAGGATGGTGAGAGGCACATTTGTACAATGCTTAATTCAACAAAGAGGCAATATGACCTAATGGTCAAGAGCATGGATTCTGGAGTCAGACTATCTGCCTGCACTTCAACCCCAGCTCCACCACTTATTACCAGTATAGCCTTGTTGCTGTTGGTGGTGGTGGTGTTGATTGCGGATCCAAGCAAAATGAAATCCTTGACAACCTCAATCTTTTCTCCGTTTATCATGTTGTTGCTTATTGGTCCAGTTGTGAGGATTTTTGTTTTCTTTATGTTGAGGTGTAGTCCATACTGAAGGCTGTTGTCTTTGATATTCATCAGTAAGTCCTTCGAGCCCTCATGTTCAGCAATCAAGATTGTGTCATCTGCATAACCCAGGTTGTTAATGAGTTTTCCTCCAATCCTGATGCCCTGTTCCTCTTCATATAGTCCAGCTTCTCATATTATTTGCTCAGCATACAGATTGAATAGATATGGTGAAAGGATACAACCCTGATGCATACCTTTCCTGACTTCACACAGTATCCCCTTGTTCTGTCCGAACATCTGCCTCTTGATCTATGTACAGGTTCCTCATGAGCACAGTCAAGTGTTCTGAAATTCCTATTCTTCGCAATGTTATCCGTAATTTGTTATGATCCACACAGTTGAATGCCTTTGCATAGTCAATAAAACACAGGTAAACATCTTCCTGGTATTCTCTGCTTTCATCTAGGATCCATCGGACATCAGCAATGATATCCCTCGTTCCACATCCTCTTCTGAATCCATCTTGGATTTCTGGCAGTTCCCTGTTACTATACTGCTGCAGCAGCTGTTGAATGATCTTCAGCAAAATTTTACTTGCTTGTGATATTAATGATATTGTTCGATAATTTCCATATTCAGTTGAATAACCTTATAGCCTTAGGTATGTTTACTATCTTCTCTTTGCCTCAGTCTGCTAATCTGTAACATGGGGCTAGTAACAGTGCCTAATTCATAAGATTGTTGCGAGGATTATTTAAGGTAATAATGTAAAACACTTAGAAGAATGCTTGGCTCTGAGTGAGTCCTATAGAAATGTTTTCTATGACTACTAAAAACCAAACCGTTGCCGTCGAGTCTATTCCAACTTGTAGCAACCCTATAGGACAGAGTAGAACTTCCCCATAGGGTTTCCAAGGAGCAGTTAGTGGATTTGAACTGTGGACCTTTTGGTTAGCAGCCATAGCTCTTAACCACTGCACCACCAGGGCTCCTGCTATGACTATGGTGCTTTGCAGTCTACAAGGAGCACTCACAACCATTGTCCCATTTGATCATTAGAATTTATCTGAGGAACAATCTCACACCCTGTCTCCTCGATCCTCTCCCTTACCCCTTACTGAGGCCAGAGATGAGAGAAGGATGTTGACTTGTTTAAAAGCTACCAAAGGCCTCTGGCAACTAAATTCTGTGTAGGGACTGGAAGGAATTTATTTGTTCTACATATGAAAATGTAAACATTTTGAAGAAATGTGGCAGAGGCACTCACGTCTGCCCAACAGTTCTTGTGTCCCCTATATTTCTCAGCCCTCTTGTAGTTCTGTGGGCCTTATGGGTAGTTAAGGCCAATGAATTGGAGAAGAAGTAACATGGGCCTATTTCAGAGCACAGGTTTGCTTGCAGATGCAAGGTTCTCTAGCACTTTCCTCCTCTGTTACAATAACTGAGGAAACCCCAAGGTGAGAAAGTGATTGTTGAGTCACCCCTGGAAGATGGTTGTCTTGAAATCACAGTGGAATTGCACGTGTGAGAACTAAACGTTTGTAGTCTTTGTTATTGCAGCAATATCTAAGCTTAACCTAACTAAGACAAGGGGTTTTGCTCCTGAAAGAACTAAGAACATAGTAGACTGCCAAACTCCAAAGTGGAGTAGTTGGAATTCTTAAGAGTTGTTCATAAAAATGTTAAACTATTTTGCTTTGCTATGATGTTAACATTCTTTATTTCTCCTTTTCTGTTCTTGTTTTATTCTGTTTTGTGTTCTTTTTTTTTATGTTTTGGAATGGGAGGAGCAATTAAAGACAGACACTTATCTCTATATTTAAGTTGACACCAGGACAGTGATAAAGAAAGAGCTGCAAGTCACAGCATGGACTCAGCATCTACCTGAGTTAGAAAGTTGTTGTCGTGAGGTGCTGTCAAGTCAGTTCCAACCCATAGTGACCCTATGTACAACAGAACGACCTGCACCATCCTCACAATCTTTGCAATGTTTGAGCCCATTGTTGCAGCCACTGTGTCATTCCATCTCATTGAGGGTCTTCCTCTTTTTCGCTGACCCTCTACTTTACCAAGCATGATGTCCTCCAGGCACTGTTCCCTCCTGATAATATGTCCAAAATAAGCGAGACAGTCTTGCCATCCTGGCTTCTAATGAGCATTCTGGCTGCACTTCTTCCAAGGCAGTTTTGTTTGTTCTTCCGGCAGTCCATGGTATATTCAATATTCTTCGCCAACACCATAATTCAAAGATGTCAGTTCTTCTTTGGCCTTCCTTATTCATTGTCTGGCTTTTGCATGCATATGAGGAGATTGAAAACACCATGGTTTGGGTCAGAGGAACTATAGTCCTTAAAGTAACATATTTACTTTTTTTTCTAACACTTTAAAGAAATCTTTTGCAGCAGATATGCCAAACGCAATGTGTCATCTGATTTCTTGACTGCTGCTTCCATGGGCATTGATTATGGATCCAAGCAAAATGAAATCCTTGACAACTTCAATCTTTAGAAAGTTAGAGCTCGACATATTTATAATAACATAACCATACATCTTCTCCTGACATCTTTGGGAAGACATTAATCTTTCACAGGATATAGAGAGGAAAATTAGTCAATCTGATTACGTTTTAGGAGTTCAAAAGACCCTAGGTCAAAAAACCTGAGTTGAGATAACCGTGATTAATACCTCAGATTTACAGATGATGGAAAAGCAAACAACTTTTCCAAAATCACTCAGAAAGGAGTGTGGTGAACCTAGGACTAGAACTCAGATATTTTGCACTTAATCCAATATAATGATCTCAACAGTTATATGTAGGCCAATCTCAGTACAACTAAGGTCAACAATAACTCCCATGTTCTAAATACAAAGACTAAGTCTCAGTCTTCACCTGTTTGACATATCTGCAGCATTTGATTCAGTGGATTATTCTTTATTCCTTGCAACCCTTTCTTCATTTGGTGTCCAGACATATAACACCCTCTTGCTTTTCCTTCTGCATCGCTGACTGCAAATTTTCAATCTCCTTTGCTGAATTCTCTTCATTTCCTCAACCTCAATGTAGAAGGTGCTACAGGACTCAATCCTTGGGCCTCTTCTCTTATCACTCTATATTCATCCCCTTGGTGAGTTCATCTGGTTTCATAGCTTTGAACTCCAACTACATGCTGATAAGCCCAGCAAACTTAAAACTCCAACCAAGACTTCTTCTCTGAAGCTCAGAATGCTATCCAAAAGGTCGGCAGTTAGAATCCACCAGCCACTCCTTGGAAACCCTATGGGGCAGTTCTACTCTGTCCTATAGGGTTGTCATGAGTCAGAATCAACTTGACGGCAATGGGTATTTTGGTTTTTACCTGGCACTGCCAGTTAGTTGTTTAATGGGCATCTCACGCTTAACATATTCAAAAGTGAGCTCCTGATCTTCTTCTCTCACCCAGCCTACTCTTTTCAGGCTTCTCCATCTAGTCACCTGCAGCTCCGATCTTCCCATCACTCAGCCCCAAAACTTGAAATCATCCCCAACTAGTCTCTTTCTTGATCACTCTACATCCAGCCCGTAAGGAAATCCTGATGGCTCTACAGAAGCTCTAGACCAACTCCATAACAGCCACTGTGATACTAGCAGTCATCGTGACTCACCTAATTCTTGCAATAGCCTCTTAAATGATCTCCCTGAGTCACCTCCTTAAAGTCTTTGCTCACATATCAACTTCAATGTGAGGCTTTCTTCAACCACGAAATTTAAAATTGATCAATCTCCCTTCCATTGACACTCCCTTCCCCCAGTACCTAAAACCTTCTAGAATATTACATAATTCACTTAGTTATTTTATGCACATTCCATCTCCCTTCTACTTGACTGTGAGCTCCAGAAGTGCAGGGATATTTTTTTTTTTTTTTTTTTTTGCTGTATCCTCAGGGCATAGAACACATGCACAGAGTAGATGCTTTGGAAGGTTTTGTTGAATGAGTGAATATGTAGCCCTGAGTGTTCTCCAGCCTTACCTCCCACCCTCTACTCTCTCCTTCTAGCTCCTTTCTGGTTGTGCAAATTCCTCTCACTCTGATTTTTCTCTCCATCTAGGTGCTTTAACCTGATGATCTGAGGAACAAGCTACCTGGCTTCTCCATCCACTCTATTTCTATCTTCTCAAGCAGCCTTCCTGGCTCCTGTTCCTACTCCTTCCTCATACTCAAGGTCCTGATATTTTCCCCCGACTGGAAACTTCATCGATCCCTGGTTGTGTAGTGGTTAAGAGCTAACCAAAAGGTCAGCTGTTCAAATCCACCAGCCATACCTTGGAAACCCTAGGGGGCAGTTCTACTCTGTCCTGGGTCTCTAGGAGTCAGAATCGACTCGATAGCAACAGGTTTGATTTTTTTTTTTTTTTTGAAACTTCATAGTCTCACATTCTCTTTCCACAAAACTTTTCCAGACTGCTCAAACCTATATTGACCTCTTTCATCTCAAAATTATTTTATTTTAGGAGACGACAAATGATGATAATAATAATAACAACGGCAAAAACAACATGTGGTCACAGACATCTCGCCTTAAATGCTTGTAACAACAATATCAGGGAGGTATTACACTCATTTTACTGATAAGGAAACTGAGGCCCAGAGAACTTAAGCTATGTGTCCAAGTTACAAAGCATTAATAGAGTGAAAATTCTAATGCCGCGTGATCTAAATTCAAAACTTGTGCCCTTAACTCTGACATAGTACTTCCTGTCAGAAGTCAAAGTTAAATTCTTGGCCATTTTATAATGATTTCCTAGAAATGGGATTCAAGTTCCCTGGTGGTTCATATGCAGGAACTGTCTTATCTCTGCTCCATCATTCTGTGACCCCTAAAGGACCTGGCACATGTGTGGTTTAATGAAGACTTTCTACTGGATTCACGATATACAGTATTTGGTGGCCTTGTGATGGGGCATGGCTGGACAAAATCTTTTAGAACATTATTCAAGAAAGAACACCCTAGCAGGAAACTGCCTTGCATGGAAACCAGGAAATGAGTCCCTTACACATTTCCCTTCCTCCTTCGCTACCACTTTGACACAACCATAATGGCGCAGGCGTGCTCGTTAATGTGGGAAGGGAAGAGATGGGATTTTCTATATATCCATCCATCCAACTTTCCACTTACCCGCTGATGTATGCTTATTGAAGCCTACTTGCAAATTGATGCCTACCTGGGAGATACAAAGTCTCTCCTTTCCACGAATTACAAAGAAGCTGATGCAAGTGACAAGTCAAAGAGCAAGATAAGTTGCTATAATCTACTCACTGTGCTTTACAGTTTAGCATGTTCTCATATATCTCTTTTTAATCTCAACGTATTCTGGCTGTAGACACTATACCACTGAAGAGTTTTCTCCAAGATCACGGAACGTGGAACAGGTGTGATTGTGTGCTGCATCATCTCTTATGACTGTTTTCTCTATCCACGCCCCGTTTTGTGATTCCATCCCTTCTCTTGAATTTGGGACATGAGCCAGTCTTGGAAACAAGAGGTGCTTGGGGAATGTTTGGGTCTATAGGCATTAGACGTCTTCCAAAGGCTATGGGAATCAACCACAGACCCTTTAAAATTGACATGATACTCCTTTAACTTTCAACTTCTGTTGAAAAATGGAAAACAACCCCCCCCCCCCCGCCGCCATGCTAGCCCTCTCACCAGCCCTTCCACCCCAGGGTTCTCTCTATCTATGACATAAACGCTAAGCTTCTCAGACCAGTGCTTCAGACATTGCCACACCAGATGGTTTTCATTAGCCACTCAGTGCAGCATGGCTTTGGTAGGGCCCCTCTCTATGACAAAGACTGCAAGGAGCTATTCAGGGAGGGTAAATGGCTTGCCCCAAACCTGCAGCCAGTCCAAGCCCAAGCCAGGAAGAAAGCAAAAAGAGTCGCAACTCCCACTTCCTGTTCTAACCACTAGACTGAGCTCCTGTTGCTTTACAAAAATCATTTGCTTTTAATTAAAATAGGAGCATAAATTATTTTTATCCCGTATTATTGGGCGGTAAGTAAATTCACAGTAACTCACTGGATTTTTTAAAATCTATTTTAAATATAAACACACTGCCATATTTTCTGTGGGTTTGAAAGCTTATGTTAAGTTTGCAAATAAGTCAACTCCATAAAGATAACATCTTTCCCTAAAAAATGTGTTGCAATCTAATGGCATGCTATGGAAAATTAACATATTATTAAGAAAATACAGGAGCCTTCCCTCAGAAGGTCCTGAGTTTCTTACCTGCCTCTGATATCAGACTGACAGAGTAGCCTGCAAACTAACTCCACAGGGGTCATCTCTTCGGCCCTCACAGGGCTCCCAAGCGACGTGAAGCTGTTACTTTATTTTGGGTCACGCTGAACTTATTTTTGAATCCACCTGGTTACGTGTCTGACAAGCCCTGTATTCACAGGAGGACCTGGGTCACTGGTCCACCCAGAGAAGACACCGTCTCAGACAGGGCTTCCTGGAAAGGCTCAGAGATCTCCCAGCCCCTCCGTCTGCCAGCGCGTTGCTGATCGAGGTAAACCGCTCTGAGGACATTGATAGCCAGACCTCTGGTGGCCATAGCGACCAGATCTTACTGATGAGGATGGAGCGCTGTGCTTCTAGCCCCACTACAAGAAAAATAAAAGCCCAAGGCCACACGCTGCCGTGTATCACGTTTAGACCTAACGAGAGACTATCAGTGCAAATTTCCCCCAGCAAATCCTCTGTTCTGGTCCTGCTCCCCCTGTACCCACTTCTCCCCTGAAGAGGGGTATAGGAGCCCAGTAAAGGAATGGAGAGCCCCAGTTCTTTCTTGTGCCTCATTGACAGGGTTCAGTCAGTGCCACGCCCCAGCCTGCCGGGACCCTGCTTCTCTCCTTCCATTTCCTGCACTCCTCGTCTTCAAAAATTTTACCAAAATAAAAAGGCTTATGTAAATATGAAAAAGGAAAAGCTGTCAAAACCTGCATGAGTTGTTGAAATACCATGAATAAGAAGCAGTAACAATAGGCACATCAATGAAGATGTGCTTCCTTCAGACTTGGCCATGTGCCACCCAACTCGAGTCCCCCAGAAAATGTCGCTTGGCAAACGAGTTTGGCTCACCTGCCCCTTCTCAACATCCCCCCCCCCCCAGTAAAACGTTTTTGACAAGCAACTCATCTACAGCAGTTTCCCACAGCTTTCCATTCATTTGCATTCTCATTAAAATAATGGGATTTCCGCAAAGTGGGAATGTGTAAGTCCTCACCACGGAGAAAATGCTGAACCCCAGGTTCCACGTGACGATCTGCCCTTTGGGGCGCAGGGCAGCCCAGAGCAGCCAGGGTGCAGTGCTAGCCACACTCGGGAACACAGCAGTGACACCACAACCTAATGATCAGGACCTTGTATGAAAACCAAGCCAGAAATGTTTTTCAAAATGCAGGAAAGACCATAACATTTTTTGTTGCTGCTGTCGTTTGTTTTTTCCTTAATGGTCTATATATGTGGCTGAAAAGGCGAAAAACAGATTTTATAGGAAATGGAAAAAGCAGACATTTTGCTTTATCCTACTGCTTTGTTTTCTTGAAGATGCTTTCTTCTGATTTAAAATTACCACCGGCCAACTTTTGAAAGTGCTGTAACAAAACCAGTTTCCCTAAGTCATTCCAGGGCATGACTTAACAAATAATGCTGTAATATGCTCACTTTTTTTTTTTGCTTTTTGGAGATTTAGCTTTGCTTTTTTGTTTTTTCAATATACTTGTACTGAATGACATCTTGCACATATTTTCTGGTCATTAAAAAGTAAGAAATAAACAATGCAAACCGTGTTTCCCCATCATAACCTCGTTTAGGGTTCTCTAGTGGGTAGGGTTTCTTTTATTTCCTGAAAACCTGGAAGAGCTTACTAGGCCAA
>NW_004443950.1:20813020-20920520 GCF_000243295.1 Trichechus manatus latirostris | reverse complement strand
TGAGCAGGGCTGGTTCCCTTTGCTGAGCTCTGAGGAAAACAGAATGGAGTGGGATTATGCTATCTCTGCCAGTGGGAGGTCAGAATGAGAAGGCTTTCTCTTATGACTCAGAAAGAAATAGGCTAACAGTTTTTTCTCTTGTTGGTTTGAGGCTTTTAGGCCAGTGGCCCAGAATACCATCCTGCAGTGTGGCTAGAAGAAAGAAAAAGCAGCCACAGCCAAGAGCATGCTGTCAGGTGGACATACAAAGAGTCCAAAGAATCCTCCCAGTTCAGAGAACTTCAAGATCTCTGAGGTTGGCTGGCTTCTCCTCCTCCTGGACCTCTCCAAGGGTAAACCTGCAGGGCCCAGGCCCTCTGATCCTTCGGCCCGGAGTGGGCTCTACCTGTGCCCGCTCCATACAGGGTTCCAAGGCAAGCGGGGTGCCACTTTGTCTCAGATGAACTTCAGAGTCAGTTTTCAAGCAAATGCTGGTATGACGGATAGAGAGACCCAGAAGATAAACAACAAGCCATGTTTTAAAGGCATCTTGACTGAAGTGGAAAGTGGAAGAGGAGCCGTAATGAGATGGCTTCTCCTACTGAAACTTGGACATTGCGGCTGCCTCCTCAGAGTTGCATACAGATCTCAGAATGGATCTTAAAACGGATGATTGACCAAAATAGGGGTAAACTCTCCATAGTGGGCAGGGTGGGGTTCAGTCTCGCCTGAACACTCTCCACCCTTTCCATGGTAGCCATGTGATGACCACGTGAATGACTTACAGACCTAGCTCTTTGGCTGCACAAAAAAAAAAAAAAAAAAACCCTGGGAAGCTGTGTAAATTGACTTAATTGGCCTGGAGTGGGACATGGATTCAAAGATCTTTCCACTGCTTCCTGGTGATTCTAATTCATAAGCAGAGTTGAGAATCAGTGTTCTAGATCAGTGAGCCTCAAACTTTTTGGTCTTATAATGCTTTTACATTCTTAAAATTGTTAAGGGCCCAATAAGAGCTTTTGATGCTCCTTAGAAGCAAAGATGGTGACACTTTGTCTCACATACTTTGGACATGTTACCAGGAGGGACCAGTGCCTGGAGAAGGACATCTTCATTCTTGGTAAAGTAGAAGGTCAATGAAAAAGAGGAATATCCTCAAAGAGTTAGATTGATGCAGTGTCTACAACAATGGGCTCAAACATAGCAATGATTGTGAGGATGGTGCAGGACCCGGCAGTGTTGTTTTCATTTTAGGTAGGATTACTATGCATCGGAACTGACTCGACAGCACCTAACAACAACAACAAGGGCTTTTGTTTAGGTGGGTCCTATGTATTGATTTTACCATATTGAGTATTTAAACCAAAACATTTTAAAATATTCATCTAATCACTTATTAAAATAACAATAAACTCATATATTAACATAAACGAAATATTTTCATTAGAAATAATGGCATTTTTAAAAACAAAAAAATTTAATGAGAAGAGTGACATAGTTAAAGCAGGATTCTTCTATCTATTTCCACATTCAGTCTGTTGCAATATGTTGTTATTTTTGTTGCAGTTAATGAAGAAATGCTGACCTCAAACAAATACGAAGTTCGGAAAGGGAGGAGTATCTTAATAGCCCTTTCAGATAATTATGAATATTCTTCTTTTATACTACATCAAAACTCAGAAACTGGTACTTTCTTAAAGGTTAGTTGCAATGTGGAATCTGAAAATATATGAACTTTTTGTGCTCTGTTACCTTAAAATCTATTGGTCTATCTTTTTCTTTGAATGAATCTTTGCCTGTGCATGATTATGTCATATCAAGAATTGGTCTTTTGGCAACTTATTATTAGTTCAGTGAAATATGCAGTTCTTCTAATGTGGGCACATTTCATCTTACAACACAAAAAAATTACATTCATTAATATCTCTGTAAGTATTGGGAGGCTGTCAAGCTCACGGTGGTGAGTATAAGTTTTCCCAAATTCTCGAAAGTTTAAATTTTATGATTGGCAACAAATACGGTCAACTATTTCCCTCGAAGTGATAGGCTTTATTTGTTCGTTTTTTCAGAAAATGTCTGCCAAATAGTCATTTAAATAACCATCATTTGTCTATAAGTTATGCTTTCAAGTAAAAATGGTGTTCTGTGAAAAAAAGCAGTTAGTTCAGCCCACAATTCAAACAGCCACAGAAATGCTTTTCCTTATAGAAACCATGGTGCTTCAATGTGGGGTAGGGAGTAGAAGAGCTTCATGTGTTCCTCCCATCCAGCCACACAGAATATTTAGAAACCTTGTGCTCAAAGATTGAGATTTAGTGAAATTAATAACTTTTACTGCTTCATCCAGTGAATACCCTATGGGTCATGCTGGTTCAATCCACAACTGATCGTGGGGATGGTGCAGGACTGGGTAATGTTTATTTCTGTTGTTCATGGGATCACCATGAGTCGGAGCCTATTTGATGGCAGCTAACCACAACACTAGGAGCCCTGGAGGCAAAGTCGGAGCCCTGGTGGTGAAGGAGTTGAGAGCTATGGCTGCAAACCAAAAGGTTGGCAGTTTGAATCCACCAGCTGCTCCTTGGAAACCCTATGGGGAAGTTCTACTCTGTCCTATCGGGTTGCTATGAGTCTAAATCAACCCAAGGGCAATGGTTGTTGTTGTTTGTTTAACCACAACAACTGCTTCACTGCCTCATCAAGTACATTAAGTAAAATTGGCTTTTTCTTGTCCTGCGTGTGCACAGCAGGGAGGAGTACAAAGACTCCTAGTACAGACTGGTGCCACTGCCTTCTTCCGTGCTAAGATGAGCAGGGTTACTTACCACTGCTTGTGCTCCATTGGTGCAAAAGAAAAAAGCAAATAATATCTTAGTAACATTATGAAAATAGTTTTGGTCTCTCAGACACCTTCAAAGAGTCTCAGTGACCTTCAGGATTTCACGGACTGCAATTTGAGAAATGCTACTCTGGACCAAATATGAGAAACTTAGATTTGCTCTGAGCTAGGGCCTACACTGGAAATCCTCGTGGCACAGTGGTTAAGAGCTACAGCTGCTAACCAGAAGATTGGCAGTTCACCAGGCGCTCCTTGGAAACCCTATGGGGAAGTTCTACTCTGTCCTATAGGGTCGTTATGAGTCAGAATTGACTTGATGGCAACGGGTTTGGTTTTTTTAAGGCCTAAATTAGATCAGCCTTGCAATTAGGGCAAGAATGATTGTTTGTTTGTTTTTTAACTGAAAGCAAATTTATAACCTGGCCTCTCCATTGCAATTTCTGTGTGTGTTTATTGATTTTAAAGTGAGTATTGTAGGACATTTGGACAAAACTGTAAAATAGAAGGACTTCAGAAAAGGAAAAAGAAAGAGAAAGAAAAAAAAAAGAAGAAGAAAACACAGTTACAGTCCGATAGCCCAGAGACAAACATCATCAGCATATGTGCTGGTGTATTTGCTTCTAACGCTTTCTCATACCGTCCATGTTCCCAAAGTGTTCTGTCTTCATGAATCTAGAAAGGAGGGCAAGGGCTAAAAGACACTTTGCTGGGTGGTTAGTTTTATTCTCTCTATGAGCTCACTGTCCATAAAAACAAGAGAGAGTTAAATTCAGGACTAAACCAGCATTTTAAAATGTAAATTTAATTAGTTCTGTAGCAATATTTAGAAAATACTTTTCTTTTCAATTTTTGCTACCTGCCACCTTAGTATGGGGAGCATGAGTATTACTGAATCCTTCTCTTTAAAGTCCTGGCTTTTAAAATGTGGGTAAGAAGATGGCAAGACTTTAACTTGTTTACTTTGGACATGTCATCAGGAAAGACCAATCACTAGAAAAGCACATCATGATTGGCAAGGTAGAGGGCCAACGAAAATGAAGGAAACCCTCAATGAGATACATTGACACAATAGCCCAAACAATGGACTCAAGCATACTAATGATCATGAAGATGGCGTATTGTTGTTAGATGCCATCAAGTAGGTTCTCACTCATAGTGACCCTATGTACGACAGAACAAAACACTGCTCGGTCCTGTGCCATCCTCACAATCATTGCTATGCTTGAACCCATTGTTGCAGCCACTGTGTCAATCCATTGCATTGATGGTCTTCCTCTTTTTCACTGACCCTCTACCAAGCATGGAAACCCTGGTGACGTAGTGGTTAAGAGCTACAGCTGCTAACCAAAAGTTGGCAGTTGGAATCCACCAGGTGCTCCTTGGAAACCCTATGGGACAGTTCTACTCTGTGCTATGGGGTTGCTATGAGTCGGCATCGACTTGATGGCAAATGGTTTGTTTTCTGTTTTTGTTTTTCTACCGAGCAGGGACTGGTCTCTCCTGATAACATGTCCAAAGTATGTGAGAGAAAGTCTCGCCATCCTCGCTTTTAAGGAGCATTCTGGCTGTACTTCTTCCAGGATAGACGTATTCGTTCTTCTGGCAGTCTGTGGTATATTCAGTATTCTTCGCCAACAACATAATTCACAGCCATCGGTTCTTCTTTGGTCTTCCTTATTTATTGTCCAGCTTCCACATGCATATGAGGCGATTGAAAACACCATGGCTTGGGTCAGGTGCACCTTAGTCCTTAAAATGACATCTTTGCTTTTAAACACTAAAGCAGTCTTTTGCAGCGGATTTGCCCAATGCTTTGCATCATTTGATTTCTTGACTGCTGCTTCCATGGGGGTTTATTGTGGATCCAAGTAAAATGAAATCCTTGACAATTTCAATCTTTTCTCCATTTATCATTATGTTGCTTATTGGTCCAGTTGTGAGGATTTTTGTTTTCTTTATGTTGAGGTATAATCCATACTGAAGGCTGGGGTCTTTGATCTTCATCAGTAAGTGCTTCAGGTTCTGTTCACTTTCAGCAAGCAAGGTTATGTCATCTGCATATCGCAGGTTGTTAATGAGTCTTCCTTCAATCCTGATGCCCCGTTCTTCTTCATATAGTCCAAATTCTCGGATTATTTGCTCAGCATACAGATTGAATAAGTATGGTGAAGGGATAAAACCCTGACGCACACCTTTCCTGACTTTAAACCACACAGTATCCCCTTGTTCTGTTCAAACGACTGCCTCTTGATCTATGTGCAGTTTCCTCACGAGCACAATCAAGTGTTCTGGAATTCCCAATCTTTGCAATGTTATCCATAATTTGTTATGATCCACACAGTCAAATGCATTTGCATAGTCAATATAAAACACAGGTAAACACCTTCTTGTTATTCTCTTCTTTCAGCCCTGATCCATCTGGCATTAGCAATGATATCCCTGGTTCCACGTCCTCTTCTGAATCTGGCTTGAATTTCTGGCAGATTTCTGTCAACGTACTGCTTTAACTGCTTTTGAATGATCTCCAGCAAAACTTTACTTGTGTGTGATATTGGTGATATTGTTTGATAACTTCCACATTCTGTTGGATCTCCTTTCTTTGGAATGAGTACAAATATGACTCTCTTCCAGTCGTTGGCCAGGTAGCTGTCTTCCAAATTTCTTGGCATGGTGAGTGCTTCCAATCCTGCATCCATTTGTTGAAACATCTCAATTGGTATTCCATTAATTCCTGAAGCCTTGTTTTCGCCAGTGCCTTCAGTGCAGCTTGGATCTCTTCCTTCAGTACCATCAGTTCTTAATCATATGCTACCTCCTAAAATGGTTGCAAATCAACCAATTCTTTTCGGTACAGTGACTCTGTGCATTTTTGGCCTAGGGCCCACCAATGTTTTGTTCTGATATAATAAGGTTTCCATGAGTTAGAGCCAACTAACAACAACATCAACGATGGTCTCACATGGGCAGTGGGAAGAGTACATGATGTAATCTCTACTAAGTGCCTAGCAAGGGGTTGGCATAGAATGGGAGCTCAACGCTTGGTAGTTCTCGTTTGATAAACACTAATGTTGATGATAATAATACCTCCTAGATACTTATCTGCTTTGTTATCTCATTTGGATCTCAAAAGATGATGAGAGTAAGAGGCTGGCTCAACTATCCCCACTTATCAGTCAAGGAAATGGAGGCTCATAAACCCCGAGTGACCCACCCACAGCTGCAAGGTGGACATAGGAGGGACCAGGATGCAGGACTCACAGGTGCCAGCTCTACCAGGAAGAGGGCCAGCTCCTTCTCTAGTGTTGCCACATCCTCTCCACACTGGTTCTGTTCTTGTTGTTGTTAACTGTTGTCCAGTTGATTCTGATGCATGTGTGCAGAGTAGAACTGCTCCACAGTGTTTTAAAGGCTGTGACCTTTCAGAAGCAGATTGCCAGGGCTGTCTTCTGAGGCATCTTTGGGTAGGTTCAAACTGTCAACCTTTCAGCCTGTAGTGAAGAATTTAACCATTTGCATCACCCAAGGACTTCTACACTCTTTCTACTGTTTACTTAATAGTTCTCCTTTAAAATGACTCTCATTTTTTTTCTACTTAAATAATCTTTTTTAAAGGAAAGTTTATATGGTTATGATACAAATAAAGCAAGCATTACTTGTCATAGAGAAAAAGTAACAATAAACTTGAATAGATAGTTGTTTAAATAAAGAACATTCTCCCTGCTCTGTATGACTTAAAACCAGCTGGTGACCGACCAGTGGCGTGCGGGCCCCCATGGGCTCCTGGTTCTGGGTGGGGCATCGAGGCTTTGAGGAGCTATAAGCTGACCCCTGAAACATCTGCAGCTGTGGCAACAGCTGAGGGCTTTTACAAACCAGACGCGCAACATGAAATGTGATGTCATTTAAGTTCTTGCAATCTAAATCCATCCATATCCAAGCCTTCAAGAAAGTCTTCTGCATACACAAATATTTATAAGTGTAAATTCAGGGGAGTCCCTGGGATCTATATCGGGGTGCTTCAGGTACACAGAATTGGGGTCAGCTGAGATGATTTCTATGTGGTTTCACGGAACTCAGAGCTCAGATAAAGAGGTGACCATGAGAACGAACCCAGGAGCCACAGGGAGGCCTCCGGGTAATTTGTGGAGCAGAAGTCTGAGTGGGCTCCTCCAGCCCTAAGTGGGAAAGGAGGACCTCACTGCTTAGGCTCCAGAGCTGTGTGTACGTGGACCCCCTGCCCCATGAGCCACTGGAGGACAAATATTGCACCTTCTTCAGGAGAAGCTGAGTGCCGACCAGGGCTGTCTATCACTGCTCACACATAATAACCGGTCCATAAATGTTAAAAGAATTTAATAAGCATTAAAGACCATGCTGCCTTACCCTGGAGAACATCTCCTGAGCCCCCAGCCAGTAAAAGAAAGGAGTGGAACTCACGACTTTGGGGAGCTCAATGAGGGTAGGAGCAAGGGGGCTGATTTTGATAGGAATAAGACAAAACTAGTGACAAAAAGAGCATTAACTCATGCTAGCCACCACCACTGGTGCCAGCAGCCTTACAAAGGACACTTCAGTCCCACAAGACAGTAAGCAGATGTGGTCCTCTTAATAAAACACCAATCTTTAAAACCCATCATCCTGGCCAAAAGCCGCGGCTCTCCCTAATAAACATGGAAGGCTGTGTGGTCAACTGGATTAATTAACACCCACAGGTTCCTGACCTTTTCCTTTTCCTGATCAGCTCCCCCAAGACAGATGACCTGCTCGCATGCCTTCTTCTATGATGTATGTGTGTCCTTCTCATGCAAAAGACGTGGGAACGGGGATCCAAGTCTCTGAATGGGCCTGTGTTCTGTTCCAGAAGAAAATAAATAAATGAAAACAAAGCCTGCCCTTCTTTGGCTCCCCCCATCGCACAACCAGACCCTTATAAGAAATTCAGCCTTTCTCCTGCAACCAAGGAAAACTTGTTTTCTTCTGCTAAACAGTGATGCTTCATTTTCTTTTTCTAAAGCAGTAACACCTTCCCCACTCAGGGAAATAGCAATTGTGGTTTTTTTGTCATACTTAGCTGGAGAAACTCATCATTTGAGCCAGGATCTTGACTACCGACTTGACACATCCATGCCTCTGTACACATGGCAGGAGCAGGCTGGCACTCCCAGATGGAGTGTTTCAAGATGCCCTGTTTGTGGGCAGGCAGGGGAATCACCAGGATGGGAAAGAGAAGCACATGGATTGCTCTGGTTCCCAGGACCCCCAAGTGATTTACTGCCTCCAGAGATACTTCCACATGTCATGGGCAATTACCGACAGCAGGCCTTGCCATGCCTTGGCCTGCTGCCTTCTAATTCATACTAAAATGTGAGTGGCCATCTCTAGCATAATGGAGAGTAGGGCAAGGAGGGCACATGCATTGAAGGAAGCACCCTGTTTTACTGTACTGGATTCCATCCATATTGCAATATCAGAGCCTGAGGCCCCAAAAGAAAAAAAAAATCATTTTTACCATTCAGAAGCGTAATAGGAAATGAAATATGAAAACGCATTAAATGAGCTCCAGAAACTGTGATAAAATATATTCTAGAAGTATTTGACCTACAGCAGCATAAACATTGCAATTGTTTGTAACCAAGGTAGAAAATAAAAACAGAAAAATACATGAGCACCATTTTGTGGAAAATCCCTACCCTAAACTTGGGTCAGCACAGGGAAGTAGTCAAGACTGTAAGTGCAAAACATTAACTTTTCTGCCTTTGTTTCCTCATCTGTAAAATGGGTATAATAATAGCATATACCTCACAGAGTTTTGTGAGGATTAATGGAGATAATACTTAAATAGAATACTGCTTGGCTCCTATTACACGTTCAAGAACCATTAGCTATTCCTATTATTGCACCTTGTACTTCTGTGAAATAAATGCTTTATAGCTGGGACCAAACTTGCAAAATAGAGAAAGTTCACCTACGATGCCCTTGCCCAGCTCCCCTCTCCTATTCTACCTGCTCACCCTGAGTGGGGGGTCTTCACTAGCCTCCTCTCTGGAAAGGTGGATGAGGCAATGGAGGGGAACTGGGAGGCTTAGGCATAGCCCCTGCCTCCTCTCCCTTCTAACCTGAGAGTTCAGAAAATGGCTTGACCCCCCGAGCATTAGCTTCCTCATCTGCTCTGCCTATTACCTGTTAACAGGTGTATATAAATGAGTGGTTCTTGAAACCTGATGTCTAAAATGTCCAATTTCAGATAAGAAGACTGAGGCACAGATTCTAAGAAACTGCCAGAGACCACACAGCCATTCATTCCCAGGCATCGTGGCTCTGGAGTCAGGCTCTTCACTATACTTCCTTTCTAATGATAGAGGGTTTGGGAAAAACCAAAAGGAGGGAAAGTTCTAAAGGCTTTCTCTTCCAGATGAGCAGTGCCCTGAGGAACCTGACTGCAACCGGGGTGGAGCCCAGCAGGGCTAGGCCAAGGGGATTGGGAGGGCCCACCGTCCCCTCAGATGCCAAGGTCATCTCCACTTCTCTGTGACTTGGTTATTGAGACACTTCACACACCAACAACACACAGCAACATGGGTGATCTCACAGACATTAGGTAGAGAGAAAGACAATAGATGCAAAGAATGTCGAATAAGTCCATCAAAGTTCCCCCCCAAAAAATCCCAAAACCCGTTGCCATTGATTCAATTCCGACTCAAAGCAACCTTATAGGACAAAGTAGAACTGCCCAATAGGGTTTCCAAGGAGCACCTGGTGGATTCAAACTGCTGACGTTTTGGTTAGCAGCCGTAGCTCTTAACCACTACGCCACCAGGGTTTCCAAAGTACACACAGGCAAAACAAATCCACAGTGTCATGCTCAGGACAAGGAATATCCTCAGAGGTGCTGCCTGGGGAGAGCAGGAAGAGCTTTCTGCGTGTTCTATTTCTTAATCTGGGTGCTAGCTACACACGTGTGTTTGCTTTTTGAGCTGTGTCATTACAATCTGTGCCCTTTTCAGCATGTATATTACACTTGAAAACATTTCTTTGAAAAAAGGGAGTTAAAACTTCCTCCAGGCAGATGCTGAAATTCAGAGGTGCCCGCCGCCTTTTGCACCTTCGTCTTCTGGGACAATGCATCAGTCCCAAATCTAAGTCCTTAAAAAGATAAAGACAACAAAAGTTTTCTTCCTTGGTTTTCACGTGATGCAAACAACATGCCTCCTTAAAAGATGGACAGACAAGTTTCCAAACACAGACGCACTGTTGGGGTCAGCGATGTGCATATAAAATACTGCATAGCACAAACTACCTACCCATCTCAATTGTGCATTCAGTCCTTGTTTGTGTGATTGTTTTATCCATCTGTAAGCTTGGTGAAGCTGAGACTGAGTCTGGAGTGTGCAGTACTGGGACAGTGTAAGTGTTCTAGAAATACAGAAAGAAAGAATGAATATTAGTTTTTATGGCACCTGAGCTTCTACCCGCCACTACCTTGTCTTCTTGCCATCTCTTTCTCTTCCTCTCCCTTTTCCTTGCTCCCTAGTGCATACTAGCTCTCTCTTTCTTACACACACACTGGAACAGAGGGAGCCCCACCAGCAGCCTCAGACCACATACAGTCTTCTGGTTTCTGCCAGACACACGAAGGGACTCTGTGTCTCTGCTCTCCAGATGCTCTGGCAGTAAGAACTGCCGGCGAGTCCCAGTGGAGGGAGGGGGCCCAGCCCCCAGTAGACAACCCTTCAAGCCCTTATAGGTGGCCAGACCCTCAGGCACAGCTGGCCCAGACCTCCCAATCCAGTGGCCATGGCCCTCTAAGGCTTCCTGAAGCCCCAGGGGGTCCAGTGACGGCAGCAGTGCTTACTGAGTTCTTTATGTAGAAGCTCAGATTTCCTCCCCCATAGACTGCAATTTTTGCCAAAGTTGTCTACAGCTCTAGATTTCACCATCAGATTGGCAGTTTGTCTCCACATCTCATCTGAAACCCACAGGGGCTGTGCTTAGCAAAGTGAATGGTAGTGATGTCACTTGCATTCATGTGGGTGGGTAACTGGGTGTCCCCCACATATGCCCTTGGCCTGGAACTCCTGCCTCATCCTCTTTACCCGCAGGTGCTTCAGATGCCTCTTTCATAGATGTGGCCTTCTGCTCCCTTCTCCACTAGCTCCTGCAAGGGGGGCACTTGGTCCCCGTTGGAGTGGGGCAAAGAAGCAGGGATTAGTCAACTTCTGGAACCACTAGGGTCAGAAACAGCCCCCCACCCCAGCCAGGACATCCACTCTTCTTCCTCTCCCCTTTGCAATTTGCCTGTTGCTTCCTGGACTCCAGGGCCCCTCTCGCCCCTTTCAGCACCACAGTGATTGGGTGCTCCACTGCGGGACGGCCAAGTTTATATGCTGTCAAGCCCTTTATATCCCCCATAACTCTGCCTCCCAAGCCGTCCTGTGCATGTGTTTAATTTTTACAATCAGGGAGATGAATGGGGAGAGTGACAGCCCAGACACCCTGGAGGGGTGGGCTCCGGCCTGCCTCAGCGGAACCTGTGCATGAATTCCATCAGTGACCTAAGGTTGTATTTTATGCATAATACCCCAGTGATTTTTAAATCTCTTTAACTTTTGATGACTGAGATAAATGAGGAGGAGGAGGAAGCCACTATTTGGGAAGAGATGCTGGGACGATGGGGTGGGAGTAAAGGCTACTTTATATTGCCACTTGGGTTTTGTTCCTTTCTTCCACTCATCTCCCTGACTGCTCACCTCCTCCATCATCCACCCAGTGGACAGAACAGTGGGAGTGCCAACTTCTTCAAGTCTTCATCTTTCCAAGATATACTCTGATGATGGTGATGATGATGGTCATAACAATGAAGAGAAGAATAAATGGAAAGAAAATATTAAGTGAGAATAAATGCATCTTTTAAAATGTTGTTTATGTTGATCATCACCCACAGTCTAATAAGAACAACCCCCTTGCTATGCAAATACTGCTCAAAGCAGAGTCCCCCAGATGCCACTTTCAACTGAGTGGCAGTCCAAGCCCATTCTACAAGGCAATTCCGTAGCTGTGGCGCAGTGTTTGAGAGCTTGGCTGCTAATCAATAAGTCAGCAGTTTGAATCAACCAGTTGCTCCTGGGAAACCCTATGGGGCAGTTCTACACTGTCATATAGGGTAGCAATGAGTTGGAATCAGCTCGGTGGCAACAGGTTTGGTTTTTTTTTTTTTTGTACACCAGAGCAATCTTCTAAAGCTACAAATCTGATCACGTCTCTCCTCTGCTTCAAACAATGTTTCTCTGCCACCCATTGTCCTTCACTTGGTCCCTGCTTACTCCCCACCCTCTAGTAAAACAGTAACAGTAATGGCAGCCAACACTCAATGACTAACTACTTTGTGTTACACACCAAGTTCGGTATTTTACAGGGCTTATCCCATTTTCTTCCCATAACAGCCCAATAAGGCAGGTACTTTTACTACACTAATTTCACAGAAGCATAGAGAGAAGTAGCTTACCTAAGGTCACACTGCTAGTAAGTCCTGTCTCCAGGAAGCCATCTCAGAGGTCTCACCTAAAAGCTGTATTGGGAGACCTATTGGAGGTGTCTTATGCAGCATTTCAGGCATATCTCTTATTGGGTTGTAGTTTTGAGTTTGCCTGTCCATTTCCTTCAACGTACCTGGATCACCATGGACACAGATACCCAGCCTGACTCACTGTCATGTCCCAGCACCTAGCATGACACATGGGAGCGTCCCAGTGAGTGCTATTGGGTGGGCCCATCTTAGACTTAAGCACCGTGACCCTCATTAGCTCAGACAGGCTCTGGAATGTCTCTCCTGGCCCTGTAAGCTGTTGGGCTGGGCCCTCTAGTCATGGAGGAAGGTCCTCAGAATGGGAATAGTCTTCTTTCTTCCACCTCCTCTCTCGTTCATGAGATCTCGTTCAGACACACAATCAGGGTGCTTATTACAGCAAGACATCCACTTAGGGATCAGGCACTCCAGTGGATTCCTCTAAAATTACTTTGTTTCAGAGGGTTAATAAAATTTAAAACTTAGGGCTACCAGGTTTAATTGCTGTATAAAATGATAAGCACTTCATTCTGATACAAGGTGGGAGGTAGGGGGATGCCACAATATCAACCAGCTTCTGTGGAAGACATAAAGAAAAGAGCAGACAGACCCAGAGCTGAAGCAGGATTGATAATAATCAATATCATCCAACTTAATTTAATTTATTTGCCTTGTACTGAATATGATCTTAATATACTAGGAGACATCAGCTTCTATTAGAGCCTTGGAAATCATCTTTGAAAAGAGGAGAAATGGTATCAAATGTATAATTTGGAAAACATTGTTTTCAACATCTTTCCACTTAATTTAGCATTTTGAGGAATTGAGGCTATATCTTGTAACTATCAAACTGAATTAATCACCTTGAGACCTGACAGAAGGTAACCGGAACTCTAATTTCAGGCTGCTTTTATTCTTGGAAGATGGCCTTTCAAGTTGGAATATGGGAATTAGTGCAAAAACCCTTCCACTACTCCACAAACTATCACACTGCTAATTTTCAATAGACTGGACCTGCGCTGACAAGATATGCTAGCCACTAACCACATGTGGCTACTGAACACTTGAAATGTGGCTGATCTGAATTGAGATGTAAAATATACATGGATTTAGAAGACTTAGTTCAAAAAATGTAAAATATCTCAATATTTTTTATATTGACTACATGTTGAAATTCTAAAAATGAAATGTGTATTTGTTGAATTACTAAAAATATATGATTAAAATTAATTCCACTTATTTCTTTTTACTTATTTATTGTAGCTACTTGAGAATTTAAAATTCTATATGAGGCTTACATTATATTTCTGTTGGACAATGCTGGTCTAGACAACTAAATACTATGGAGCAATTGAATGATGTTTGCCAAGAATTTTTAAATGACTTAGAGAAATATATGGAATATAATTTTAAGTGAAGAAAAAAAAGCATAGAGAGGAAAATTAAAATCATGTAAAATGTACATGTATGTTTACGTATGTACATAGAAAAAAGACAGAAAGGAAATACAGCTATAATAGTCATCTCAGAGCGATGGGATTGGAGTGATGATAACAGTCTCCTTTATACATTTCTAAATGTTCCTCAAAGAGATTTTATTATGTTTGTTGTCAAAGAAAAATAAGTGTTATTAAAAAAGGAAATTATTCACCACAATGATAAGTATTGTTATATGCAGCTGTGCATCTTGGCTGACATTGGCTAAAGTAAATAATTTACGAGTATATTTATCCCTTGTTTTGCCCTCAGTTACATCTTATCATGAAATACACCATTCCCAGTGAAGAACTCATTCTCATGAAAGTCCATTTTGTAGTTATAATCACAAAACATTTTCTTCAAATTAGTGTTCTAATCAGCAACTGGAGATGATCTGGTTAAAAAAAAAAGGGCGGTCACTATTTCAGTTGTTACATTGGAAGGAGAAAATCAGTTATCCAAGCTTGCTCATTCAGAATTCATTTCTAGTTGCTTGTTGCCTGAATAAAAGTAGAGAAAAAAGATTCCAGGGAAAATAACTTGTGAGCTCCCAACAGTTTGAGAAAAAATAAGGATTCTTTACCCTAAAGGTGTTGGTGACAGAATGACTCTGGCCTGATCACTTGCCAATTTTATTGACCCTCCTGGGGAGTCCTGTTGAATGGCCTCCACGTAGAAACTATGAACTCCTCCTGGGTGGCACAGGCCAGCTTACCCATCCACCCTCCCCACCAAACATTGATCCATCCATCCACCCATCCGTCCATCCGCCCATCCACCCATCCATCCATCTGTCTGTCTGTCCGTCCATCTATCCATCCACCCACCCATCCATCCATCCATTCATCCATCCTTCCATCCATCTAGCCACCATATTTTTACAGAGTGCTGACTTCGGCCAAGAACCATTCTAGGAGCTGAGAATACGGCAGCAAACAAAACAGAGAAATCCTTGCTCTCTGGGAGTCTATATTCTAGTAGAAGGAGTCATGCAACAAACAAGTTAAAATATTATCATGATAATTTCATAAAGTGAGCCCTCCAAGGAAATAAAAGAGAGCAATGTGAAAGAAAACAACAAGAAAGTGGCTGCTTTAAATAATCTCTTTCAGAAGGTAAAATTTGAACCAATGGCTGAATGACAAGAAGGTGACAGCTGTGGTTAAACCAGGGGAGGAGCATTCTGCCACAGAGAATAGCAGGTGTAAATATCCTGAAGTAGGCGGTCCTTTGGCCTGTTTGAGAAACAGGAAGGAGTCTAGTATGGCTGCAAAGGACAACCAATGAAACCAGAGAAGTGGATAGGGCCACTTCACAGAGGCCTCACAGGCTATAAGGAATTTGGATTTTATTCCAGTTTCAATGGGAAGGCATTGAAGAGGCTAGGAAGGGGCACTGATGTAGTCTGATTTCCGTATTTAAACACCACTCTGGCTGCTATGTGGGTAAGGAAGTCAGTGGGGTGGTGCAGAATGAAACAGGGAAACTGCAGGGGAGGCTACTAAAAGAGGATGGCAGCTTGGATGGCTCCTCATTCCAGAACAGTCACTTTTCTGGCTTCTACTCAGACCACACAGGGTCAGCTGTAACTCACCTAAAGAACAGCAGCGTTGGTACACGGCTGGATGGGTGAATTGCCCCAACCCTTCTAACCTGGTGGTGTGGGGAGAACATTCTTGAATGTGAGATCATCTGACTTAATCCTTAAAATATTTAGATGCCCCAAATCACACGCTCCACAAAAAGACCCCTTTGAGGTTCCCAGAGGTTCAATTCCATTTAGTTTCCCTGCTTTTCATTTACCTCGAGTGGTTCCAGCTGGAGGTGGAAACGGAGGTGTCAACACAGTCACATGAAGGCCTCCCAGAGACCAGGAAACAGGTCGTCGGTTGCAATCTCCCTAGAAAGGCTGATTCTGTCAGAGGTTTTCCAAACGCCAGATGGCTGGGCCATATCTGGGAGCAGGTTCTTGCTGGCAGTAACGAGCATCAGAATGCCCCGTGGTTGGACCGACCACTAGAGAGATGGTGAATTTCCCCAATTCTCGGAGGTCTGGGTACATTTCCTACAAGTATTAGACTATCCTTGGGTAAACTTGCCCTTTCAGGAATTTGCCCAAGCTAGTTATTTTTGATTAACTATCTTTCTGATTTTATCAACTGCTGTTACTTTTTTGGCTCCCACCCAGACCCATCTGGGTAGTAACATGGACCCAGTGATCCTGGCATCTGGAAGCATTTGTCTTAAAAGAGCCAATTCCTTCTTGATCTCGATTATCAGTTCAGATTCCAGCCAACAGACCAGATATTCTCTGGCACGACCCAGACCCACAGGATGTTGCCTGTAGTGAGGCATGAAGTGTCCCTACTGTGGGCCAATGTACTGGAGGCATCTGCAGACCTGCCCACGCCCCGGTCCTGGGAGAGGGGAGAATGGGCTGGTGCCAACACATCTAAAACCCTCGCAAATGCACACACGGGAGATCCACCAGAGTTAGTTTATGGGATGCAACCTCTGAAAGGAGTGTGGCTGGGGCAGAATCAACAACTGTTCCCTGGGCGCCTGCTATGTGCTCAGCTCAGCTCTGGGCTTTGTGAATCAGAGATAAGGAGGAGACAGCAGCCTGGTTCTCAGCTGAGAAGAATATGATGTCTAATTGAGAAAGCAGCTAGAGAACATAGAAGGTAGAGTGAATAGAAGATGAACGAGAGGATGCACTTATGGGACACCCTGGGCTCTGTCCCCTGATCTTGCATGAATACCTTCCCCTGTCTTGACTTTGCTTTTCCCTTTCTTACCATGGGAAAAACGGCTCACAGGAGTTCTAGAGCCCTCCTAGCTACAATGGAATTCCATCACACATAGGATGAGGGTCCAGACGCAGCATATGAGCAAAATCATGCTGCATCAAAATGTTCCTGAAAACCCTCTAAAGTGCACTGTGCATTCATCCTCTCTACAAGGCTTTGAATGTGTAATATGGAGAGGACAGATGAAGAACACATATGTAAAATATGAATGCATGATGCTATTTAAATTACTTCTTTTATTTTGCCAACCATATATATTTTAATTCATAAATACACATGTATTAAAGAAATGTGGCCAACTCCATATACAGCATTTCTACAAGTTGATCAGGCTCAAGTGGATCAGTGACCCAGTTTTGAGAAGAAGGCTGGAAATTTCTAGGAGAAAAGTATTTTGAACACTAACTTCGGAAACAAAGAACAGACACGTAGGTGCCCTGGCCGCTTCTCAGTAGGAAAGCCACAAAAATGCGGGAAGGGCCCAGAATTCCCAACCTCCACTGGTCCTTTGCCCACACACAGTGGAGGCCAGAAGCCCATGGAAGGAAGCAGAGGTCTTTGTTCTAATAAATCATTCTGCCCAGCCTCCAAGAGTTTAGCAGAAGGTGTGTCGACGGGCCTCCTTCTTCCTGAAATAGCTTTGGAGGTTTGGGATCCCTCTTTTGTGGTACATGCCTTATGACTACATAACTCTTGCTCCTGAGTCCTTGGCACCTGTCTCCCTGAAGGGTAGGTGGGCTGCGAGGATTCCTTCCCAGAAAACCTGCTCCTGAAAGTCAGAAACCTCTGGGAAGTTTATCATCCTGACCATCTCCTCCCAGACCCTACTTTAAGCCTTCCAGCCTCCCCCTTACTGCTTCACATCCTGGTTTCCTCTCTGCCTTAGGGGATTAGGACCTCAAGGCCATTTTGCAGAACCCCGCGGAGGAAGCATTTCTAGGTCAAACCCTGGAATTGGGAAGAAGCTCACAGAGAGAGATGGCGGGGTGAGGGGAGGGTGAAAACAAGCTCCAGCCGCTTTCTTCCGCAGACCCATTAGGCACTAGTCCCGAGCACCCCACGTGCAACGGATCTTCTCTCCCACCTTGGAGGTGTGAGGTTTCCGGACAAGCATCCCCCTACATGGTGTGGGCGATGCCCTTACTGTAACTGGCAGCCTTACTGGTCGACTTCCAGCAGCAGCCCTCTGCTCCCCTCTTGGGCCCAGGGCGGCGTGGGGTGGTCGGCCTCCCACGCTGTTGTGCCCCCCGCTCACGTGCTTGGAGCCCGGCCCTGCCCCCCTGTAATGTGTCTGCCTCTCTCTGCGAAGGTTTTAAAAGCATCTGGGCACAGGTGCGGGCGCCGCCAGCCTCCAGGGCCAATAAGCGGAAACTCCGCGAAGGAAAATGAGGACGCGCAGCCACAATGTCATTATGTTTTCCCAGAACTTGCAATGCGCCCAAATAAATGTGTCTCCAACACTATAACATCACAATATTCATAAGGCTCATTACTGGTTTTAATTTTGCCCGTTGTTTGTTTACTGTCTCCTTCCCCACTTTACTGCCAGGGTGCAAGAGTTACTACTAATCCGTGCCCAGAACCGAAGGGCCCCAAAGCCGAATCTCTCCAGAAGTTGCTGGCCCGACGCTCCATCCAGCCCCACAGGACCGGCGTCGGCCCAAACCCAGGCAGCCGCCGGGGTCCACTCCGGCTCCCTTTCATCTCCCCGTCGCGCTGAAAAGCCGCTCCTTCTGCCCATGGAATGGGCCCCTTCTCCTTTCTACAACCACAGCCTGTGGCTGATAAGTGGACCCATGACGCCCCACAGTGACCCCCTCCCACGCAGGACCAGCACATTGCTCCCACAAAGTCCCCTTCTTGATGACAAGCCATTGCCAACGTGCCCTCCGCCAGCAGAGGCTCGGCCTGGGCTCCAGTGTGACAAAGGAGCCACCCTCTCCTCCTTCTCGACTTCCCACGTCCCCGAATCCACGCGTCAGGGCACCCCTGTGATCTCCGACCAGTCTCTGAGCCGCTTCGGGCAGTGGGTGTGGCATTTTCACCCGGAGAGACTCCCCCCAAAAGCAGAAATCCACGTCTCCCTGGATGGAAAGCGGACGGACAAAATGGCTTTATTTATGCATTTTTTTTCAATTTTGAAAGGAATGCTTTCTAATTTAAATTTAGAAAGCGCAAAATACTATAAAGAAGCAAAACTCATCATCACCCCTCTGCTACTCAGAGGCAAACGCTCAACCTTTGGGCGTTTTTATTTCTGATCTTTTACCTGTATTTTTTTTTTAAGCATCGGCGAGCCACTCATGTCCTAGATTCTCTTTTATTAAATTCCTTTTCCAAAATTATAAAATTAGCCTCTACTCCTTGTAACCAGTGATGAAAAGCAAAGACGCTCAAGAAAATAATTAATAATCTCTCCCACTGCCTCCACGGCCACACGCCATCCCTGTAAAATAACCTATGCTAACAGCGTGTGCTATCCCCTTCCATTAGAACTGTATTCTTGTCCATAAGACATACATGACCATAGAGAGGCAGGCAGGCAGGAAAGAAAGGAGAAAGGCAGGCAGGCAGGAGGGAAGGCAGGCAGGCAGGCAGGAAGGAAGAGATTTTAGGAAGTGGTCCTTTTTTTTTTTACAGAAATAGTCCTTTACTGTAGAGCTTATGTTTTGGCTTTCTGTAACTTGTTTTCCTCTCTTAGTGAATTACTGTGGTTATCCCTTTGGGAAAACAGATACAGAGCGATCTCTCTCTCTCTCTCTGTCTCTTTCTCCATAATATTCCATAACTCTGACACCACATTTTATTCAATCATTCTTCTATTAATGGACATTTAGAAGATTTCTTCTCCCCCTTTCTTTAAAAATGATGCTTTTATTTCTATAAGTTAAAGCCATAAAGTGGATTTGTGGGGTCAAAGGATATGCATATTTTAATTTTAATAGATACTCTAAGATTACTTTCCCAAAACGCTGAAGCAAGTCACATTCCCACTGGCAACATGTGGGCGGTCTATGTCACTGCATCTTTGCCAGCCCGTAATGTTAGCACTCTTACCTTCCCGTCAGCCCGATGGGTCCAATGTGGTATTTCCCTTTCACCTTCGTTTTTACTTCCTCTGTTCTCAGAGGCTGGGTACGTTCTCCTAAGTGTATTCACCATTAGGACTTACTATTCTGTAAACTGTCTGTTGATAGCCTTTGCTGTGTTTTTAACTGGGTCCTTTGTCTTTTCATTTTCCCATTTGTAAATATTCTTTGCACAGGGTGCATATTAACCTCTTATCTGCCAGGTGTTGTAAATATATTTCTCAGTCTAGGGCTTACCATGTTATACACAATTTCCCGTGTCTGTCAATCCTCCTTGTCAACATTTTTGATGCCCGCATAATACCCCAGAGAGAATGTCCTTATTTTACCATTCCTATAATTGCTGAACGTTCAGATTCTTCCCTCTTGCTCTCGCTTTAAGATATTTTGAATAATGTTGTGGGAAGCTCACTGCATCTTTGTCCATGGATTGTGTTACTTCTGTAAGACAATGTAGTAAATCTTAAAAATAAAGATTTTATTTTTTTAAAAAATGTATTAGATCAGAAATACGTCCGTTTTAAAAGTGGTCAATGCATAGTGTTAAATTGTCTTCTTAGTGTTATAATGGTGTATTTTTCCATCAACTCCACATTCTCTCTGACCATACCCTTGTTGTACTGAGTACGGCAATTTTTAAAAATCTCTACATTTTATGGTTTAAAATGATATCATTGTTTGAATTACTGTCCATGCAATTACTAGTGAGACTGATCATTTTATCTGCTCATTAGCCATATACCTTTATTCTCTTAAGATTCAACTCTTTTCAAGATCTTGATATTTGTCACACTTATGTGTATGCATTCTTTATGTACATAAGATAAAAATCCTGTTTGTTATATTTTAGCAAATATTTTCCCAGTTGTGAGTTATCTTTTATGACCTTACTGATAGATAAAATAGTTAAATCCTATGTCATCCAATCCGTTGATCACTATGAGTTCTTCTACGTTGTTAAGCTTAGGAAATTCTCTTCCAGCCAAGAGATCGTTTCAATATGCAGTGACATTTTCTTCCAGTTTGTTGTCATTTGATTCTTATTTAATATTTAATCCATCTTATTTTATACAAGGATAAAATATGGTTCTCACCTATGTAGCTATCTATTTGGAGACTCACCCCCAAATGTTAAAGTCTAACAAAAATTGTTTGAGAGCGCTCAAGTCCACTTTTTGGATTCGTATATTTATTTTAGTGACAATATCAAACTAAATGATTTGGATATTTTATCTGGTAGAACTAGTCCTCCTTCCTACATTTATTCTTTGTTTTCATTTTTTTAAATCTAATTTGAAGAGCAGTTAGACATTTGGTCTCATCGCTCAGCTACTCGATTAATTGCTCTCCTTAATTAATGGTTTTCTTTTACTATATCAGTTTTTTTTTTTTTTTAAATAGATTCTATGTAATTCGTCTTAAGACTTTTTCTGGATGTTTACATTCTTAACTTTTAATTGGTCATTGCTTTTGGGTTAAAAAACACTTTTGTATATTTATTATTAGTATAATCATCACCATGCATAATTATAATATGAATAACTATATGGCATTAGTAATTAGAATATTGCTACCATATTTAGGAAAATAATGCATGCCTTCTACGTTTGTTTGCCTACCTCGCCCTTACATATTTTCATAAGTGTGCTATGCTAATTTTTTTTTACAGCAACACGTAAAAAAATTGGCATAGCGGCACTTATGAAAATTCCTCAGTTGGGAGAGGCCACGGTTGGCAAACAAACGTAGAAGACACCCGTTATTTTCATTAAAATATGGTAATTATGATATTACTGGTGTTTAAAATAATGATATTATTAACCCTATTAAGAGTAAAAAGAGCCCTGTTGCCCAGTGGTTAGGCGCTTGGCTGCGAACTGCAAGGTCAGTGATTCCAAACCACCTACCTCTCTGAGGGAAAAAGATGTGGCAGTTGGTTTCTGTAAAGGTTACAGCCTTGAAGACCGTATGGGACAGTTCTATTCCATCCTATAGGGTCATTATGAGTAGGAATCAACTTGACAGCAATGGGTTTGGTTTTGGGGATTAATAGTAAAATTACTAATAATGTTAATAATAAGAAAATCATTTCTAATTACACCTGAGAGTCTTTAAACAATAGAGTTTTGCATATTCTTGTAAGATGCCAAAGACTTTTATGTATGGCTTTTGATTTAAATAGCCTTGCCTGTTTACCTGCTATATGATGAGCCCTGTGTTAAGGTTTTCCAACGGGGAAAATTTCAAATTAGGGATCAAATTTTACCTAAAATGGCAGAAATTTCTAGTAATTTTTAGTTGTCTCAGAAAGAGACTTCTTGTGATCATCACTGATGCAGATTGTCACTTTCTGATTTCAGTGGTAAAACTGAGAAATTATGTAATACTTTATGATTTGATCATTTCCCTGGACAAATTTCAGCTAGAGGCATTTGGAGAAGGTTTGTGCTGCAGTCAGAGAAGGCTGGGTGGAAGAAGGTGACTGGTGCCAGGCCCTGAGGGTAAGTAGGCTTGGTGAAGAAATCTTCTTAGTTGGGTGGGAGGAAGAAAAACTATAGGTATCAGAATTATATACTTAAGCGCCTATTGTGATTAGGCAATGTTCTAAGCACTTCATATGAATTATCTCATGTAATCTTTACAATAGCTCTGTGGGGGTGGCCACTGTGAGACCTGTTTACAGAAGAGGAACTTGAGGCTAGCCAAGGTGAAGTGGTTTATCTAAGAACATACAGCTAGTAAGATGATACAGGATTTGACAGCAGCCACTCTGTCTCCCAAAAAGGACAAATTGCCATGACTCATTCTTATCGAGCATTGCACTGCTCTCTGGGAGCTAGCCTGGTCTCTGGTTGGCCCCTCCACTTGTCTCCACTCTTCAGCACTACTGCATGGCCCACACAGGGAAAGCATTGGGGAAGGTGAAGCAGGCAAGTCTCATGGATTCCACTCAGCACACACTAGAGAAACAATTTTTGGCACCCAATTCTGTGCTAGGCCCAGTGAGACCATGGAGGAAGACAAGGCACTACTCCTCAGCAAATAGGAGAGGCAGACTTCAGATCCCAATTCCAGAGAGAGTGGGTTAGGTGCTGCAATTGAAGGCCCCAAAGAGAGATAGGTTAATTCCGAGTCGAGGAGGGTGGAATCAGACAGGCTTTGTGCGGGAGATGGATCTTGAGCAGAGCTTGAATGCTGAGTGAGAATTTAGCAGACAGGGAGGGAGGGACGTTCACACATACGAGACTATTTGAGCAAAACCCAAAGTTGGGGAAATTGAAAACATGTTCAGTGAAACATCCTATCCTGTTTGATAGGAATAAATACTGCAGTGGCATTTGATAAGAGGAGATGAGGTTGTAAACTTTCATGAAGTTGCTTTGTAGACTCTAAGCCAGAAATGAAAGAAGAGAAGGAAGATGGTGCAACCAGTGACAATGGTGTCAAGGGACAGCTCTGTACTTGCCTGGGGCATAAAGCTATCATTTCACAGAGGTTGGGGATTGGTCACTAGGGAAATATCAACAAACTCCAGTGGTGGACAGCATTGTTTATGTTTGCTCGACATCTGTTTCCCCTTCTTTTGATAATAATCCCTTGATTATTGCTGTAATTCGGGTGAGGCTGACTCCACCTGCCTGGCTTAAAGTCACAGGTGGTGGTTTTAGGGATGAACACATGACCCCAGCTTGACCAGTCAGCCCCAAGCCCAGTACTTCTGCAGCAACTAATGAAAAAGATACGCTCCCTTCCTACTGGCTTGCTGAGCATGTGGAAGACAAGTATGGAGCTGAGGAAGGCTGTCTTGTAGCGATGTGGGAAAGGACTGCCCACAAACAGAGCTGAGAGTCAGAGAGAGTCAGGTTCCTGGATAAAGCCAGGTCTAAAGCCATAGCCCTGGATTTACCTGCTACCTGAGCAAAAAAATCCCTCCTCAACATTTTTGCTTATCTATTTCTTTAAGCCCATCAGGGTAAGTTTTCTGTGATAAAAAGGCTCCTGATGAGATGTACCTATTACACACCAAAGTACGTTTTGAAGC
This sequence comes from Trichechus manatus latirostris, assembly GCF_000243295.1. NCBI lineage: Eukaryota > Metazoa > Chordata > Mammalia > Sirenia > Trichechidae > Trichechus > Trichechus manatus. The sequence goes on along the minus strand of NW_004443950.1, from coordinate 20,896,720 downwards.
CCACAGTGAACAAAGGCATAGAATATGAATTACCTGCGTTAGTCTCAAAAATTACCCAGCCAGGTATACCAGAAGCAGGAGTCTGATGAAGCATATATGCAGATAATTTAAGAAGGTATTTTTGTATACATTCATATTTTGAATATTCTAAATGAGTCTCCAAAAACAAATCTATTGCCATTGAGTCAATTCCAATGGGTCTAGATCGATTATTTTCAAGATACAACTCCCTCACCTGACCTACTGCTTTTATTCTCCATAGACGCTGGAGGCTTTAATTCTATCTAAGGAAAAGAGGAGAAAAGTGGAGAGGACACTACTATTTTGAGTAAGTCCTCAAATTCAGGTCACGATTTACCTAAGAAGTTCATCATTTATTCTGCCTTTAACAAATTACCTTCTGGAAAATGTTGTGAAGGTGTAGTTTCTCTTGACAAGCCCACTGATGGCCCTCTAAGTTACATGCCTGCCATGTACAATGGAGTCTGCGTCTGTCTTCATCAGGCTGCCTGTATCTATCAGGACCAACAGATACTCCTGAGCTGACAAGAGGGCCAAGACTCATGCTGATGCTGCAGACCAAAGTCAGCATGTGTGTGAGATGGATAAGAAGTTGGTTAGCAAAGTGAGGGCTGAGAGACAGAGAGAGCCATGCTCATATAGCCGTATTGAATCTTTCCACTCCTTCAAAAGAGACATTGGATTCAATAAGAATCAGGGAGAATTACTCTCAAAAGTGAACTGATGAGTCACAAAACAATCCTTAAAACATTTAGAGGTTAAGAATCATACCGAGTATGTTTTGGACCACAACAAAATTAAATTAGAAGTTAATAACAGAAAAAAATGTAAAATCCCCAAATATTTCAAAATTAAACAACACTACTTCTAAATAACCCATGGGTCAAAAAAGAAGCCACAAGAAACATTAGAAGATATTTTGAACTGAATGAAATATAAAAAAAAAGAAAGAAAGATAAAAAATCATGAGAAGAAGCCAAAGCAGTGATTAAAGGAAAACTTATAGCTTTAAGCATTATTAGAAAACAAAGTAATCAAACCAATGATCTAAGCTTTATTTACCTCAAGAAACTTGAAAAGAAGAATAAATGAAGCCCAGAGTAAGTATAGGGAAGGAAATAATAAAGATAAGAACAGAATCAATGAAACAGAAAATGAACAAACAACAGCTAAAAGTCAACAAAGCAAAAAGCTGGTTTTTAAGAAGATCAATAAAATTGACAAACTTCTTGTTAGATTGACCAAGATGTGTTACTTTTCTGTTGCTGCATAACAAGTTACCAGAAACTTAGCAGCTTAAAATAATACATATTTATTTTTTCACAATTTCTATGACTTAGTAGCCCAGGAACACCTTAGCAAGGCTGCAGTCAGGGTGTCAGCCAGGATTCAATTCTCCTCTGGAGGCTTGACTAATGATGGATCCATTTCCATGTTCACTTATTTTGATGACAGCATTAATTTCCTTGCTGCTCTAAGGTTGAGGAATCTGGTTTCTTGCTGGCTGTCCTAGAAGATGCCCTCAGCAATTAGAGGCTGCTTACAGCTCCTTGCCACATGGCTTTCTCCACAGGCTCCCACACAACATGGTAGCTCGCTTCTTCAAAGCCAACAAGGGAGAAAGAGAGAAATGCTGGAGCAAGACAGGGTCTTATGTAACATATTGTAATCACAAGAGTGACTTCCTATTATCTTTCATATTCTTTTGCTTAGAAGCGAGTCACAGGCCCTACCCACACTGAATGGAAGAGAATTATATAAGAGCATGAATGCAAGGAGGGAGGGACTATGGGATTTAAAAATACTATCTAAAGTTGTATTAATGACATCAAATACACATAGGGATAAATGTAACAAAACATGTTCAAGACCAATAAATAGAAAACTACATTGCAGAGAAAATTATGGAGGACTTAACAAAGAGGAAAGATACACCATGTTCATGGACTTACCATTGTTAAGATGTCCGTTCTCCCCGAATTTAGCTACAGATTCAATGCAATCCCAGTTAAAATCCTAGAATGATTTTTTTTTACCAACAGAAATAGACAAATTGATTCTAAAATTTACTTGGAAAATCAAAGGACCTAGAATTTCTAAAACAGTTTTGAAGAAGAAGTTTGGAAGTCTCACAATACCTGATTTCAAGGATCAATACAAAGAAACTCTAGTCATGAAAGTGTGATATTAGCATAAGAATGGAAATACAGATCTATGGAGTAGAATAGAGTGTCCAAAAATAGACTCATGAATTCAATTGATTCTTGAGAAAGGGACCAATGTGATTTTATGCAGAAAGGATAGTCTCTCAACAAATGGTGATGAAACAATAAGATGTTTATATGGGAAAAAAATCACAGCTTTCAAATTAACTTGAAATGGATTGCATACTTAAATGTAAATGTTAAAACTAAAATTAAAAGAAGAACTTCTAGAATAAATAACAACATAGGAGAAAAGCATTGTTACCTTGGATTAGGCAAAGAATTCTTGGATACTGTAATGTAGACGTCATCTAGATTCCCAAGAGACAACAATCAGGATCAGCACAAAGCTGGTGGTTCCTATGAGGTAGAGTCAAACATATCTCCACTCTCCAACTTTCTCACCATTTATGACACTAGTCATCCCCCACCACGACACTATCTACTTCTCTGCTGGGTTTGACAACTTGTTGCAATGGCCCCGCAGAACTCACAGTCCATACTCACAGTTATGGGGTTTATGGGGGAAGTAACAATCTACAACTTTAGATCAGGATCAACTTGGAAGTAACAGGATACAACTCAGGAGACAGGATTCAGTTCATCCATCAGGACATTTTTCAACCAGGACAGCTCTCGTGGCTCCTCTGTGTCGAGCTAGCAGGCCTTTCTCTCAGCCCGGCACACACCCTTCTCAGTCCTGCATGGATGGCTCTGTGCCTTTGGCTACTGCCACACTGCTTGGGGGCCTGCACATCTCCCGACGCTTGTGCTCTGCCACTGGGCCCTGCTGGACCTTGCCTCACCAGTGGGAAAATCCCTGCACAGGATCTCCCAGACCTCTGCCATCAGGCCCCGTCCAAGCCTCTTCCCTGCTGGGGCAGGCATTACAGCTCTTTTTGATCTGCAAAAAGTGCCTGGAGGAACTTCACTCTTCCAGCAAACCTCCTACCCAGCAAGCACCACCATAGGCGTCTGCCAGTCTCATGGCTCCTGCTGCTCGTACTACTGCCTCTGACTCCCGCCATCTCATGTGGTCTTCATCGTTACAGCTCTTGACCCATATGACAGCTGTTTTCAAAGTTTCCCTCCTCCTCTCTCTCTCATTACCTCTCTCCAAACCTCTGTTGGATTGGCTGCTTAGATACGGAAGCTTCTTATCAATTTCAAGGCATGACCCTCCCAGCAGGACCACAAACCAACCAATCCCCTCAAGTCACTCAATACTATTGGGTAGTTTTATACACCTTATTTACATAGTAGAGTGACCAATCCCTGCAACATGTGTAAAACAGGCCAATTATAGGGCACAATGTGGCCCAACCAATCATTTCTGGCATAATTATAAACCCAAAGCTGGAAACACCATATATAAAGAGAAATCCATTGCACTGCAGTTAGAAAATATACAAACCATAAAATAAATTATTGATAAAATGGACTTATCAAAATTTAAAAACTCCTGCTCTTCGTAAGACTTCATTAAGAATGAAAAGGCAAGCCACAGACTGAAAGAAAATATTCCAAATCTACCACAAAGGACTTGTATCCAGAGTACATAAAGCGCTCTTGCAGTTCAATGATAAAAAAGGCAAATATTCCAATAGAACAATGGGCAAGAGACTGAACAGATACTTCCAAAAGAAGATATATGAATGACCAATAAGCACATGATAAAAAGCCCAACATCATTAGTCAACAATGAAATTCAAATTAAAATCACAATAATATGTCACTTCACACCCATTAAAATGACTAACACTCAAAAGACTGGAAATAATGAATGTTGATGAGAAAGAAGAGTAACTAGAACTCTTATACTTTGACAGTGGAAATGTACAATGGTATAATGTCTTTGGAAAACAAGATTTTTAAAATAAAGTTAAGCATATACTCAATATATATTACTAAACTCAGTATATATTACTCAGCAAATTTTACCGAGCGCATTAAGACACGTACCTAAAATTTTCAGCCATTCTGCTGCTAGGTATTTACCCAAGAGAAATGAAGACATATGTTCACACAAGGACTTACACACAAATGTTAATAGAAGCTTTATTTGTAGTACCTAAAACTTGAAACAACAGTAATGTCCATCAACAGGTGAATAGATGACAAATTGTGGTATATCCATGCAATGGAATACTACTCAGTTAATAAGAATGAATGAACTCCTGGTACACATAACAACACGGATAAATCTCAAAATCATTACGTTAAGTGAAAGAAGTCTGACCAAAAAAAAAGCTACACGCTGTATGATTTCATTTATATGACATTCTAGGGAAAAAAAATGAGGGGCTATAGTGAGGAGAGGAATTGACCTCAAGAGGCTTGAGGGAATTTTTTTTTTTTTTTTGGCAGTGGTACAAATATTCTTTATTTTCATCGTGATTGTAGTTACACAAGTGTATACATTTATCAAAGGGCACAGAGCTGTTCACTTAGAATGGTGACTTTTGCTGTAGGTAAAGTACATCTTAAGGAGCCCTGGTGGGACAATGGTTAAGCACTCGCCTGCTAACTGAAAGGTTGGAGGTTCAAACCCACCCAGTGGCTCCACAGGAGAAAGACCTGTAAAGATTACAGCCTAGAAAACCCCATGGGGCAGTTCTACACCATCCCATATGTCACTATGAGTTGAAATCAACTTGATGGTACCTAGTAACAACAAAGTATACCTCAATAAACCAGAATAAATAAATGATAAACCAAAAAAGAATCTTAAAAGATACATATAAAGAAAACTTCAAAGCTTTTTTTAATGAGGAAAATATGTGTATGTATATTTATGCTCATATAAATATACTCTGGAGTTTTTATTTGTTTGATTTACAAAAATGGCATATCTTACACACTTTTCTGAATTTTAATTTTTTGACTGAGCAATACTTCATGGCAATTTTTCAAAGTCACTGAATGTAGCTCTGATTCCTTCTTTCTAATGGCTGTATACTAGTCCATGGTGAAGATGTACCACACATCTTGGCAAACATTTGGTGTTTTTAGTTTCTAACCACTGTAAATAAGGCTGCAATAAACAAGCCTCGGGAGATGTGCAGGCCCCCAAGCAGTGTGGCAGTAGCCAAAGGCACAGAGCCATCCATGCAGGACTGAGAAGGGTGTGTGCCGGGCTGAGAGAAAGGCCTGCTAGCTTGACACAGAGGAGACAAGAGAGTTGTCATGGTTGAAAAATGTCCTGATGGATGAACTGAATCCTGTCTCCTGAGTTGTATCCTGTTACTTCCAAGTTGATCCTGATCTAAAGTTGTAAATTTGTCCTCAGGTATTGGTACTTTGAGTTCTGTGGGGTAGTTTTACAGAAGGGTAGCTGGTGGGTTAAATGGCATACATATATTTTTAAATCCACTGCCATCGACTGGACCCCATAGGGATTCCAAGGCTGTAAATCTCTACGGAAGTAGACTGCCACATCTTTCTCCCACAGAGCCACTGGTGATTTTGACCCACCACTCTTTTGGTTAGCAGTCAAGCACTTTAACCACTGTACCACCAGGGCTCCTATAAGCTGGACTCCGAGAAGCTGCACTATATAAAGAAGAATGGGGCATCAGGATTGCAGGAAGACTCATTAACAACCTACGATATGCAGATGATACAACCTTGCTTGCTGAAACTGAAGAGAACTTAAAGCACTTACTGATGAAGACCAAAGCCTTCCGTATGGATTGCACCTCAGTATAAAGAAAACAAAAATACTCACAACTGGACCAGTAAGCAACGACATGATAAACGGAGAAAATATTGAAGTTGTCAAGGATTTCGTTTTATTTAGGTCCACAATCAACACCCATGGAAGCAGCAGTCAAGAAATCAAACAACGTATTACAATGGGCAAATCTGCTGCAAAAGCCTTCTTTAAAGTGTTAAAAAGCAAAGATGTCACTTTGAGGACTAAGGTGCGTCTGATCCAAGCCAAGGTATTTTCAATTACCTCATACGCATGTGAAAGCTGGACAATGAATAAGGAAGACCTAAGAAGAACTGATGACTTCAAATTCTGGTGTTGGCAAAGAATCTTGAACATACCATGGACTGCCAGAAGAATGAACAGTCTGTCTTGGAAGAAGTGCGATCAGAGTGCTGCTTGGAAGCAAGAATGGCAAGACTTCCTCTAACAAACTTTGGACATGTTATCAGGAGCCACCAGTCCCTAGAGATGTACATCACACTTGGTAAAGCAGAGGATCATCGAAAAAGAAGATACTCAATGCGATGAATTGACTCAGCGGCTTGCAACAATGAGCTCAAGCTTAACAAGGATTGTGAGGATGGCACAGGACCGGGCGGTGCTGTACCCAGGATCATTATGAGCTGGAACTGATTGAACAGCATCTAACAACATACTTTTAAATATTAAGAGATGTTGGCTGGTTTCCTTTGCCTAGTCTTGGAATGAATATTAATTTCAAAGAATGATACTAAAAATATGATTTTTTCAACCTTTGCCTTTTTGTTTCTCTTCTCACTACGAACATTTAACATTTCCCCCAGCAAGTATGAGGGAGTATCCTTTTTCCCCATGCTTACTAATACTAGTCAGTAATAGATCTTTTTTATTTTTGGATATAAAATATCTCGTAACCAACCTAATTTGCATTTCCTTTACTACTATTTTAAATGGAAAAATCTTTCAATTAAAATCAAGAATTATACAGGAATCTCCACTATAACTATTATTATTAAACACTTTTCTTGAATGTTATAGCATAGTGCTGTCCAAGAGAAATTTTTGCAATGAAAGAAATGGTCTATATTCTGTGCTACCCAATATGATGCATGTGACTACTGAGCACTTGAAATGTGACTAGTGCAACAGAAGAACTGAAATTTTAATTTTCTTTCATTTTAATTAATTGCACAGAAAGTACAGAGAGTTCTCATAACCCTCCAACACACATAATTTTCCTTATTATTAAAGTCTTCCATTAGTGTGGTATATTTGTTACAGCTGATGAACCAAAGAGCTAACCAAAAGGTCAGCAGTTCGAATCCACCAGCTGGTCCTTGGAAACCCTGTGGGGCAGTTCTACTCTGTCCTATAGGGTTGCTATTAGTCAGAATCCACTCGACAATAACCTTTGTTTTTTTTTTTTTAAGTCCATAGTTTACATTAGGGTTCATTCTTGGTGTTGTACAGTTCTGTGGATTTTGACAAGTGCATAATGTCATGTATCCACTACTACAGTATTGTGCAGAATAGTTTCACTGCCCTTAAAAGGTCCTGTGCTTCATCTATTCATGCCTCCTCACTTCTCCCTGAACTCCTAGCAACCACTGATCTTTTTACTGTATCTATAGCTTTGACTGTTTCAGAAGGTCATACAGTCGGAATAATAAAGTACGTAGCTTTTTCACTTAGCAATATGCATTTAAGGTTCTTCCATGTCTTTTCGTAGCTTGATAGCACTTTTTTGTAATCACTAAATAATACTCCATTTATGGACGTACACTAGTTTATTTATCCATTCATCTATTGAAAAGCATCTTGGTTGTTCCCAGTTTTTGACTATTGTAAATAAAGCTGCATAAACATTCAAGGGCAGATTTTTGTGTTTTCAATTTATCTGGGCAAATACCTAGGAGCATGATTGCTGGATTGTATGACAAGCCTATGTTTAGCTTTGTACAGACCGTCCAGACAGTCTTCCAAGGTGGCTGTACCATTTTGCATTCCCACCAGCAATGGTTGAGAGTTCCTGTTGCTCCACATCCTCATCAGCATTTGGTATTGTCCGTGTTTTGGATTTCAGTTATTTTAACAGGTGTGTAGTGATATCTTTTGTTTTTAAATTTGCAGTTTCCTAATGACATACGATGTTGAGCATGTTTTGATAAATTTACTTTCCATCTCTATATCTTCTGTGGTGAGTTGTGTATTCAGATCTGTTGCCCATTTCTAAAGTGAGTTGTTTCTTTTCTTATTGTTGAGTTTTTGGTGTTCTTTGTATGTCTTGGATATAAGTCCTTTATCAGATATATGTTTTGCAAATATTTTATCCCAGCCTATGGCTTGTCTTTTCCTTCTCTTAACAGTGTCTTTCACAGAGTATAATGTTGGGTTTTTTTTTTTTTAATTTCAATGAAGTCAACTTTATCAGCTTTTCTTTTATGCATTACGCTTTTGGTATTATATCTAAAAAGCAATCACCAAACCCAAGGTCACCTAGAATTTCTCCTATGTTATCTTCTAAAAGTTGCATAATTTGGGGATTAACATTTATGTCTGTGATTCATTGAATTATTTTGTAATACGTGTAAGCAGTACGTCTAGATTCATTTTTTTGCAGATAGATGTCCAAGTGTTCCACCACCATTTATTGAAATGACTATCCTTTCTCATTGAATGTCTTTGCTTCCTTGTGAAAATAAGTTCACTCTATTTGTGCAGATCTATTTCTGGACTCTTTATTCTGTTTGGAAACCCTAGTGGCATAGTGGTTAAGAGCTACGGCTGCTAACCAAAAGCTTGGCAGTTCAAATTCAGTAGGTGCTCCTTGGAAACCCTATAAGGCAGTTCTACTCTGTCCTATAGGTTCGCTATGAGTAGGAATCGATTCAACGGCATAGGTTTGGTTTGGTTTTGGTTTATTCTGTTCAGTTGATCTATTTTTCTGTTCTTAGGTTAAAACTACACCCTTCATCACTGTAGTTGTATACTTAGTCTTCATAGCTATATGAAGTCAGGTAGTGTCAATTCTCTGACTTTGTTATTCTTCAGGATGTTGTTATTGTTCGTTGTCATCAAGTCGATTCTGATTCCTGTTTGCAGTGTAGAACTGCTCCAGAGGGTTTTTAAGGCTGTGACCTTTTAGAAGCCGATTGACAGGTCTCTCTTCCAAGGTGCCACTGAGTGGGTTTGAACCACCAACCCTTCTGTTAGTAGCCAAGCACTTAACCATTTGCACCACCCAGGAACCTTTCCATATAAACTTAAGGATCAGCTTGTCAACATCTAAAATATACCTTGCTGGGATTTTAGTTTTGATTTCATGGAATCTATAGATCAAGTTGAGAAGAATTGACATCTTGATAATAAAAGTCCCCCATCCATGAACATGAATTATCTTTCCATTTATTTTTATCTTTGGTTAATTTCATCAAAGTTTTGTAGTTTTCCTCATGTACATCATGTACATATTTTATTAGATTTGTTCCTAAGTATTTCATTTTTTTGGTGCTAATGTAAATGGTGATTTTTTTTAAATTCAAAATTAAATTGTTCATTGTTGGCATATAGGAAAGCAATTGAATTTTGTATATTAAACTTGTATCTTTCAACTTTGCTATTATTGCTTATTAGATCCAGGAATGTTTTGGCAATATTTTGGGAGTTTCTACATAGACAATAATACCATCTACAAACAAAACCAGTTTTATCTCTTCCTTCCCAATTTGTATACCTTTACTTCTTTTTCCTGTCTTATTTGATCAGCTAGGATTTACAGCACAATGTTGAATAGGAGTGATGAAAAAGAACATCCTTGTCTTCTTCCCAAACTTAGAGGGAAAGCATCCAGTTTTTCACCATTAAGTATGATGGTTTGTTTTTTGTACAGGTTCTTCATCCAGTTGAGGAAGTTCCTCTCTATTCATATTAGATGGGAGTTTTCTTTTTTATCATGAGTGGATGTAGAATTTTATCAAATACTTTTCCTGCAACTTATATAATCACATGCTTTTTCTTCTTTAGCATAGTAATATGATGAATTACATCAATTGATTTCCAAATGTTGAACCAGCAAATGCCACTTGGCTGTGGTGCATAATTCTTTCTACACCTTATTGCATTTTATCTGCTAATATTTTGTTGAGGATTTTTGCATCTATGTTCATGAAAGATACTGATTTGTAATTTTCCTTTCTTTAATGTCTTTGTTTGGTTTTGGTATTAGGGTAAAGGTGGCCTCATGGAATGAATTAGGAAGTGTTCCCTCTGCTTCTATTTTACGGAAGAGATTGTAGAGAGTTGGTATTATTTTTTCTCTAAATGTTTGGTAGACTTTAACAGTGAAATCATCTGGACTTGCTGCTTTCTTTTTGCAAGGTTATAAATTGTTGATTCAATTTCTTTAACAGATATAAACCAAAAAATATCAAACTTATTGCCTTTGAGTCAATTCTATTCCAAAGTAGAACTACCCCATAGGGTTTCCAAGGCTGTAAGTATTTACAGAAGCAGATTGCCACATCTTTCTCCCTTGTAGTGGCTGGTGGGCTCAAACCATGAACCTTTCGGTGAGCAGCCGAGCCCTTTAACCACTGCATCACCAGAGCTCCTTTTAATAGATACAGGCCTATTCAAATAATCTATTTCTCTTTCTGTCAGTTTTGGTGGATTGTATCTTCCAAGGATTTAGTCCATTTCAACCAGGTTATCAAATTTGTGACCATAGAGCTGTTCATAATATTGTTTTATTATCTTTTTAATGCTATGGGCTCAGCTGTGATGGGTTTTTTTTATTTTTGATATTAGAAATCTGTGTCTTCTCTCTTCTTTTCTTGGTTTGAAACAATCTAACCAACTTTTTTTTTATTGATCTTTTCATATGCAAGAATAGCTCTAAACATATATATTAAAAAAAAAAAAAAGTGAGGAAGGACTTACCTTATAAGTTACAAGAATCTTCTCAAAAGTCGTTGTAAGAAAATTAAGGTAGTATTCACTATTCACATAAGAATAGACAAACGGATCCTTGGAAATTAACAGAAAATCCAGAATTTGATCCTGGCATACGTGCAGTTAATATTTGACAAAGATAGTGTTTTAGTCAGTGTGCAAAAAATGGACCGTTTAATAAATGATGCTGGCAAAACTGGATATACACATGGAATTGAATTTAAAAATGAACTTTTGTCCAAAGACCACAGGCAAAAAATAAATTTCAACTAGATAAAAAGCTTAAATAAAACAAAGAAATCTTACAAAAAAATAAGAAGAAGAAGACTATTCATACAATTCAGGGGTCAGTGTGGCCTTTCTAAATAAGAATGGAAACTCAGAATCTAAAAAAGTAAAGAGAGTTTTCTCTGTCTGAATGCAAATAAACAAAGACAACATGCAAATAATATATCTGGAAAAATATTTGTAATAAGGTTAATTTGTGTACTATGTACCGAAACTCATGCAAATTAATTAGAAAAAAAATCAAATAAGCCAAAAAAAAGAGAAGAAAGAATGCATGAATGAATGAAAGAGAAAGAATGAAAGAAGCAAGGGATGTTGAACAGCAAAATCACAGAAGAACTAATCCAGAAAATAAATAAAATTAGAGAAGATGCACAAGCCGCTTCTTTTATTATGTCAATGGAACTCCTTTTTTCCCCCCAAACATCTTATGCAGAACCTCACATACAAAAACGACTACCGTGAGGCATCTACTGGAGAAGTTCTCCTCTCTGTTCTGTCTTCCCTTCATTTCTGGTGTCAATCTATAGTTTCTCCGAGCACAGGAGGAAAACCACCACCACCACAGCAGCAAAATACTGAGGAAAATACGATGGGTTTTACTCCACGTAACAGAAAAACTCTGTCAACAAAAAAGCAAAGCAAAGGCAAGACACTTACCACAACCATGCCCATTGAAGAAGACACTCATGTCCCACCTGGGCGTTCCTAATCCCGCAGGCCAGTTGAGGAGGGCTATGCCTAGGGCCAGATGTGGGGCTGTGTGGGGAGCAAACAGGAAAGCAGCCTATTATTTTTAATCATCTGACTCCAGTGACCTGAGCAAGATTTATCCCAAATCTACCATTTACCCAGTAGTTATAGAGTCTTAGAAATTTGGGCCTCAAAGAGGCTTCAGGATCTACCTTCCTCAGTCCATGCTTGAGTCACCTCCCTCAGCAACCCTGACAGGAGATTGTCCAACCTCCAGTTGAGCACCTCTAATAGCAGGCATCTAACTCTACCCAAAGAAGCTAGCTTCTTCCACCAAAGCTCTGTGTTAAAGTCTGTCTCACTCTGAACCCTCAATTACTTCTAAGTTCTGTAAAATGAGAATGGTCGGCTCTGTTGGTCTCTGAGCAAGTCTGACTAGTGGGATAAGTCTGCCTTTGGCCTTCATCTTGGACGGGGGCAGCGTGCTGAGACCCCAGCTGCTTTTCAGGGGTGGCCGTCTCTGCGTCCTGTTCACTCTGAGCAGTGCCTCCTGAACTTATCTGTTCACCACACTCACCTGAGGCAGATTAGAAAAATCAACCTCTCAGCCTCAGCCTAGATTTACTTCATCAGATCCCCAGGCTACTGCCCAGGCATCAATACTTTAAAATGCTCCCCAGATGTTTCTGATCTTCACCTGGTTTTAGGAAGTCTTGGCTTGGAAGCTCAAACCCACGCATCAAACACACATTAGCTGGGATTGAAAACCCCATCCTACCCTCAACATGAACAGCTGAGGTCTCTCAGGGTTCTTTCTGGTTTATAATATTATTTCTCCACAATTGAATTTGAGTCTCACAGCAGCTCAGATGATGCACTTTCCCTATGAAGACAATGAGTCACTGAGTTGAAATGGGTGTGAGAGTTTCAGGCACCGTGTGTGTAGAAAAACAACTTTCTTTCTTTGTGTATAAATCAATCCCCACCTTGAGCCCAACTGAGACAATGGTCAATTTAGCTTTAAACTCAGGCCATTCAGGATTTCTCCTCTCTCCCTTTCTCTGGGCATCAAGGTGGAGGCAGGCAGGCAGGGCAGTTTGGGACATCGGTCAGCCTCTGTCCATGCACATCTGTTGAGTCGTGCAGGGTTTTGTGCTGTCCTTTGCTGTTATCCCAATCCACAGATCCATCAGGAGAGATATCCACATTATCCATCTGATCCCCAACCTTGTGTCCACAGTGCTGCATTATTTTGTAGCATCTGCTCATTTACCAGCATCATGAGACCCCAACAGATAGGCCAGCTCACTCCTATCTATCATCTGAGCCATTCATAGAGCTCTGGAATAGTGGTTGCTCCCCACATATTTAGGAAATGACAGGAAGTTTGGTGGCTGCACGTTTGCTGGAATAGCTTTGCTACTGGGTGCATTTCACTGTGGTCACCCCATGCCAAGGTGCGGGGCAATTCCGGTCCTTCCACTTTACAGTTCCTGCTTGGGAAACAAGCCTAGGACCTCTCTGCTCTCAGATCCTCAAATCTCCCTCGAGGCTCTGTCATGAGCTCCCTGAGACTAGACCCAGGAGAAGGGGCTGCCTGCCCTCTCCCTGCCATGCCATCCAGTCTCTCATGGCCCCTCAGTCCAGTGAGAGAGTTTACCTTCCTTTCTTTGGAGCGAGAATTGGCAATTGCCCAGCAACATTCTTCTATACTCGTTTTTAGGCCAAGATGTTGAGACTTGGAAGCTCAAATGATGTGAAATAACTGCCTACAATTTCCTGTGAACTTCTGTTCTAGTTGTGTTCAGAGGATTTGGGGAGATGGTGAAGGGCTTGTGAGGAATGGAAGAGATTGCTGGGACCAATGATTAAAAACAAAAATCAGTTAATACTTGGCAATATCATCCCACCACCATGAAACTGAATCAGTTTCTAAGGTCTCAGGGTGAGCAAGTAAACAGCAAAATTTGCATCAGAACTTGGGACTTCTGACAAGGAGCTAAGAATCTGTGCGCTGGGTCCCTTCTTCCGCAACATACACATCAGTCTCCACCTTCTCACTCCAGAGCTCCTCCAGGGAAGGAACTGCTGATTCCCTTTGTGCCTTCAAAACACCAACAATAGCAATGGGTCTTCTCTTTCCCCAAGCAGACATTCTGGAAGATCCCACAGTAGCGAAGTATCCCTCAAGCAAGGATATCACTCTCTGTGGGAGCTCAAGCACACTGCAACAGGACGAGGACCCAGGTGGGGGGCCAGGGACTTCGGGTAGTCATGCTGTTACAGCTTCACCGTGCTGCAAGTCAGTCTTTCCCTCAGAGACCACCCTCCTCCCTGCATCCATGGAGACTGACAGGCCTCACAGTACTGCTTGTTGGGCCAAGGGATAGTGAGTGACAGCCCTGCTCTGACAGAAGATTAATTCAGCATCGAGGTGGTGCTCACTCCTGACTCGGCCACACACCGCTCTCCGGCACCACCATCAACTGACAGCACTCGTTGTTCCTGACCTTATACATCATTGGGCATAATCGCTACGGGCTTATTAATTATTATCATTAATGCCTTGTGCACACACACAGAGGTGCCCTTCTCCCCAATTGACTCATCACAACAAAGGCTGCACCTGTGGGGTGGTGGCCAAAGGCCTGGCATTCTGGGTTTGGCGGTGAATTCAGGGCCAAACTGTCAAAGGGTTGGGTCATCCTTCATGCTACGCTTGTCTGCAATGCACAGTGTCTGACCTGGTGGCAGGTTTGAGGATGCTCAGCCCTCTGTCCAGAGTCCCCACGCAGGGGCAGATAGATGGCCTCTAAGGCCTCCAGTGCAGGAGTCAAGATTTTCCAAGGAGTCCTGCCTTTGCAGCCCAGACACGATTTGCTGCACACAAGCAGCCCAGAGTCAGGGTGGAGGACAGTGAAGACACTTCAGCCACTTATATCCAGGAACATGGGTATTTGAAAAATTAAAGCTGAGAGCGCGCTAGGGATTTTCTGGTACAAACCCCTATTTTTCTAGATAAGGAGACTAAATCTAGAGAAGGCTCCGAACCAGCTCGAGGTCGCCAAACCAATTAGCGATGTGGAGAAGCCAAAATGACTTTTTTCCCCTCCTTCATGAATGCTTAACTAGTATTTAAGAGATCCCAGAAGTATTCACTACTCTGAAAGTTTCAAGGCAATAATTACATTTGTTGAGTACTTACCATGGGCTAGGTGCTCTTTTCTTTGGCTCCTGTTTTTATTTTTGTTTTCTTGAATTTTGTTTTTCTAAAATGCCTTATGAATGTTTATTTAGTTGTTGCTTTTAAATGCATACAGTTGCCAGGCACTATTTTAAACACTTCCCATTTTTTAACTCGTTTTGTTGTTGTTGTTGTTAGGTGCTGTCGAGTTCTGACTCATAGTGACCCTGTGTACGACAGAACTAAACACTGCCTGGTCCTATGCTATTCTCACAATCGCTGTTATGCTTGAGCGCATTGCTGCAGTCACAGTGTCAATCCATCTCGTTGTTAATTCATTTAATCCTCCTGATCATTAAAACTCTGTAAGTTCGTACTATTCTCATCTCATAGCTGAAGAAACTGAGGCACAGATTGATAAGTAACTTGCCCAAGATCATGCACCCTCTTTCAGAGTTCGCATGCATAGAATTGAACACAGGCACTCTGGCTGCAAAGTCTGCACACTTAATCACAAACTTATATTGTCAGAAAAACATTCTCTATTAATTAATTAAAAATTTTGTCTATTTATTTATTCATTTTCTTCTGTATGTCAGGAACTGGTTTAGATGTTTGGAAAACAGTGGAAAACAAGATACACAAGATCTCTGCCCTCATGAATATATGTTTATTTTATTAAAGTAAATAAAATTTTAAAAAAAAATCTGGTGCTGTTGAGTTGATTAGGACTCATAGCAACCTTATAGGACAGAGTAGAACTACCCCCTAGGGTTTCCAAGGAGCAGCTGGTGGATTCAAACTGCTGACCTTTTGGTTAGCAGCTGAAGCTCTTAAGCACTGCACCACCAAGCCTCCAAATAAAACAAAGTGATGTGATAACAACTGGGAGAGAATTTCTTTAGACAGAGGACTAGAAATTTGTTGAAGAGTTGGTAAGAAGGAACTAATCATAGAAAGAGCCAGGGAAAGAGTCTTCCAGGATGAAGAAGCAGAAAATCCAAAGATCCTGAGGTGATAATGAGCTTGGCGTGAATGAAGACCAAGAACAGATAGAAAGATTAATGGACTGGTGGGTGAATAAATGGATGCGTGAGTGGATGGTTAATAGACATGAATAGGGCATCAACTTGATGTCTCAGAACATCATCTTTTTCTTGTTCCTCATCATCTTTACTGGCCTATAAGGCAAAAACCATAGGCAGTTATCTAAATATTTATAGCCAAAAGAAACCACTTTCAGTAAAGATGGGTGTAGCTGTATATTAGTTAATAATTATCTGTGTTTAGAGTGTGGATGTAGCTCAAATATTCATATCTCCAAGGCAATGGTCTAGGCACCAGCACAACCTCACAGCTTGCACCATCCATACTTTGAAAGAAAACACATTTTCAGCACTTTACGTCAACATGACAAGTTTCAGAATGGGAGAGACAATAATACAGTGAGTGAAGATATCTATGAGCTGTGGGCCCAGGGAGATACTGCACATCAGTATTGAGTGTGGTGCTCTGGGAAATTATGATGAGGAATGTGTTGAACAAAGGAATGACTTAATGAGAAGACTCATTAGTGTTCTTAATTAAGAGATTTCTAAGGAGTGAAAGAGGTAAATGTTTTCCTTATGTTTCTCTTAGAGGTTCCTATATTCGTCTAGATTTCCCAAGGGTGTATAAAATTCTTGAAATCGGCTTGGGGATTCATATCACATCACCTGCTCAGAATCCAGTTTGGCAATTTTATGTTTCAAGGAGCCAAAATATGTTTCTTCCCACTCCACTCTTCCAATGAGACTTCCTTTATAACATCTGTCAAACTAGGAGTAGATGATGACTAGTGGTGGGGGTCTATAAGACAGTAGATTACAGCTTATGTAATTTACCAAAGGTTTAAAAGCAGTAGAAGAAATGTTGAGATCAGTTAGAGACTTAGTTTGCCAGGAATACAATTATTTTTGATATGGCATACCTTCTGGGACCAGATATCTGCCATGTCCAAGACTGTAGCCAGGAAATGAGTAGGATTTACAAAGTGTACATCATCCCTTTCTCCTTCATAAATAAGTCTATTTGATTCCATTTCTGGCTAAGATCGAGTAACAAGGACTCCAACAAGGACAAGACCTTCTCACATTAAACAATTGGAGAGTTGAAAACAAAAATGTAGACAATGGTTTTTAGACACTGTCCTCAGAATTAAAATCTCTGAGAAAAACAAAACAAATGAGATGAGCCCTAAGATTGTACAGATTGTACCAGTTTACTATTTGGAGGTTGTCTTAGTCATCTAGTGCTGCTCTAAAAGAAATACTACAAGTGGATGGGTTTAACAAATAGAGGGTTATTCTCTTACAGTCTGGTAGGCTAGAAGTCCAAATTCAGGGCCTCATCTCCAGGGGAAGGCTTTCTCTCTCTGTCAGCTCTGGAAGAAGGTCCTCATCATCACCAATCTTCCCCTGGACTAGGAGCTTCTCAGTGCAGGAACCTCAGTTCCAAAGGATGTGCTCTGCTCCTGGCACTGCTTTCTTGGTGTTGTGAGGTTCCCAAGTCTCTCTGCTGAGTTCTCTATTTTATATCTCAAAAGAGATTGGCTTAAGACACTATGCAATCTTGTAGACCTCATCAATATAACTGCCGCTAATCCATTTTATTACATCATAGTGATAGCATTTACAACACGTAGGTAA
The DNA here is from genome assembly GCF_000243295.1 of Trichechus manatus latirostris. Lineage (NCBI taxonomy): Eukaryota > Metazoa > Chordata > Mammalia > Sirenia > Trichechidae > Trichechus > Trichechus manatus. Next base: position 20,878,999 of record NW_004443950.1, on the reverse strand, counting down.
ATCACATCAGATGATAAAATGGTAGACAATCATAAAATATTTGGAATCATGACCTAGCCAAGTTGACAGATATTTTTGGGGGACACAATTCAATCCATGACAGAGGTAGTGTCCAGACAGAAGTTTAAGAGTCCAAACAGCCCAGCAGTCTCATAGAATTGAGAAGACTGAGACTGGAGTTTGGAAAGGTCAAAGAAGCTAAAATTTGTGAAGCATGGTATAAGAGTAGAAACAACTAGATCTAGATCTAGATAGAAAGATCTGCAGAAGGGTCCCCTCAAGTCTTTGGCTGAGTATTGATTTGTCTATATGTGAGAGGTAACTACCTGACTCTAAAGAAATGCCCACCAGAAAGGAATAGACAGAACAACTCTGAGAGCTCACACAAGGTTCCCATGAGCAAGAACTGAAATACCTCATAATACACATAACAGCAGATATAATCCTTTGAAGATTATTGCTTTGGTTGGAAGCTAAATTATCCCTAGACTAAAAGCTACTCTAGACCTATCCTAGTAATGTTTAAAGGAAATTCTCAAAAGAATGCAAATGATTCCAAGTAATTTCATTGAGAACAAGAACAAAATTCAACACTATTTTAAGGAAAATAACAAAATCTTTCAATCAACACCATGAAATTTACAATATCCAGCATGTAATAAAATATTACCAGGTTTACAACAATAAGTATTTTTTAATTACCAGACATGCAAAAAAAAAAAAGGAAAATATTACCCATAACTAAGAAAAAAAATCAATAGAAAAGGACTTAGAACTGACAGAAAAGATAGAACCAGCACATAAAAACTCTACAACATCTACTATAAATGTACTACATATGTTCAAGAAGGTAAAGAAAAATATATCCATTATGAGAAGAGCAATAGAAGATATATATATATATATCCTCAAATAGAATGCATATGAATTAAAAATAAAATGACTGAAATGAAAAATACGCAAATCAAATACCCTGGATGGGATTAACAACAGATTAAACACAGCAGAGAAGATCAGGGATTTTGAATGCACAGTAATAGAAAACACTTAAAGTGAAGCACAGAGAGGAAAAAAAATGAACAGAGCATCAGTGATCTGTGGGACAAGGATCAGGAGATCTAACATATGTGTGATTATAGACCCAGGAGAAGAAGAAAAAAGAATGAAGCAGAAAACATTTAAAGATATAAAGGCTGCAAACATAACAAATTTGATGAAATAAACTCACAAATCCAAGAAGTTCAATAAACCATAAACAGAGTAAACATAAACAAGTTGAGCCTTGGTCTCTACCCCACAACCATAAGACTTAAAGAGACAATGTAAGTCACGTATAGACACCATAGGCTTCACACTCCCATATCCCACCCTCCAGTGTCAGCTGGGCCCAGTGGAGCTGAGCCTCTACCCCTATTTGGCATCGGTAATATTTAATAAGGCAGTGCAAGTATGTGCTAGTAAGCACTCCACTTTCTTCCCACCCTTGATGTCAGCAAGGCCTAGTGTGAAGCTGAAATCAACACCAACATACATCATACATGAACTTCAGAAAACTAAGGAAAATCAAAATGTCCTGAAAGCAACTAGAGATCTGTGAATATACTGTTTCATCACATCTGGTGTCTTTTTCAGCCTTTATATATTTAAATATATTTTCTGCCTCTTTCTTTTTTCTTCTTCTCCTGGGTCTACAATTACACATATGTTAGACCACCTGATCCTTGTCTCACTGATCACTCATGCTCTAGTTCATTTTCTTTTTAACTTTTTTTTCTCTGTGCTTCACTTTAAATGTTTTCTATTACTATGCATTAAAATGTCTTCAGTGTAGCTTGGGCTTCTTCCTTTGGTACCATCAGTTCTTGATCATATGCTACTTCTTGAAATGACAGAACATCAACCAATTGTTTTTGGTACAGTGACTCTGCATTCCTTCCATATTCTTTTGATGCTTCCTGCTTCATTCCGTATTTTGCCCATAGAATCCTTCATTATTGCAACTCGAGGCTTGAATTTTTTCTTCAGTTCTTTAAACTTGAGAAATGCCAAGTGTGTTCTACTCTTTTGGTTTTCTGACTCCAGGTCTTTGCAAATGTCATTATAATACTTTCCTTTGTCTTCTTCAGCCATCCTTTGAAATCTTCTGTTCATCTCTTTTACTTCATAATTTCTTCTGTTCACTTTAGCTACTGGACATTTAAGAGCAAGTTTCTCTTCAGACATCCATTGTGGTCTTTTTTTTTTCATTCCTGTCTTTTAATGGGCTCTTGCTTTCTTCATGGATGATGTCCTTGATATCATTCCACAGCTCATCTGGTCTTTGGTCATTGTGTTCAATGTATCAAATCTATTCTTGAGATAGTCTTTAAATTCAGGTGAGATATAGTCAATCAGTATGTTGAGAAAATAATCTGAGAAGCTGGACTATATGAAGAAGAATGGGGCATCAGGATTGGAGGAAAACTCATTCACAACCTATGTTATGCAGATGACACCACCTTGCTTACTGAAAGTGAAGATGACTTGAAGCACTTACTGATGAAGATTAAAGATTACAGTCTTCAGTATGCATTACATCTCAACATAAAGAAAACAAAAATCCTCACAACTGTACCAATAAGCAACATTATAATAAATGGAGAAAACACTGAAGCTATCAAGGATTTCATTTTACTCGGATCCACAAACTTCACCCATGGAAGCAGCAATCAAGAAATCAAAGGATGCATGGCATTGGGCAACTCTGCTGCAAAAGACCTCCTTAAAGTGTTGAAAAGCAAAGATGTCACCTTAAGGACTAAGGTGCGCCTGACCCAAGCCACGGTGTTTTCAATTACCTCATATGCATGTGAAAACTGGGTAATAGATAAGGAAGACCGAAGAAGAATTGATGCCTTTGAATTATGAAATTGGCGAAAAATATTGAATATACCATGGACTGCCAGAAGAACGAACAAGTCTATCATGGAAGAAGTACAGCCAGAGTGCCCCTTGGAAACAACAATGATAAGACTTCATCTCATATACTTTGCACATGTTATCAGGAAGGACAAGTCTCTGAAGAAGGACACCATGCTTGGTAAAGTAGAGGATCAGTGGAAAGGACAAGGACTCTCAGTGAGATGGATTGACACAGTGGGTGCAACAATAGGTTCAAGCATAACAATGATCCTGAGGATGGCGCAGGACTAGACTGTGTTTCGTTCTGCTCTACGTAGGGTTGCTATGAGTCAGAACCTACTCAATGGCACCTAACAACAACATGCATTAAAAATCCCTGATCTTTTCGGCTGTGTTTAATCTGTGGTTAATCCTACCCAGTGTATTTGATTTGTGTATTTTTCCCAGTAGGTAATGCATTAATTATTTACTTGTTGTTGATAGGTGCTGTCGAGTCAATTCTGACTCATAGCAACCCTATGTACAACAGAACAAAACACTGCCTGGTCCTGCATCATCCTCACAATCTTCGTTATGCGTGAGCCCATTTCTGCAGCCACTGTGTCAATCCATCTCATTGAGGGTCTTCCTCTTTTTTGCTGACCCTCTACATTACCAAGCATGATGTCCTTCTCCAGGGACTGGTCCCTACTGATAATATGTTCAAAATATGTGAGGGAACGACACCAATTCAAATGCCAGCTGACATCTCGTCTGAAATCATGGAGGCCAGAAGGAAATGCCACATTTTTCAGGTACTGATAGAAAAGAATTGTAAACTGAATTCTATATATGGTAAATATATATATATATCCTTCAGAAATGAAGGGGAAATAAAAACATTCTCAGATAGAGAAAAAATAAGATAATTTTCTTGCTATCAGATCTACCTCTTAAAGAACGGCTAAAAGATGTCCTCTAAACAAAGAGGAAATAAAAGAACAGATGGCTTGGAAATTCAAAAAGGAAAGAAGGGCATTGAAATGGGTAAAAATAGGGTAAATAGATTATCCTACTTCTTATGAGTTTCTTGAATAATCATATTTGGTGGTGAAGAAAAGTTATAACACCATCTGATATTGTGCTCAATGCATGTACAAGAAATAATTAAGACAATTATATTTTAAAAGTGAAGAGGGTCAAGGGACCTCAATGGAAGGAGGTTTCTACACTTCATTCAAAGTGGTAAAACACTGACACCAGTAGATTGCTATAAGTTATGTATATACTGTTTAATACATAAAGTAACCACTGATTAAACTATACAAAGCAAAGTACTAAAAAATGCTGTAAATTAATTAAGATGAAATTCTAAAAATTATTCAAATAATATAAAAAAAAGAGAAAGAGAAGAATGAAAAATCAAGGAAACAAATAGAAAATAATAAAATGGTAGGCTTAAGTCCTGTTTTTGTTATTGTTAGGTGCCGTCAAGTCAGTTCCAACTCATAAAGACCCTATGTACAACAGAATGAAACACTGCCTGGTCCTGTGCGATCCTCACAATCATTGCTAAGCTTGAACCCATTGTTGCAGCCATGTTGTCAATGCATCTCATCAAGGGTCTTCCTCTTTTTCACTGACCAGGTACCTTACCAAGCATGAATTCCTTCTCCAGGGACTGGTCCCTTCTGATAACATGTCTAAAGTACATAGACAAAGTCTCACCATCCTCGCTTCCAAGGAGCACTCTGGCTGTACTTCTTCCAAGATAGACTTGTATGTACTTCTGCAAGTCTGTGGTATATTCTTTTCCAACACCATAATTCAATAGCATCAATTCTTCTTCAGTCTTCCTTATTCATTGTCCAGCTTTCACATGTATACGACGGGATTGAAAATACCATGGCTTGGGTCAGGTGCACCTTAGTCCTCAAAGAGACTTCTTTGCTTTTTACCACTTTAAAGAGGACTTTTGCAGCAAATTTGCTCAATGCAATGCATCCTTTGATTCTTGACTGCTGCTTCCATGTGGTTGATCGTGCACTCAAGTAAAAGGAAATCCTTGACAGTTTCAATCTTTTCTCCATTCATCATGATGTTGCTTATTGTTCCAGTTGTGAGGATTTTACTTTTCTTTATGTTGAAGTGTAATCCGTACCGAAGGCTGTAGTCTTTGTTCTTCATCAGTAAGTGCTTTAAGTCCTCTTCACTTTCAGCAAGCAAAGTTGTGTCATCTACATATCATAGGTTGTAAATGAGTCTTCCTCCAATCCTGATGCTGCATTCTTCATAGAGTCCAGCTTCTCGGATTGTTCGCTCAGCATGCAGATTGAACAAATGTGGTGAAAAGATACAACTGTGACGCACACCTTTCCTGATTTTAAACTACGCAGTATCCCCTTGTTCTGTTTGAATGACTGCCCCTTGGTCTATGTACAGGTTCTACATAAGCACAGTTAAGAGTTTTTGGAATTCCCATTCTTTGCAATGTTATCCATAATTTGTTATGATCCACACAGTTGAATGCCTTTGCATAGTCAATAAACACAGGTAAACATCTTTCTGATATTTTCTGCTTTCAGCCAAGATCCTTCTGACATCAACAATAGTATCCTTCATTCCATGTCCTCTTCTGACTCCAGCTTGAGTTTCTGGCAGTTCTCTGTGGATGGACTGCTCAAGCCATTCTTGAATGATCTTCAACAAAATTTTACTTGTGTGTGATATTTATAATATTGTTTGATAATTTCCACATTCTGTTGGATCACTTTTCTTTGCAATGGGCATACACGTGGATCCCTTTCAGCTGGTTGACCAGGTATCTGTCTTCCAAATTTCTTGGCATAGACAAGTGAGCACCTCCAATGCTGCATCCATTTGTTGAAACATGTCAATTGGTATTCCATCAGCTGGCATTCCTGGAGTCTTGTTTTTCATCAGTGACTTCAATGGCAGACTTAAATCCTACATACCAATAATTACCTTAAATGAAAGAATCCTAAGTGTACCAACTAAAATAAAGAGATTTGCAGAGTGAACTTAAACCACAATCTAGCAATATGCTGTCTCCAAGAAAGTCTTCAAATGCAGTGATAGGGATAGGTTGGAAGTAAAGGGATAGAAAAGATAGGCCATGCAAACAATAAAAAATGGACTCGGCTGCTAACTAAAAGGTCAGCAGTTCTAATCCACCAGCTGCTCCTTGGAAACCCTAAGAGGCAGTTCAACTCTGTCCTACAGGTTGACTTTGAATCAGAATAGACTTGAAGGCAACAGGTTTGGTTTGATTTGATTATATTAACATCAGATAAAATAGACTTCAGAGCAATGAAAATTACTAGAGACAAAGAGAGACATTATATAATATAAAGAATCAATCCACCAGGAAAATATAGCAATTCTAAATGTATATGCATCAAAAGACAGAGCCCAAAAGCATGTGAAGCAAAAACTCATAGAGTTGAAAGGAAAAATAGACAATCTACAACACTCAACGATTGATAGACCTACTAAATGGAAAACCAACAAGGATATAGAGGAACTTAACAACACCATCAACCAAAAAGGTGACATATATAGAACACTCTACTCAACAACAGCAGAATACACATTATTTTGAAGTGAAACATTCAGCAAGATAGATCATATTCTGGGATATAAAACAAGTCTCAGCAAATTTAAAAGAATTGAAATTATCTGGAGTATACTATCAAGAATCAAATACAAACAAACTAGAAATCAGTAACAGGAAGACAATAGGAAAATCTTCCAACACTTGAAAATTAAACAACATACTTCTAAATAGTCCATGGGTCAAAGAGGACATCTCAAATAAAATTAAAAAATACATAGAATTAAATGAAAATAAAAGTGTATCAAAATATATGGGATGCAGCTACAGCAGTGCTGAGAGGACAATTTATAGCACCAAATGCTTGCATTAGAAAAGAACAAAGCTCTTGAATAAATAGTCTAAATTACCACCTCGAGAATATAGGAAAAGAAGAGGAAGATAAACTCAAGACAAGCAAAAGGAAGAAATAATAAATATCATAGAAGAAAAATGCAATAGAAAACACCAATGAAACAAAAAGCCCATTCTTTAATTTTTTTTAATTGATAAATATTTGCCAAGACTGACCTACATAAAAAGAGAGAAGACATAAATCATCAATATCAGGAATGAAAGAGGAGATATCACAACAGATCCTGCAGCTCTTAAAAATATAAACAGGGAATATTATGAGCAAATTTACACTTGTAAATTCAGCAACTTAGAAGAAATGGACCAATTCTTCAAAAATCACAAACTACCAAAACTCAACAAACACGAAATAGACAATCCTATAACTTTATAACAAGTTCTATAACCATTAAAGAAACTGAATTTGTAATTACAAAGTTCCTGAAAAAGAAATGGTGATTTCACTGGAGAATTTCATCAAACATTTAAGAAAAATTTTACACAATCTTTTCCAGAAAATAGAAGAGGAGGAAACACTTGCCAACACATTTTATCAGGTTAATATTACCGCAACACTAAAATAGGACAAATAGAGTACAGAATAAAAAAACTACAAACCAATATCTCTCATGAAGTTTGATATAAAAATCTTCAACAAAATACTAGCAAATCAATCCAGAAGTGTATTAAAAAAAATTATACAACATAACCAAATTGGATATATTTCATATATGCAAGGTTGATTCAACATTAAAAAACCAATCAGTGTGAGCCACAATATCAACAGGCTAAAGAAGAAAAAAATAGTATGATTTTATCAATTGACGTAGATAAAGCATTTGACAAAATCCAACACTCATTCATGATAAAAATTCTCATCAAAATAGGAAAAGAAGAAAACTTCCTTAAACTCATAAACAGCATCCACAAAAAACCTACAGCTGACATTATTCTTTTTTGTAAAAGACTGAATGCTTTCCCTCTAAGATAAGAAGCAAGGCAAGGTTGTCCACTCTCGCCACTCTTATTAAATATAGTGCTAAAAGTTCTAGCTACTGCAAGAAAAGACATATAGATTAGAAAAGAAAAAACAAAAATACCCCTATTTGCAGATGACATTATCTACATAGAAAATTCCAAGGTATCTACAAAAAAAAAAAAAAAAACGGCTAGAACTAACAACAGAGTTCAGCGAGGACACAGGATACAAGATTAACACACAAAACTCATCCACATTCCTATATACCAACAATGAACATAAGTAAACTAAAATAAAAATGTAATACAATGGCAATAAAAGAAGTGAAGTACCTAGGTACAGACTTAACAAAATAAGTACAAAATCTGAGAACTACAATATGCTGATAAAAGAATTCAAAGAAGACCTAAATAATCATGTTCATGGATGGAAAACTCAACATAAGAAAGATGTCAATTTTCCCCAAATCATTTTCACATATAGGCTAAAATTAACATAGGCACTTCACCAAAGACACATATAGGCATATACACATGTAAAAACTGCTCAGTATCATTAGTCATCAGAGAAATGCAAATTGAAACCATAATGAGAAGCTACTAAGCACCCACTAAGATGATTAAAATTAAAAAGAACAACAGTACCAAATACTGGCAAGGAGGTAGAGTAACTGGAACTCTCATAAATTGCTGATTGGAATATAAAAATGGTACAGATATTTCAGAAATAATTTAGCATTTCTTCTAAATTTAAACATACAGGTATCATATGACCCAATAACCCAACAAACTTTAGAAAATGTCACTCTGCGACCCTGATGTAGTGAGACAAAAACAAGATCCTTTCTAATCATGTTTGAGCACGGACTAAAACAAAAGCACTACGCAAGCCACACGACGACCAAAGATCCCACTGTCCCAGCAAGCATAAATGAGTGATGCTCCATTCCCCTCACCTCCTACATGAGCATCACCATACCAATCAGAGAAGTGCCCCGCTTCCTGACAGCACTCGACCAGAGCAAACCCAACATCACTCTACCACAAGTTCAAATTCTGTAAGAAGCCTCTCCTAACACCCTCCTACTGAGAAACTCTATAGTTTCCCATGACATGTGGGCTCCCTTTGTTTGGCTACAGGTGCGTTCCTGTTGGTCTTTGACTGGTGGTTGCATGAAATGTCTGGAAACATCAAAGCCTATCAGTATTCTGTCTAAGCCCTGGTCTGTTCACATTTGTCCTCAGCCTACAGGATTCATGTGAAAAGTGCACAAGAGCCGGCAGTATTCACTTACTCACCAATGTAAATCTTAGCATATTAGGGCTACAGAGATTCAGCAATAAGGCAGATACATTCCGGGGGCCCTGACCTCTCCCGTCAGGTTATGGCCTGGGTTGTCACTAACACCAGCACCAGATTTCATGGGGGAGCAGCAACCAGGGACAAATATCTGTGACTTTTCATCCTCCTAATGCTTGTCAGTTTGTCTTACTGTGGTGGCTTGTGTGTGGCCATGATACTGGGAGCTTTGCCACTGGCATTTCAAATACCAGCAGGATCATCCTTGGTGGACAAGTTTCAGCTGAGCTTCCAGACTAAGACAGATAAGCAATAAGGATTTGGCAGTCTACTTCAGAAAAAATTGGTTGGTGAAAACCTTATGAATAGCAGTGGAACACCGTCTAATATAGTGCTGGAAGCTGAGCCCCTCAAGTTGGAAGGAACTCAAAATACAACTGGGGAAGTGGTGTCTCCTTGAAGTAGAGTCAACCTTAATGACATGGGTGGAGTCAAGCTTTCGAGAATTTCATTTGCTGATGAGGCACTACTCAAAATGAGAAGAAACAGCCACAAACATCCATTAATGATCGAAATATTAAACATAAGAAGTATGAATCTAGGAAAATTGGAAGTCTTCAAAAATAAAATGGAATGCGTAAACATTGATATCCTAGACATGAGTGAGCTGAAATGGACTGGTACTGGTCATTTTGAATCAGACAATCATATGGTCTGTTATGCTGGGAATGACAAATTAAAGAGGAATGGCATCACATTCATCATCAAAAAGAACATTTCAAGATCTATCCTGAAGTATAACACTGTCAGTGATAGGATAATATCCATACACCAACAAGGAAGACCAGTTAATACGACTATTAATCAAATTTACGCACCAACCACTAAAGCCAAGATGAAGAGATTGAATGTTTACCAAATTCTGCAGTCTGAAATTGACCAAACATGCAATCAAGATGCATTGATAATTACTGGCGATTGGAATGTGAAAGTTGGAAACAAAGAAGAAGGACTGGTAGTCGGAAAATAAGGGCTTGGTGATAGAAATGACACCAGAAATTACGTGATAGAATTTTGCAAGACCAACAACTTCTTCGTTGCAAATACCTTTTTTTCACCAACATAAACCGTGACTGTACATGTGGATCTCGCCAGATGGAATACACAGGAATCAAATTAACTACATCTGTGGAAAGAGACGATGGAAAAGCGCAATATCATTAGTCAGAAAAAGGTCAGGGTTCAACTGTGGAACAGATCATCAATTCCTCATATGCAAGTTCAAGTTGAAATTGAAGAAAATTAGAACAAGTCCACAAGAGCCAAAGTACAACCTTGAATGTATCCCATATGAATTTAGAGACCATCTTAAGAACAGATTTGACGCATTGAACACTAATGATCAAAGACCAGATGACTTGTGGAATGACGTCATGGGATTCATACATGAAGAAAGCAAGAGGTTATTTAAAAAAAGGAAAGAAGGAGAAGACCAAAATGGATGTCAGTGGAGACTCTGAAACTTGCTCTTGAATGTCTAGTAGCCAAAGCAAACTGAAGAAATGATGAAGTAGAAGAGCTGAACAGAAGATTTCAAAGGGTGGCCTGAGAAAACAAAGTAAAATATTATAATGACATGTGCAAAGACCTGGAGACAGAAAACCAAAAGGGAAGAACACGCTCGGTATTTCTTAAGCTGAAAGAACTGAAGAAAAAATCCAAGCCTCAATTTGCAATAGAGAAGGATTCTACACCGAAAATATTAACAATGCAAGAAGCATCAAAAGAATATGGAAGAAATACACAGAGTCACTGTACCAAAAAATATTGGTCAACATTCAAACATTTCAGGAGGTAGCATATTATCAAGAACCAACGGTACTGAAGGAAGAGGTCCAAGCTGCACTGAAGGCATTAGCGAAAAACAAGGCTCCAGGAATGGACAGATTAACAACCGAGATGTTTCAACAAATGATGCAGCACTGGAAGTGCTCAGTCATCTATGCCAAGAAATTTGGAAGACAGCTACCTGGCCAACCAACTGGAAGCGATCCATATTTGTACCCATTCCAAAGAAAGATGATCCAACAGAATGTGGAAATTACCAAACGATGTCATTAATATCACACACAAATAAAATTTTGCTGAAGATTATTCAAAAGTAGTTGCAGTACATAGACAGGGAACTGCCAGAAATTCAAGCAGGATTCAGAAGAGGACATGGAACAAGGGATATCATTGCCGATGTCAGATGAATCTTGGCTAAAAGCAGAGAATACCAGAAAGATGTTTACCTGTGTTTTATTGACTATGCAATGGTATTTGACAGTGTGGATCATAACAAATTATGGATAACATTGTGAAGAATGGGAATTCCAGAACACTTAATTGTGCTCATGAGGAACCTGTACATAGATCAAGAGACAGTCGTTCCAACAGAACAAGGGGAAACTGCATGGTTTAAAATCAGGAAAGGTGTGCGCCTGGGTTGTGTCTTATCACCATACTTATTCAATGTGTATGCTGAGCAAATAATCTGAGAAGATGGACTATATGAAGAAAAATGGGGCATCAGGATTGGAGGAAGACTCATTGACAACCTATGTTATGCACATGACACAGCCTTGTTTGCTGAAAATGAAGAGAACTTGAAGCACTTACTGATGAAGATCAAAGACTACAGCCTTCAGTATGGATTACACCTCAACATAAAGAAAACAAAATCCCTCACAACTGAACCAATAAACAACATTATAATAAACGGAGAAAATATTGATGTTGTCAAGGATTTCATTTTACTTGTATCCACAATCAACTCCCATGGAAGAAGCAGTCGAGAAATCAAAAGATGAATTGCATTGGGCAAATCTGCTACAAAAGAATTCTTTAAAGTGTTAAAAAGCGAAGATGTCACCCTGAGGACTAAGGTGCGCCTGATCCAAGCCATGCTATTTTCAATCACCTCATATGCATATGAAAGCTGGACAATGAATAAGTAAGACCAAAGATGAATTGATGCCTTTGAATTATGGTGTTGGTGAAGAATACTGAATATACCATGGGCTGCCAGGAGAAGGAACAAATCTGTCTTGGAAGAAGTACAGCCAGAATGCTGATTAGATGGAAGGATGGCGAGACTTTCTCTCACATACTTTGGACATGTTATCAGGAGGGATCCATCCCTGGAGAAGGACGTCATGCTTGGTAGAGGGTCAGCGAAAGAAAGGAAGACACTCAGTGAGATGGATTGACACAGTGACTGCAAAAATGGGTTCAAGCATAACAAAGATTGTGAGGATGGCGCAGGACCAGGCAGTGTTTTGTTCTGTTTTACATAGGGTCACTATGAGTCAGAACTGACTGGACGGCACCTAACAACAGCAACAGTGCTTGAGGGGAGCCCTCGTGGCACAGTGGTTAAGAGCTTGGCTGCTAACCAAAGGTTGGCAGTTCTAATCCACCAGCTGCTCCTTGGAAACTCTATGGGGCAGCTCTAGTGTGTCCTATAGGGTTGCTATCAGAATCAACTTGAAGGCAATGGGTTTGATTTTCTTTTGGAATGCTTGGAGGAGGGGGAGACATGGCAACACATCCCGGAGGAGGAGCGACCCTCATTGTTCTTATAGTCAAGTTTCTGTGAGTTTACCCAGATTAGGTGTTCAGAACATCAAGAGTCTTGTCCCAGAAGTAACCTTACATCTTACATCATTTTACCCCCCTGACTGTTAAGTGAGCCCCTGACACCAACGTGTGGTGAGCGCCAAATGAGGCACTGGTCATGTTATCCCTTGAGAGAACAGTGGTAATAATCAAAGGCTGAACCATTCTTCATGTTGGTAGATTTTCCAGGGTCAAACCTATCAAAAGAACTCTCAGACACTTTACAAATTTATGTTAAGTAAATGAGCATGGATATATACAAGTATTTAGCTACAATGATATTTCTAATTGCATTAAAATAGAAAAAAATATGTAAAAATGATAACAACTTTAGTGACCAATATTGAAAGACTGATTAAGAAAACCAATACATTCAGATAATGAAATACTAGGCAAATATTAAAAATGACATATTAGAAGAATATTGACAGAAGAAGGTGTTCATTATGTATTTTTCAATGAAAAACAGATAATAAAGCGATGCATACAATATAATCCTGTTTTGTAAAAATACTCGTGTAATGCATGTGCATAGAATAAATGGCTGGAGGGTGATGGAAAATGAGTAATTTTCATTTTCTTCTTTTTTCTCTGCCTTCTAAAACATCTCTGTAATGAGCTTACTCTTTTCATAATAATAACAATCAATGTTCACACTTTTGTTTTCGTTATTGGCTTGTCTTTGAGAGAGCTCACACAGTCCCAGGAGTTTTGGTGGAGTGTCAGGAATCAGATGCCCAGATGGCAAAAAGAGGCACTTACCCACATCCAGGCTCCCGACAACTGGGCTTCTCACCCAAATTGCTCTTACAGTTGAACTTTCTGCCACTATGTGGAATTAAAGACTCTGCCCTTTAAGGGAAAACTGGTGCTGAGGGTTGCAGAAGAATTTCCTAAGAAAGCAATATGTCAACATGGTTTCTTATTCTTCCTTCTCTATGTCACCTAAACAAAGCAACAGAAGCTCAAAAATATCATAGAAACCTACACTCATGAAGTCATCGAGGCTGAGCAGGAGTGGTGTGACCTGGTCACTGTTTGGTGGTAGAGCCCAGTTCTCCTTTTTCCATCCCAGGCACTTCCCCATGGACCATGCTTCCTCCCATGTAGTATGTGTTACACAGTGATTTAACTGGGGAAGAAGAAGTTTCTACAAGGAGACAAGCAGAATGGATATGGGGTGGGACGTATTTTTCCCCAAACCTCAAGACCAAAGGTCCAGACCACTGTCTTCAGAAGCAGTGATGGGACTCAGAGACGGCTGAGCTCAAGCAGAGAGTCCATGGATGGCCATTCTCAGGACAGATGAGCTGCCCTTCACACAAATGAGACATGGTGTCCACAGCCCACATGGGCTCCAGGACTCGTTTGTTTTGGTTTGGCTTCCTTTTTTCTCCCCTCCTCTCACCACCTCTCCTCTCCTCTCTTCTCCTCTCCTCTCTTTTCCTTTTTCTTTCTTTCCATTGGTGAGGATGGTCTTTCACCCATGCCTTGTGTACCAGTAACACTCATGTCAGAGATATTGGCCTAGGTTATCATCTATGGTCATAAACTAGGTCCATGGCAGAATTGTCAAATGAAATGAAATTTCAACATATATGAGAAAGAGGATGACACATGGAGGCCAGCCATCTTGACCACCCACCCAGAGACCCCACAGGCAGCTAAGTCTAATGGCCCTGGAGGCCTAGTTTAACAAACCAGCGCCCCAGATGAATGTCCATCTAACCCAGACTGTTAGGCTCAGCATTAGTATTGCACTCCAGTGGGGGTTCCCAAATCGCTTGAGGAACTCACTGAAGCAGAATCTCCAGGGCCCAGGATCAGGAATCAGCCATTTGGGGAAGTTCCCCAGGTGATTTTGTGGATGACCCTGGAGAGAAGCAATTCAAATTGTGCCAATGTCCATGCATGGGATGCCTTTAACCCAAATCTGCTTAGGTGAAGTTTTCTGACAGTCCTGGTGCTGGAGCTGCTGGGTAAAAATAACTGGCCTGTGTTCAATGTTTTTGGAATTTCAAATGTAGTGCTTTGCCATGGTGAGAGGGCTGTCTGGGGCTTTTAGTGCCCAGGGATATGGGTGAAGATCCTCAACTAGGTGGAGTGTTTGCTTATAGGAGGGCCCTGCTACCCCTATGCTGCCCCATGACCCTCCAGTATAGGGGTTCTCTTTGCTCAGCAACTCTGTCTCTAAACCCAATAAAGTTATCAGAAAACACACATTTTCTTTGAGGGTGCCTTAACAGCACACATGACAGAAAGCCTTGGTGATCTACTTGTGAAAAATCAGCCATTGAAAACCCTATGGAGCACAGTTCTACTCGGACACACATGGGGTCACCATCAGTCAGAACAGAGTATACAGCAATTGGTAATAGCACACTAGTTATGTTTTTGCTTTTGTTTATCCAGTTGCAAATGGATGTATCCAAAACAGAAGCCATGGACAACGTTCCTGACTCTTATTCGAGGGACTATTTGTTATGGGCCAGCTGCATCCTGCGAACACAGTCACTAAGCCCAGCCAATAAGGGAGAGTTGCCTGATGGAATAATTTGCATAAGACACTTGGGTGATGGAACAACAAATATAAATTCAGACACAAAAAATTCTTGTTAGCACAGTCCTTTTTCTTTTTAATAGATGAGTCTCTTTTCAAAAGTACTTTTACTGATATAAAACCTGTACCCCCTTCTCCTCCACCACTGTTTTATTCATTTATTTATTTGTTTGTTTGTTTTCTTTTTTTAAAATTGTACTTTAGATGAAGGATTACAGAGTAAATCAGTTTCTCATTAAAACAATTAATACTTATATTGTTTTGTGACATTGGCTGCCAACCCCATGACATGTCAATACTCTCCTCTTCTCGACCTTGGGTTCCCTAATACCAGCTTTCCTGTCCCCTCCTGCCTTCTCATCCTTGCCCCTGCGCTGGTATGGCCATTTAGTCTTGTTTTGTTTTATGGACCTGTCTATCTTTGGCTGAAGTGTGAACCTCGGGAGCGACTTCAGTACTGAGTTAATAGTGTGTCCAGGGGCCATACTCTGGGGTTTCTCCAGTCTCTGTCAGAGCAGTAAGTCTAGTCTTTTTTGTCCTCCACCACTATTTTAGATATGACTTGCATATTGCTATGATGCTGAAAATTATGCCACCAGTATTTCAAATAACAGTAGGATCACCCATGGTGGACAAGTTACAGCAGAGCTTCCAGACTAAGACAAGCCAGAAAGAAAGGCCTGTAGATCTATTTCTGAAAATTAGCCAATGAAAACCGTATGGATATCAATAGAATATTGCTTGATATAGTGCTGCAAGATGAGCCCCCTAGGTTAGAAGCCACTCAAAACACACAGTAACTGCAATGGTGGACTCGAGCATACCAACAATAGTGAGGGTGATGCAGGACTGGACATTTCATTCTGTTGTACGTGGGGTCGCCATGAGTCACAGCCAACTCAGCGGCAGCTAACAGCAACAACAATAAGTTCATGGTAAACTTGAAAGCAGGAAACAAGTTTTCAATCATTTGCTAATATTTCTATGAACTGGACCCGGTTAACACACAGGGAACAGAGGCTATTTTAAGACATTGGTATGTTGGCTGTGCCTACAGCGGTGATCTCAATCTTTTCTGACTGTTGGAACCATCTGGAAGCCTCATCCCAGAGGTTCAGATTTAATTGGTCTGACATGAGACTAAGCAACAGTATTTTTTAAAGCTACCCAAGTTTCGTTTTTTTTCCTAATGTGTAGCCACATCCAGAATCACTGACCTGGAGACAGGAGGCAAAACTAGAAGCACATTAATTAAGCAAAACTTTTTGAGCACTCACTACATGTCAGTCACAAAGCTTGAGGGCTGGCAAACTTTCCCTGTCGTGGAATCCTAAGATCTAACCTCCTATGCTCTGTGGCTAGTAGTAATATCAGGAAAAAGATGAAGGCATTTTGCAAACCATCCACCCATACACTTCCTTAGCAAGGGACTGAACTCTGGACATCCTATTTTATTCAAGAAACCCTGCAGCACTCAACACAGTCTACAATCACAGAGAGTAAATCTGCACGCAAGAGGGGAGGAGAGGGGACAGAGAGAGAAATAATCACAGAGCTTGTACATTAAAGAAGTCACTGGCAATTTCAGGATATTGACTAAAGTACATGCTGATAGCCAAAGAGTGTATAAGGATTTTAATACCACATTTCCAGTTATGACTAGAGAAACATAATTAGGTACTAAATTATAACGTTAATGTTCATTTGAACAAATAAGGACCTGTAGTAGTAGCATTGAGGGCCTGAGAGGGAAGCAGAGGGACTGATTAAATGGTCAAGGAGTTTGTTTGGAAGAATTTTGTCCTGGATTTGGTGAGGTTGGCTCTCAGCAAGACTTTTGAGGTCAAGATACAGTCTGTAAATGGTATTTTTTTCTATTGTCAGCTGCACTCAAAAGATCCAGAATTAAGAAAGTAAACGTACAAATAATTATAAATTACAGTTCACGATGAAAGGAATGCTAGAAAGGAATGAGGAAAAGCGTCCCAGGAGAAGCCTTCTGAGGAAGGACAGTTGAAAGGACCCCACGGCTTCGAGGCAGACGTATAGAGGGGGAGGAAGTCCTTGAACTCTGCCAGGCCATTTTTCTAGCAAGCGTAGAAGGAAAGAGTCTCGCTGAGGTCTCCTATTATTGTGGACTTGTCTATTTATAAATCAATTCCGTCCAAAAGAGTCTGAGGTGGGGCTTACCTGTCATCTGCAAGAATATTAAAGTCATTCCCCTAAAGAGGCAAAAGCAAATCTACGTAATGAGGAGGAAGGGATAGAAGGAGGTTGAGAGAGAGAAAGGAAGAAAGCGACAACTCTCTCTCACACACACACACACACACACACACACACACACACACAAGTATAAATTTCATTTGCTTTCTGAAGTCCAAGTCTTAAATAGAGCACAGTTTTCCTTTTGCCTATTTTCCCAGGAATTAGTTGTCTTCCTACACAATTTCTTTGGCTTCATACAAAAGGTAAGATTCCATATTGAGCAATACTAATTAGCTGGGGCCATCTCGAGAATGTAACAAGGGAGAATCTATCACCAGCTGTGAAAAAAACAACAGTCCTCAGCTCCCCCAAACCCCAAAACACATAAGCTCAGCATTTTAACTGGCTAGGGTGAGAGCCATTATTTTCATTAATGGAGCTCATTTTTATTTTATTGGGCTTTTTTACTATCAGATTAAAAGCATGTTTTTATTGTAGTTTTTTCTAATGCAATCTTGGGTGATACGCTGAGAATGAATGGAATAGTTATTGTTTTAATTATTTTTTCATTTTGTTTTTTATTTCATTTGTTCCTTTTATTTACTACTCTTAAGTTTGCCATAATAACACAGACTGAGGGTGCTCAGAGGCCTCCAGTCAGCATACCCGCCATGGTTTGTATTTGCTAAAGACCAAGAAACACTAAAATCACCAACACATTGATGCTTCTGAACCCCAGCGGCAGCCCAGCCCCCACCCTCAGGCTCTATTGGTGAGCGCACATGGGGCAGAGCGAAGGGTACAGTCCCGCAGGGCTGAGAAGAGCAACGTAGCCCCAGAAATGCCAGCTCTCCTTCCAGGTCATGTCTGCTCTTTCTCTGAGCTATCCAGACTCACCAGGTAAAGAAAGAGTTGGACGGAATCTCCAGGTGGAGAAGCCAGGACTCTGCTACCTCCTTGCAGGAGGCTCTAGCCCTCCCCAGCCCAACAGCGTACTGAGGAGACCACTGTATTTTGTTTTTACAGAAAGATAGAGTTCACGAGGTTTAAAAACCCCACAAAGTTCACTTCTTAAGAAATATTGAATTATTAAGTCAACTTATTATATCTTCTAGTTCATACTTAATTCATTTCGGAGAACGTATTCTTTCTAAACTGGCATTTTACGTAAGGGTTGAAACAGAATATTGAGTACAGTTGAACAAATTCCAAGCAGTGATTTCAGGAAACAAATACCACTTATTAAAAGATGTTGTTCCCTTAAAGAAAGAGAACAATGCATTTAAAGAAAATTTTTTTTAATAAAAATAATTTGGTAGGAGCTCTCCTACTTTTGGGAAGAATACCCAGATTTAGGTTACATAAACAAAATATCATTTATCATGATCTGAACTCACAGCACTCAAGCGCTGGGATTCTGCGTCTCTAGGCATCCCGTGTGTCAAGGAGGAATTCACCAGCTATCCAGATTAGTAAGCTGCCCCTGTACAATGCACTTGTGAATTCCATGCCAAATAAAATGATACTCTTTCCCAAGAATTTTGGAACAACATTGAATTTCAGAAGTTCTTGATTAGAGGGGAATCTGTGTTTAGCTAGCATTGAGTTTTCCTTTATGGGTATAGAAAATATGGAATAAGTCTAGGTGATGATTGCACAACATGACTGAATGCAATTGGTTTCATTGACTTGTACAAGTGAAAATGTTGAATTGGCAAATGTTGTTACCTATATTTTTACAATTAAAAAAAAGTTCTTGATTAAAGTTGGGCAGACTTTGGTTGCCTTTCTTTGGCAAACATTCCTTACCACTAAAAAGAGCTACAGAAGACACCAAAATTATGGGCCATAAAAAACAAAAACAAACAAAAATCCTGCCGTCGAGTACATTCTGACTTATAGTGACCCTATAGGACACAGTAGAACTGTCGCATAGGATTTCCAAGGAGTGGCTGGTGGACTCGAATTGCTGACATCTTGGTTAGCAGCCAAGCTCTTAATCACAGTGCCACCAGAGCTCCATACATTTATAAAAATAAAATATTCAAAACTCATGCATAATTGCATGTCATTTCTCTGGGGGGATATGGAACCCAAGTTGGGACCCTGTAGGGTAATTCCATGGTTGAGTTGCTTGGAGGCTTCTGTTTTGGTACACTAGGAATAATGGAGTAATAATTATTATTCTTACATATCAAATATATATTATATAAATGATATAATTAAACCTTATCTAAATATAATCATACAAAGTATAATGGCCAACATGTCTTGAGTGCTTTCTCTCTGCTGACCACTGTTCTAAGCCCTTCCCAGGGATTCAATCCTCATGTAATCCTCACACTGGCAGTATAAGTCAGTACTATGATTGTTCCCATTTTCAGATGAGACATGTGGAACACTTGCTCAAGGTTACAGAGTTGGCAGATTACAGAGTGAGTAAGGTCAGGGTGACAAGTGTCACAATGAAAACGGAGGCAGGTGAGGGGCCAGGGAGCAATGGGGAAGGCAGGTGGTGATCAGGGGAAGCCTCCCTGAGAACTGCCTCTGTGAACAGAGGGCCATGAAGAAGCGGGGGAGTCTCCAGGCCAAGGATAGCCTTGGCTCCTTTAAGGAGTGGCTGGTGTGGTGGGAGCCAGGTGAGTGGAGGATAAAGGGCAGGAAGGGGTCAGATCACAGCAGGCCACATGGCACCTGCAAGGAGTTCAGATTTTACTTTGAATGTGATGGTAAACCCTTTGAGTAGGGTGGTGCCATGATCTTTAGATCTTAGCTAGATTTAAAATCACAGGCCAATCAGGTTGGGAACCTAGCACATGTCTTGGGGACCACTCAGGGACCAGGCAGGAAAGAGCAATCAGTAAAGGGAACCAGGTGTGAAGCTACAGACAGAGTGATGGAGACGTGGTTTGCCACTCAGCTTTTTCAGCTTGTTGCCAGATCTTCCAATTTTTCGAGACAAGCCACAAATCCAGATTTGGGGGTTAAATTTGTAAATTTAAAAAATGTTGTCCAAACAAGTGAAACGCACGTGGGGGCCACACTCAACCTCAGGGTACCATCTGGCCACCCATGACCTTTTTCCATTTCTTCAGTGCTGTTCCAGTAGTTTACACCTCGTCTTCCTATCTAAGTTGTACGCTCCTGAGAACAAGGACTGTCTTATGCAACTTCAATCTCCTTCCAGGTAAAGCCCACAGCAGGGGCTTGTTGGGAAACGTGATGGCGCATTGAGGAAAATCACTTTCCCGAATGGCCGGGGCTTGCTGTTTTGGGCACCATGTCTCACTGCAATCTCAGCTTTCGTTTCTCACTTGCTTTCTACACAGAACTGTAGGTTCTACTGAAGAAATGAAGTTATTGTTACTCCGTGGGCTCAGGGAGCCCTCATGTCTGGGGACGAGGACTGCAGGTTTGATTGCAGGGTGGGTTTTTGACTGTTAGCCATGTGCTCTGAAATCTAGTCTGAGGACCCCGCCCTGACTACCCCGGCAGCCCTGAAATCCCATCTCTCATTCTCCTCATGCAGGTTCTCTTCACCGTTAACGTCTTTTCCCTCCCCATCCCTGTTCTATCCCAAGTTGAGGGATTACTATGGGACTATGCAGACACAAGACCATCTGTGTGCACATTCAGAACAGCAGAACAAAATTTGGCCAGAGCACTCTTCACACTTCAAAGAGATCCCAATACTAGTGGGTTGTTTGAGAGAATTCAAAGATTGCTGGGTTTGCTTTTCTCCAGCCCAGTAATGAGGGGAAGGGGAAGAGAGAGCAAGGGTGGGGCAGGTGCTGAGTTCCTTTGGGATAACTAAGGATGAATTCTGTCATTCCACACAGTCAGGGGCAGCTTCCCCCAGGAGGCTTGCCTTGTGGGAAATGAGTTCAGGAAGGGACATTGCTGTCCAGCTTCCCCACTAGGCTGTGAATTCCTCAAACGTGGGGACTGTGTCAAGGGGACTCCACAGAGAAGACACAGCTTGTCAGTATATACCTGTGATGATGAAATTGGATTGGAGGCTGGTTTGTCGATATTGCTCCCTTGTTATTTCTTTATTCTTGTTGAATCTGTCCATTCTGACCCATCAGAAGGAAAAGTAAAGACAGAGCATATAAGGTGGCCCCTATTTTGAGTTTGTATCTCAAGCCCTGCGAGTCAACAAAGCACATACGGAGGGAGACAAAAAAAAAAAAAAAAAGCTGTTGCCATCGAGTCGATTCTGACTCATGGTGACCCCATGTGTGTTCGAGTAGAACTGCACCCCACAGGGTTTTTTTTTTAACTTCTTTTTTTTAAAATTTATTTTGTTGTTGTTGAGAATATACACAACGAAACATACATCAATTCAACCGTTTCTACAAGTACAGTTCAGTGACATTGATTACATTCTTCGAGTTGTGCAACCTTTCTCACCCTCCTTTTCTGAGTTGTTCCTCCCCCATTAACATAAATTCACTGCCCCCAAAGGTTCCTGTCTAATCTTTTGAGTTGCTGTTGTCACTTTGATTCTATACAGATAGTTCTTAAAAGAGCATAATACTCAAGGCAGACTTTTTTTTACTAGTTAAGCTAAACTATTGTCTGGTTTTAATAAGGCTTTAGGGGATATTTTTGGTTTAAGTTTTAAAAGTTATCTCAGGGCAATAGTTTCAGGGGTTCATCCAGCCCCATGGCTCCAGAAAATCTGGACTCCATGAGAATTTAAAATTCTGTTCTGCATTTCCCCTGTTTTTATCAGGATTCTTCTATAGAATCTTTGATCAAAATGTTCAGTAATGGTAGCCGGGCACCATCTGGTTCTTCTGGTCTCCTGGCAAAGGAGGTGGTTGTTCATGGAAACATTTAGCCACATGTTCCATATCCTCCTCCTATTCCTGATTCTTTTTTTTCTGTTGCTCCAGGCAAATAGAGACCAATTAGTCTGCATTGGATGGTTGCTTGCAAGTTTTTAAGACCTCAGGCACTACACATCAAACTAGGAAGTAGACCAGAGGCACTAAATGTGTTATTAGGCCAATTCACTGGGATATCCCATGAAACCATGACCCTAAGCCTCCAAACCAAGGAACCAAGTCCCAAAGTTTTGGGATGAACATAAGCAGCCTCAGCAGCTACTCCTTTTCTTTTCTTTTTTTGGGACATTGTCGCAAATACATCTATCACACAATTTTTGCCAGCTCAACTGCTCCATAGGGTTTTCAACAACTGGTTATTCAGAAATAGATTACCACGTCTTTCTTCTGAGGTGCCTCTGGGGGAACTCAAGCTTCCAACCTTTGGGTTAGCCACTGAGTGCTTTAACCATCTGTACCACCCAGGGAGACAGAGGACACCTATAAAAGATGGCTCCCTTCCCAAACACTGCTGCTTCATACACTCCTCCAAGCTCCCACTCGCATGTATGCTCACGCAGATGCACGCACGCGCGCACACACACACACACACACACACCCTGCTGAAGAGCCTCCAGCACAAACTACTACTCGTGCACAAAGGAACGCCGGGATTTAATGGCTGGGCTTATCTTGTGTGACATTCCCAAGGCTCCATTTTTCATTAAGCAATTTTTAAAGAGTTTTATGACCCTGTGAACAATAATTTTTTTTAGTGAAAGCAGACTGAATTGTAAGTGGCAGTAATTACACCAAACTAATTGTAGGCAAAATTAGTAAGAGGTCAGATCTGTTTGGTCTCAAAAGAAAATATATGCTTGGATCACATCTTAAATGATCTCTAGGAAATTAATCAATCATGGAAAAAGGAATCTTCCTAAATCAACAGTGGTTCTCTCCTAGAGCACTTCAGGGAATAAGATTTCCTCATTGGATTTTGTTTTTGTTGGATACCCAGTATGAGTGTGTATGTGGATTGGGGGTAGGGTAGAGTGGAGGGTGACTTTCAGTTTCACAGAGTCAGACTAGATGACTAAGTACCTCCTTAGCGGGGGACAGAGCACATCCTAAGAGTCAGAAAACTTACATTCTAGTCCTGCAATAGCTCACAGTGGGACTTTGTCCACTCCAATCCTCCTTTCCACGGATGGATTGGCTCATTTTAAAAATGTCTTCCAGCAATAGCATGATTTGATACCATGTGTTATGCATTGAATTGTGTCCCCCAAAAATGTGTGTAAGCTTGGCTGGCCTATGATTCCCAGTATTGTGTGGTTGTCCACCATTTTGTCATCTGATGTGATTTTCCTATGTTTTGTAAATCCTAGCTCTATGATGTTAATGAGGTAGGTTTAGAGGCAGTTGTGTTAATGAGACAGGGCTCAGTCTACAAGATTAGGTTGTGCCTTAAATCAATCTCTTTTGAGATATAAAAGAGAGAAACAGACAGGGGACCTCCTACCACCAAGAAACAAGAGCCAGGAGAACGGTGTGTCCTTTTGACCTGGGGTCCCTGTGCTGAGAAGCTCCTAGTCCAGGGGAAGATTGATGACAAGGACTTTCCCTCAGGGCTGACAGAGTGAGAAACCCTTCCCTTGGAGCTGACACCCTGAATTTGGACTTCTAGCCTACTAGACTGTGAGAGAATAAATTTCTGTTTGTCGAAGCCATCCACTTGTAGATGGGTAACTAAGACACCGTGATAGTGTTTTCCTCTGAAGGGTTACTTTAAGATGGGTGTGGACATTTAATGATGCCAGCACAGAGTTCATGCAAAGTTGAATGATGTTCCCACAGACTCATGATGACCCAGAAAGGCAGGGATGCCTGAGAGACCCCTGGCCTCAAGGGAGAAAAACTCCAGCAACTCTTCATGGGCTCTGGGTGAGACCGCTTCCCAGGAAGAACACTCAGTCAGAAGTTCAAGCTTTGGAAGAAACAATATGGCTACAGAGATTCAGTCCATTCTGAAATCTTTCAGCAGTGGCTTCAGTCAAGTAGCTATAAGAAGGGCCCTCAGAGATACAAAATCTAAGAAAAATAGTTCTGGCATCTAATTACAACAGTGCAGTTTGCTGCTTTTATCTGTAATTGGAGTGTATAGTCTTTCATTCTAATTTACTTTACATCTAAACTGTGATAATCAAGACAAGCAGAACAGAATGGTCTCTAACTGGCTATCCTACTGACATTCGTTAATGCCTAATTATAACAACTAAATTAAAGATGCGACTGTAAAGAGGTGGAATATCAGTTTGAAGCATTTAATTCTGTGGAAAGAAGTAGAGATTTTAAATCCTAAGTAAGAAAATCAATCTTATGCCTCATTATATTGGTATTGCTAAACAGATTAATGAAATTAAGTATTTTGTTGGGTTGCTTTTCTTTTTCCCAATGTTATCCTGATGCAGTGATGGTTTGTAATGAATGAGTACTGCAGAGGAGGAAGTCTCAATTGAGAGGCAATTTATAAACAGAAATTGGGAGATAGCTAATCTCGTTTATAGAGCAAAGACT
Source organism: Trichechus manatus latirostris (assembly GCF_000243295.1). NCBI lineage: Eukaryota > Metazoa > Chordata > Mammalia > Sirenia > Trichechidae > Trichechus > Trichechus manatus. The sequence continues at coordinate 20,854,040 of NW_004443950.1, read as the reverse complement.
TTCTTTGGATATGGTTAGATTTTTAGATAGGCAGCATGGGTCTGGACTTTTGCAGATTTGTAGAACAAAAATAAATTCAAATCAAAGCTGAAGGAGGACCTTGTCTTTTCCTCTTTTTGCAGACAGATATGTCAACAGGGACAGTCTTGACAATGTCAACACTTAACAGACACTCTGATAGCCAGTGGCCTCCCTGTCTATGCCAGATTGAAAATGGCCATTCATGAAAACACAGAAAGTAAGGAACAGAGGGAAGCTGGCCAACTAAATGGAGAATTTATGAGGCCCCCAGAGCCATTCAGTTCATCGGAAGATGGAGGAAAAAGCAGGAGAGGAAGCCAATGTACAAGTTTGGAAATAAAGCTGGGAAGTCGAAGGACCAGTTTTGCAAAAGAACAATATGCTGTTCCTGGGATAGACGCAGCAATGGTGTGCTCATCTAACCTGCCCAACGGAGTCTTGATTGATTGATCTGTGCATTCATTCATTCAATCAATCATTCATTTCCACAATTGCCAATCCTAATTTCTAAGTATCTTAACTCAAAGGCAATATAGGACTCATAAAATTAAAAAGTAAAAATACCGACTATGTGAGTTATCATGTGGATCACCCCCTTAATCCCCATGCCACAGAAATAGCCAAATCTTTGAAGAATCCCAAGAGCTTGGAAGATAGTCTGACTACATAAAGGACTCTCCAGAAACCATCTAGAATTTGATTTACTGGTCCATGAGTAACAACTAGAGGGCTGCGGGGCACTAGGCCACTTCTGGGGCGGGGATATAACTATGAAACAAACGAAGGCCCTGCCATACTGGAGCCACACAGGGCTGAGAGACCGGCAGCAGAAGGGACCACAAACTCGGGCTCCAACCCAGAAGGGAAATACGTCCTCAGTGAATGTATCCAGAACAAGCCAATCATAAAACTGAGAAAGAAGACACTTAATTTCAATTTATATTTAAATTGTCATTTTGGAAAACAGAATTTTATTATGAATTTTGCATGTATCATTTCAGATTCCTGGGACCTTTCTCAATGGCTTAAGCATGTGCGCCCACATGAAGGCACAGGTATCGGTGACCTGGAGGCAGGGCAAACAAGCAGAGTGCCCACCACTGGCCAGGAGGAGGTCACCACTCCCCTCAGATGGACAGCATAGCTCTTGATCCTGGGGGCCAGACCTGGCCCTAACTACCCTGGTGCTGCTGGCACTCAGGGGGGATGAGCGTTATAACCTTCCACTAGGCCTGCGCCTCAGCTGCACAAACAAAGCCAAATAAAAACTGCTGGCGGCCACTGTTCCCACTGCGACGGATGTGGTGCCTTTGCACCATCTTGTCTGGTCTTAAGGTTTTTTTTTTTTCTTATTACGAACAGACAGATGTAGCTTGTCCCCTCCATCTTGTTTACGATGCTGCGGGAACACCTGTGGAAGAATGGGTCCCTGCAGAAATCCTTGACTTCCGTGCAGATGGCTGGAGACTGAGCCAGCCAGCTCAGCAACCCCGTCTGCTAATGATTCCAGGTTCTTCCACAAACATTTGCTCTAGGCCCAGAGAAACCTGCAGAGTTGCCCATAGGATAATCCTAACCACACTAACGTCACCACAGCTTATGTGCCTGTGATGTTTACAAAGTGTACACAGTCATTCAAACATGTCTTGAGAACCTACTATGTGTTGCTTGGTCTTGAGGTCTGTGGGCTGACTCCTGGTTCAGGCTGACTCTTCATTGCATCAGCTGTGCCCCCTAGCCTTCGGACACACTGCTTTGGGAGCATGACGCCGAGCAGTGAGTGAGAGACATAGGAGCTACCAGAGTGAATGCTACACCTTAGGGCAGAGAGAAGGGAGATGTTTGTAAGAGCCCAGCCTTGGGGAATATTCCCTGTTCTCAGCCTGATTTCATGCACCATCTTAGGATTCTGCAGCCCCATCCATGACCGTTAAAAACCCTCTGCCTAGTACTTGGAGCCCTAGTGGTGCAGTGGGTAAGCATTTGGCTGCTAACCAAAAGATCAGCAGTTCCAACCCACCAGCCACTCCACAGGAGAAAGATATAGCAGTCTGCTTCCGTAAAGAATACAGCCTTGGAAACTATAGCTATGGGCAGTTCTACTCTGTCCTAAAGGGTTGCTATGAGTCGGAGCCGACTTGATGGCATATAGAGCAGCCTAGTACTTACTTTATTTCCATTAGCACAGATAATGGAAGAGCAAAGACACAACTTGCGGCTTTGTGTAACTTGCATCTTTTTCTTAACCTTATGTTTTTGTGGCACAGCTTTTGTTGTATAAAAAACCACCTCAAAACTTAGTGCCTTAAAAATAGCAACCATTCACTTAGCTCATGAGTCTGTGGGTGGGCTGAGTGGTTCTTCTGGTCTAAGCTGCCTCAGCTAATCACCAGTAGGCTCGCTCATGGATCTGTGATCAACCGGTGACTAGCCTGGGTGCTGGAAGATCTGAGACAACCTTGGTCACACCAACAGCAGCTGGCAGACTGTTGATCATGGTGGTGAGGGTGAATGGACCCTGTGCCTTTCACCATGTGGCAGCCTAGACCTGGCTTCTTCACATGGTGGTTGCAGTAAGCAAGTGAGCCCCAAAGTGCAAGTGCCTTTCAAGTCTCTGCTTACAGCATGTTTGCTACCGTTCCATTGACCTAAGCAAGCCACATGGCCAAGCCTAGAGTCAGTGTGGAAGAGCGCCTCCTAAGGGCTTGGAGGCTAAGAGGGGAGGAATCTGTGGCCATTTCTGCATGCACCACAGTTTTTTTGTTTTTTGTTTTTTCCCCTAGCCTCTGTAATTAAATATTTCAATCATTTCTTTTCATCAGTTCTTGTTGGTAAATAATGCACAGGTTTAGGTTTTGATTCCCTCTTAAATACACAAGTATTTAGAAAAGTATTTTTAAATTGCAATCGGATTCAGTTTTTGTGTAAAAAAATTTTCTTTCTAGTTTTACTTATTGTGATCAAATAATTTGGTATGACAGACTTCTATTTTGTGGAATTTCTTTAGGCTTTTTGAAGTTGTGTGTGTGTCTGTAAAATTTTTAAAATCCCATGATGTTTGAAAATTATATATTTTTGTTGTTTAACACAAATGGATAGATATGTATATGTAGATTTAGTTAGAGATGTAAAATAAATCTTGTTGATAGTGTTTTTAAATTACACCCACAATTATTACCTGATCTGGTAGTTTCTGAGAGGAGAACGCCATATAATTATAATATGTTTGACTTTATGTATTTCTGTGTTATGTTATACAATTAATTAAATTTCGTAATTCTTATGCATTCCCTGTGAAGTAAACTTTTGTCAATATAAAATGGCTTATTTCTCCTGTTTAATGTTGGTTCCCTAGGATTTCCAATCATGTTGGCATAGAACTAGCATTGATATAGCCCACAATAGTGAGAGTGCTAGTTAACTAGCTCACTCACAGTGAACAGAAATATAAATTGTTGTGATCTTCTTGAAGTACAATTTGTGAACACATTTAAGAATTGTAAAAACATTCATACCTATTTTAAAATTGAATTTTTTAGAGACGATTATAGGCTGCTCTTAAGTGACTATGGAGGCTGTGGTCTTATCTGAAGATTCAACAGAGCAGGACATGCCTCCAAGCCCGCTCATGTGGCTGTTTGCAACCGCCAGGTCCTTACAGGCTATTGGACTAAGTGCATCATTTTCTTTCTGGGTATTGGTCAGAATCTGCCCTCAATTTTTTGCCGTGTGGGCCTCTCCATTTTGAAGTTGCTTCATCGTAATGAGCAAGCAGAAAATGTCAGAGACATGCCAACAAGAGAGAGAATGCTAGAAGTATTTTGTAACCTAATCATGGAAATGACTTCCCATCATTTTTTCTGTATTCTATTCATCTGAAGCAGGTCACTAGATCCAGTCCATGCTCGAGGGGAGGAAGTACAGAAGAGTGTGCATACCAGAAAGCAGGGATTTGGGGGTCCATGTCAAAACTTTAAATACCACAATAAGTAAAGTATTATTCATTCATGAAATTAAATACGATGGACCCATTGAATGTTCTATTGGAATTACGTGGGGAATGGTGTTGCTGTCATAGGAAACAAAAAGAGCCTCATTGACTTGTGACTCAATACCAAGTATACTAATATATGTGGAACTGGAGGCCCAGAAAAAGATAAGGAAAATATTGGGAAATATTTGAAGAAACAATGGTTGAGAATTTTTCAAATTGAGTGAAAAAATATAAATCCACATATCCAAGACCCTCAATGATCTTCTAAGCAGGATAAAACCAAAGAAAACCACACCTACGAACATTACATTCTAATTATTGAAACTGATAATAAAGAGAAAATCTTAAATCAGAGGAAAAAAGACTCCTACATATGAAGAAACAAAGACAAAAATGACTGCTTACATCTCATCAGAAGTACTGCCAGAAGATAGTGGCACATCATTTTTAAAATACTGAAGGCAAATTCTGCCATGCTAGAATTATATATTCAGTGAAAATGTCCTTCAAAATGAAAATGAAATAAAGACATTTCAGATAAATGAAACTAAGAGAATCATCACCAGTTGACTTATTATACAAGAAATGTTAAAGGAAGTTCTTCAAGTTGAAGGGAACTGATACCAGTTAGAAAACCAAATCTATGTGAAGGAAGGAAGAGCCCTAGCAATGGCATGTATGTGGATAAATAGGTCTTCATTTCTTAATTTCTTTAAACAACATTTGACTATTTGAAGAAAGAAAATAACACTGTATTGGGGAGTTTACAGCATATGTAGAAGTAAAATATATGACAACAATAGCAGGAAAAATGGGAGGGGAATTAATGGAAGGATACTAAACTATGCCAATAGAGGAGAAAAAAATGGAATACTAAAAATTCTCAATTAGTCTAAAAGTAGAGAGAAGGAATGATAATCAAATATAAGATATATAGAATGATGGTGAACTTAAACCTAATAGCATTCAATAATAATATTAAATATTATTAATGTAAGATTAAATTAAAAAAATTTGTGCTGTCTATAAAAAACACTCTTTAAATATAGAGACACAAATACATTAAAAGTAAAGGATAAAAAAACATGCAAAATGCAAGAATGAGAAAGCATTATATTGTATTATATAAGTATTATATAACTATTATATTATAATCAGACAAAGAAGAGTTCAAGATGAAGGTTATTCCTAAAGATAAAGAGGCACATTTCGTAAAAATGAAAAGTCAATTCATCAAGAAGTCATAGTAATCCTAAATGAATATGCATATGACAACTAACTTAAAATTACATGAAGAAAAATTGACAAAACTGGTGAGCAAAATAGACAAATTTACAAGGATAACTGAAGATTTTTATTCTCCTTTCTCAGTAGTTGATAGTATTAGTAGACAAAAATATATCTATAAGGAAAGTAATATCTGAACATTGTCAACCAAAGTAATCTAATTAAACTGTATAAAATACTTCATCCAACAACAATAAAATGCACATTCATTTCAAGTGCGCATGGAACATTCAGAAAATAGAATATATGTTGGGTGAAAAAAGAAGATACATTTTATGGATTGAAATCATGCAGTGTATGTTCTCTGAGTATAAAATAATTAAATTATAAACAAATTTTAAAAAATTGAATTATAAATTAAAAGAGGTAATATATATTTTTTTAATCTACAGTCTTTAGAATTAAACAAAAATCTAAATATACTATGGCTCAAAGAAGAAATGATAATGTAAATTAGAAAACATTCTAAATGAAATAACAAAAACACAACATTTTAAAATGTATAGGATTCAGCCAAAGCATTACTTGAGGAATTTTTATAGCTTTAATTAATTTCTTATTTTAGAAAAGAAAAAAGGTTGACAATCAAAAATCTAATTTTCCAGTTTACAAGGCTAGAAAAACTAAACCAAAAGATAATAAAAGGAAATAGTAAAGATACAAATGGAAATCAATAAAGTAGATTGTGTCTTTGAAATAATAAACTAATAAACACATAGCAAGAATGATTAAGGAAAAAGAGAAAATAAAATATCAATATCAGACATAAAAAAGGATACATTACTATAGATCCTACAGTATTAAAAGAATAATACAGGAATATTTTGACATAAATTTCATAATTTGGATAAAATGGTTCCGACTCATAGCAACCCTATGCACCACGGAACGAAACACTCTCATGCTCACAATCATTGTTATGCTTGAGTCAATTGTTGCAGCCACTGTATCAATCCATCTCATTGAGGGTGTTCCTCTTTTTCACTGACCCTGTACTTTCCAAGCATGATGTCCTTCTCCAGGGGCTGATCCCTCCTGACAACACGTCCAAAGTATGTAGGACTTAGTCTCGCCATCTTTGCTTCTAAGGAGTATTCTGGTTGTACTTCTTCCAAGACAGGTTTGTTCGTTCTTTTAGCAGTCCATGGTATATTCAACATTCTTTGTCAACATCACAATTAGAAGACGTCAATTCTTCTTCAGTCGTCCTTATTCATTGTCCAGCTTTCAAAGGCATATGATGCGATCGAAAATACCATGGTTTGGGTCAGGGGCATCTTAGTCTTCAAAGTGACATCTTGCTTTTCAACACTTTAAAGAGGTCTTTTGCAGTAGATTTGCCCAGTGCAATACATCTTTTGATTTCTTGACTGCTGCTTCCATGGGTGTTGACTGTGGATCCAAGTAAAATGAAATCCTTGACAACTTCAATCTTTTCTCTATTTATCATGATGTTGCTTACTGGTCCAGTTGTGAGGATTTTTGTTTCTTTATGTTGCGGTGCAACCCATACTGAAGGCTGTGGTCTTTGATCTTCATCAGTAAGTGCTTCAAGTCCTCTTCACTTTCAGCAAGTAAGGGTGTGTCATCTGCATAGCACAGGTTGTTAATGACTCTTTCTTCAATCCTGATGCCCCATTCTTCTTCATATAGTCCAGTTTCTCAGATAGAGAACTATCTCTATTCACAGAGAATGTTATATAAGGAGAAAATCCTCAGGAAATTAAAAAAAAAAAACTTAAGTGAATTTAGTAATGTCACCATAATACAAAGTGAATACGTAAAAATCAGTTGTATTTCTATATGTCATCAAAAAGAATCAGAACAACACTGTAAAAATACCATTCAAAATAGTATCAAAAAATTAAAATACTTAGGGATAACTTCAGCAAAAGATGTACACGGGTTTTATACTAAAAATTACCTGTGATAGCTGAGAAAAATTTTAAAATATCTAAATAAATAAAGTTATACCTACTTCATGGATTGGAATTCTCAGTACTTCCAAGATGTTAATTCTTCCCAAATTAATCTTTTAATTCAATTTCATGCCAAAGAGCAGGCTTTTGTTTTTAGAGAAAATGAAAAGCTGATTTTAAAATGTACATGTAAATACATCTAGTAGAACTAAAACAATTTTGAGAAAGAAAAAAACAAAGGATTTCAAGACTTGTTACACAGTGATAGTAGCAAGGCACGTTTTTGTTTTGTTTTTTGTATAAGGGAGAAAAAAAAATCAAACAGGATTCAGAGTCTGGAAGTATATCCACATCTATAAAATCAATAGATATTTGCCAAAGTCTCCAAAGTAACTCAACAGGGAAATAATAGTCTTTTCAACAAACAGTTCTGAAACATTTCAATACCTGGATGGAAAAAAAATCTTTAACTCCTACCTCTAACCATAGACAATAATGAATTCAAAATAAATCATGGGCCTTAACCTAAAAGCTAAAACGTCAAGGCTCCTAGAAGAAAGCATAGGGGAATACAATATCTTCATGACTTCAGGGTAAGCATAGATTTCTCATAAATAACGGAAAACAATAAACGTAAGAGAAAAAAATTAATAAATTAAACATCAAAATAAAATAATTTTATTAATCAAAAGATATGTTAAGTAACTTAAAGAAAGCCAAAGACAAAAAGAAACATGTAAATTATGTATTTGTATTGGATTTGTATGTAGAATATATAAAGAAGTCCTACAACTCAATAATAAGAAGACAACACAGTAAAATCGGGCAAAAGATTTAAACAAACTCTTCACAAAGGAAGATATTTGACTGGACAATAAGCACGTGAAAAACTGCTCACCATGATTAGTTACTCAGGAAATGCACACTAAAACCCTAATGAATACCACTACACACCTTAGAATGGGTGAAGTTAAAATAAATGATCGTACCAAACATTGCTGAGGATTTGGAACCCCTAGAACTCTCATACACTGCTGATAAGACAGTAAAATAATACAGCCACTTAGGAAACCAGTTGAGTAGTTTTTCATAAAGACAAATATACACCTTCCCTATAACTTGGAATTTTACTCCTTGTTATTTACCTAAGAGAAATAAAACTGTATGTTCACAAAAAAACTTGCACAAAAATGTTTATAGCAGGAAAAAAACTGGAAGCAACCAAATAGACATCAACAGGAGAATAGATAAGTAAATTGTAGTATTTTCATACAATGGTATAATACTCAGCAATCAAAGAATAAACTACTAATGCATGCAACAATATGGGAGATTCTCAAAAACGTTATTGTGAGCCAAAGAAAACCGAGAATGCATATTGTGTGACACCACTTACATGACCATCTAAAATATGTAAAACTAATCTATGATAATAGAAGCAGAAATGTGGTTGCCTCTAGAGAAAAGGAACACAAATTTACTGGGAAGGGTCATGAAGGAACTTTCTGGAGTGTGAAAGAAATGTTCTATATCTTGTATAGAGGAAGGTTGCTGGAGTGTGTGCATTTTTCAAAATTGATTGAACTGTGCATTTAAGGTCTGTGCATTTCACTATATGTTAGTTATACATCAATATGGTTTAATCTTAACTGGTAACACATCTCTTTATAGCAAACTCCTCCTTATCAATTGTTGTTGTTGTTGTTAGGTGCCATCCAGTTGGTTCAGACTCATAGCGACTCTATGTACAACAGAACGAAACACTGCCCAGTCCTGTGCCCGTCACTGAAGCCACTGTGTCAGTCCATCTTGTTGAGGGTCTTCCTCTCTTTTGAAGACCCTCTACTTTACGAAGAATGATGTCCTTCTCCAGGGACTGATCCCTTCTGATAACATGTCTAAAGTACGTGAGAAAAAGTCTTGTCATCTTAGCTTTTAAGGAGCGTTCTGATTGTATTTCTTCCAAGACAGATTTGTTCGTTCTTCTAGCAGCCCATGATGTATTCAACACTGTTTGCCAACACCATAATTCAAAGCCATCAGTTCTTCTTCGGTCTTCCTTATTCACTGTCCAGCTTTCCCATGCTTATGAGGCAATTGAAAATACCATGGCTTGGGTCAGAAGCACCTTAGTCCTCAAAGTGACAACCTTGTTTTTCAACATTTTAAAGAGATCTTTTACAGCAGATTTGCTCAGTGCAATGCTTCATTTGATTTTCTGACCACTGCTTCCATGGGCAAGGATTGTGGATCTTTGTAAAAAGAAATCATCAACAATTTCAGTATTTTCTCCATTTATCATGATGTTCCTTGTTGGTCCAGTTGGGGGGATTTTTGTGTTCTTTATGTTGAGGTGTAATCCACACTGAAGGCTGTAGTCTTTGATCTTCATCAGTATTTCAAATCCTCTTTGCTTTCGGCAAGCAAAGTTGTGTCATCCGCATATCACAGATTGTTAATGAGTCTTCCTCCTATCCTGATGCTACATTCTTCAACGTATAGTCCAGCTTCTCGGATTATTTGCTCAGCATACAGATTGAATAAGCATGGTGAAAGGATACAACCCTGAAGCACACCTTTCCTGATTTTAAACCACACAGTATCCCCTTGTTCTGTTCGTACAAGTTCCACATGAGCACAATTAAGTGTTCTGGAATGCCCATTCTTCACATTGTTACCACTTTGTTATTATCCATACAGTTGATTGCCTTTGCCTAGTCAATAAAACACACATAAAAATATTTCTGGTATTCTATTTTCAGCCAAGACCCATCTGACAGCAACAGTGATGTCCCTCCTTCCACATCCTCTTCCGAATCTGGCTTGAAATTCTGGCAGCTCCCTAAAGATGTACTGCTGCAACTGCTTTTGAATGATCTTCAGCAAAATTTTACTTGCCTGTAATATTAATGATATTGTTTGATAAGTCCCACATTCTCTTGAGTCATTTTTCTTTAGAATGGGCACAAATATCGATCTCTTCTAGTCGATTGGCCAGGTAGCTGTCTTTCAAATTTCTTGGCAGAGACCAGTGGGCACTTCCAGTGTTGCATCCATTGATTGAAACATCTCAACTGGTATTCCGTCAGTTCCCGGAGCCTTGTTTTTTGCCAGTGCCTTCAGTACAGCTTGGACTTCTTCCTTCAATACCATTGGTTCTTGATCATATGCTACCTCCTGAAATGGCTGAATGTCGACCAGTTCTTTTTGGTACAGTGATTCTGTGTATTCCTTCCATCTTCTTTTGATGCTTCCTGCGTCATTCAATATTTTGCCCATTGAATCCTTCAGTATTGCAACTCAAGGCTTGAATTTTTTCTTCAGTTATTTCAGCTGGAGAAATGACAAGTGTGTTCTTCCCTTTTGGTTTTCTAACAGCAGGTCTTTTCACATTTCATTATAATGTCTTCTCAAGCCGCCTTTTGAAATCTTCTCTCCAGCTCTTTCACGTCATCATTTCTTGTACTCACTTCAGCTGCTGTAGGTTCAAGAGCAAGGTTCAGAGTCTCTCCTGACATCCGTTTTGGTCTTTTCTTTCTTTCCTGTCTTTTTAATGGCCCTTTGCTTTCTTCACATATGATGTCCTTGATGTCACTCCATAAGTAGTCTGGTCTCTGGTCATTAGCGTTTAATGCATAAAATCTATTCTTGAGATGATCTCTAAATTCAGGTTCATATTTTGGCTCATGTGGACTTGTTTAACTTTCTTCAGCTTTAACCTGAGCTTGCATATGAGCAGTTGATGGTCTCTTCCGAAATAGGCCGCTGGCTTTGTTCTGACTGATGATATTGACCTTTTCCATCATCTCTTTCCACAGATGTAGTCAATTTGATTCCTGTGTATTCCATCTGGCTAGGTCCATGCATATAGTTGCCGTTTATGTTGTTGAAAAAAAGTATTTGCAATGAATAACTCATTGATTTTGCAAAATTCTGTCATGCAATCACCACTTTCATTTCTATCATCAAGGCCATATTTTCCAACTACCAATCCTTCTTCTTTGTTTCCAACTTTTGCATTCCAATTGCCAGTAATTATTAATGCATGTTGATTGCATGTTTGATCAATTTCAGACTGTAGAAATTGATAAAAATCTTCAATGTCTTCATCTTTGACTTTAGTGATTGGTGTGCAAATTTGAATAATAGTTGTATTAACTGGTCTCCCTTGTAGGTGTATGGATATTATTCTATCGTTGACAGCGTTGTATTTCAGGATAGATCTTGAAGTGTTCTTTTTGACAATGAACGTGAAGCCATTTCTCTTCAATTTCTCATTCCTGGCAAAGTAGACCATACGATTGTCTGATTCAAAATGGCCAATACCAGTCCATTTCAGCTCACTAATGCCTAGGATATCAATCTTTATGCTTTCCATTTGATTTCTGATGACTTCCAATTTTCCTAGATTCATACTCATCAGTTATAGTCCTCAAAATAAACTTCCCCAAGACTCCACAAACTCATTTTGCAGCTGCTAACTTGCCAAAAGAATTAAATGGCAAACTGCAGTCTAATAAAGTTCCACATGCATTTTTATCTCCAACCACATTCCCCTGCACCTGTAACATTGCACCATATAAAAAGAATAGATAAGAAAACCAGATGGAATCTCAGCCAAATTTATTGCTGAAGATAGTTCCCAGGTGAATGGCAGTACCACCTATCTTTTACAAGCAGGCAGATACAGCAGCTCAAAGACCTCTTTCTCAGTGGTTTAAAGACTTCTTTGGTTTGAAGTTTTACTAAGTTTTCATTCCATTTTTATATTGTCCTAACTGTAAGTACTAGCAGGTCCATACACTTGAAATACTAAATGCTAAAACTTTGCACTTTATTTGGTCAGCAAAGATCCCTCCCATATTCTCCCCAAGTCCAGTCAAAATCCTCTCTAAAGTCTCAGACTCTATGGGCCCTCTACAGAGAAATCTCTAACTAGAGAGTTACAAATATCTCAAGAAAATTTAGGGTTAACCTTTAGGGTTAGTGCAGCCTGCAACCTTCAAGCTGGGGTTCCACAGCCCCCCACTAGGTCCCATTCTCCATCCTATGAAAGCAAATAGAAAATTCTTAGAGCAAAAGGGAGCTGAAAATTTGGGTTTGAGTTTGGATCATTAGCTTCAAGACCTGAGTCTCTTGGTAACCAGTTCACCAACCATGTTGCTGTTGTTAGTTGTCACTGAGTTGATTCCAACTCATGGTGACACCATGGGCACCACAGTTCTACCTGTGCTTCATAGGGTTTTCAAGGTTGTAACCTTTCAGAAGTAGATGGCCAAGCTTGTCTTCCAAGGCACCTCTGAGTGGATTCCAACTGCCAACCTTGCAGCTAATAGTCAAGCACGTAACCATTTGCATCACCCAAGAACTCTTTCTCCAACCATGTTGATGTTGTTGCTGTGTGCCACCAAGTTGATTTCAACTTATAGCTACCCCGTGTGACAAAGTAGAACTGCCCCATAGGGGTTTTTTTTGGCTATAATCTTTACGGAAACAGATGGCCAAGTCTTTCTTCCACAGAGCCACTAGGTGGGTTCTAACCACTAACCTTTTGGTTAGCAGCCCAACACTTAACCTTTTGCAGCACCAGGGCTCCTTTCTATCCAACCATATCAATTAATAATTTTAAAAGACTAGAGAAGTCAATTTCTAAATTGTTAAAAAGCAAGAAAAGTAAAAAGCAGTCCATGATGTTCTTCTTATGTTAGAATTTCCATGAAAATATCATCCCTTATTCTCAACAGACAAACATATAGGTAGCACACATCAGTCTATCTTATTAGACCCAGAAGTCCCACTATCCTTAAACTCTAGTACTAGTTTAATGCAAGTTATTTATTTCATAGTCAAACCAATATAAAGAGATGGTGATGAGAAGAAATCATTATGTTCTTTCAGGTAAACCCTTTGTATGCTTACAACCAATATTTCCCTCCTGAGGATTTGTTCGCCTTCATCAATCCTTGCCACTCAGAAATGAATTAGGGTGTACTGTATAGGGCTTTGGCAAAGGGAGAACTCCAGAAAAATGACAAGCATGCTACTAGCTGTCTTCTTCCCAAGCTCACTCAAAACCCAGTAGCTTATCTGTTGGATTGAGGAGACTAGGTCCCATCAGATAATGTCATGATGTGATAGGAGCCCAGAGATCTGGGTACCATTCCCAACTCTTCCAATGTGTGACCATGGGCAAGGCCTTCACTCTTACCCTCCCTCATTCACCTTGCCAGACAATCTCTGTTTTGGTGAATCTAAGAATTATGAAGTCACTTCTTGTGAAGATTCTTAGAACTTAAACCAAGGGGATCTACCTTAATGCTCCACTACCAATCCCTCAAATTTATCAGCATCTGTTTCCAACTTTCCTTCTTCCTTCCTGTTACAGTGAGCAACTTTACCTCCACCTAAGGCCAACTATTTCACCTAGGCTTGGGATCCCAGTCCTTCTTATCTTAACCATGACTCCATATGTGAATCACCTAGTGAAATTTTATTTTAAAAAAAATATATATATCCTATCCTAACTTCAGACTAATTAAATGAGAATCTCTGGGTGGTAGAAGTATAGCCAGGGCATCAATATTTTCTTCAAAATCTCCAGGCAATTTGACTGCCCGATCAGAGCTGAGAAACTTTGATCTAGAAAAGTTCGTGCAATCCATTATTGCCTCTGTGGGTGTGAGTTCCTTCCTATTAAGCATTTAAATACAATTAAGTCTCTCATTTAAAAATCCCTCCTCCATTTGATTTCTTGGTTTGTAGGTTTAGGGTCATGGTTTCATGGGACATCCCAGTTAATTGGCCTAATAACCCTTTCAGTGCTTCTGTTCTACTCTTAGTTTGAGGCGTAGTGCCTGAGGTCTTAAAAGCTTGCAAGCAGCCACGCAAGTTACAACAATTGCTCTCTATTCCCTGGGAGCAATAGAGGAAGAAGGCGAGTCAGTAACAGGAGGAGGAAATGGAATATGTGGCTAATTGTTTTCTTGAACAACTGTCTCCTTTGCCATGAGACCAGAAGAACTGGATGGTGTCCAGCTACCGTTACTGAACATTTTGATCAAAGATTCTATAAAAAGAACCCTGTTAAAAGGGTGAAAATGCAGAACAGAATTTCAAATTCTTGTAGAACCCAGAATTTCTAGAGCTATTAAGGCTGGATAAATCTCAAAATTATTTCCCTGAGTTAATCTTTAAACCTTAAACAAAAATATCCCCTGAAGTCTTCTTAAAACCAAACAATAGTTTAGCTTAATTAGCAATATTGTTTGCTTTGAACATTGTACTCTTTTAAAAAACTATCTGCCTGGGATCAAATTGACTACAGCAACTCAAAAGTTAGACAGGAAGCTTAGGGGGCAGTGAGTTTGTGTTAATGGAGAAGAAACAATTCAGAAAAGGAGGGTAAGAATGGTTGCACAACTTGAAGAATGTAATCAATGTCACTGGATTGTACAAGTAGAAATGGTTGAATTGGTGCATGTTTTGCCATGTATATTCTCTACAACAAGAACAAAAAAGAAATTTTTTTTTCAATCCTTCCCTCAACCTCAAATCCTTCTGTAGCTATCTCCCTATCATCCATTATCCTTTTTACATTTTGGATTTGATTTGCTAAAATTTTTTAAAGAATTTTTGCATCTATGCTCATGATCAATATTGAACGGTAATTGTCTTGTACTGCCTGTCTTATTTTTAGTATCAGAGTAATTCTGGTCTCACAGAATAAGTTATGAAGTAGTCTCTCCTCTTTAATTTTCTGCAGGAGTTTGTATAGAATTGGTATCATTTCTTCCTTAAATGCTTGGTAGAGCTGACTAGTGAAGCTGAACGAGCCTGGATTGTTCTTTGTGGGAAGGTTGTTAACTAAAATTTCAAATTCTTTAATAGATGTAGTGCGATTTAGGTTATCTAATTCTTCTTGAGTAGTCTTTAATAGTTTATGTCTTTGAGGAATTTTTCCCTTTAATCTAAGTTGATGAATTTGTTGTTATGAAGTTGTTTATAATATTCCCTTATTGTCCTCTCAATATCTGTAGAATGTATGCTAATGTTCCCACTCACATTCCTGATATTGGTAATTTTTGTCTTCTTTTCTGCCCCCCACCCCAACCCCCTAGATAAGTCTGGCTAGAGATTTACTAATTTTATTGAACTTCTCAAAGGAACAGATTTTGGTTTCATTGATTTTCTCTATTTTTTTCTTGTTTTCTAGTTATTGGTTTCCACTCTGATCTATATTATTTTCTTTCTTCTGCTTACTTTGGGTTTAATTTGCACTTTTTTTCCCTCGTTTCTTAAGTTGAAAGCTGAGGTCATAGGTTTGAGATCGTTCTTCTTTTCTAATATAGATATCTAGCGCTATAAATTTCCCTCTAGGTACTGCTTTATCTGCATCTTACCAATGTTAATATGCTGTGTTTTCATTTTCCTTCAGTTCGAACTTCATAATTTCAGTTTTTTTTTATTCTTTAACAAACAAGTTATTTAGAAATATACCATTTATTTTATAAACAGTTGGAAATTTTCCAAATATCTTTCTGTTATTGATGTCTAATTTCCTTCCATTGTAGTTAGACAGCATACTTTATATGATCTGAATCCCTTTGCATTTATTGAGATTATTTATTTATTTATTTATTGGCCCAGAATATGTTCTATCTTGGTAAAGTTTCATGTACACTTTAAAAAATTTGCATTCTGCTGGTGTTGGATACAATGTTCTGTAAGTACCAATTAGGTAAAGTTGGTTGAGGGTGTTCAAATAGTATATATCTCTACTGATTGTCTCTCTCTTACTTCTATCAATCAATGAGAGAAAGATGTTGCAATCTGATTATAATTGTGGATTTGCCCAGTTTTCCTTGCAATTCTCCTTCCCTGAAGTGAACCTCTTTCTAGGCAGTAAGCTGGGACAACTCTAGGGCTCACCTATTTAGTTTTCCATTTGTTAGGAATCTGTCTTTTATTGATTAATACCCAAAGTCATTTTTGTAATACATTTTGTCCTGTTTTATGGCAGGAAGATAAATCTAGTCCCTGTTACCCTGTCTTGGCTATAACCTGAATTCTTGGTTGTCATAGTAACATTGCTCATATAGCAAAAAATAAAAAGTGAAGAAGAAATGCTTATAGGCTCATCAAATAAGAATTGGCTATCTATACAGTGGAAATCTATACAACAGTGAAAATGAATAAATAAGAGCTACTTATATCATTATGGATGAATCTAAGAAACACGATGTAGAGAAGAAGCAGGTCATAGAAACGTTCAGATGGGGTGGTACTAAGTTCATAAAACCTGGAAGTAAGTGAATTATTGTGCATATAATCTTAGTCTGAGTTTCTACAAAAGGGAACTTGAGATAAGGACTTATGTGCAGGTAGTTTATTTGGTAGCTGATCCTAGGAAACGCTAGTAGGAAAGAGGGGAAGGGAGAGGAAGGGGAAGGCAGCCATTAAGAAGAATGTTACTAAACCAGCTACCATCATGCGTTGTTGCTGTTGTTATTAGGTGCCGTCAAGCCAATGCCAACTCATAGAGCCCTTATGGATGACAGAATGAAATATTGCCCGGTCCTGCACCACCTTCATGATCATTGCTATGTTGGAGTCCATTGGTTTTCCTTCTGTGTCAATCCATCTTACTGAGGCTAGAGAAGGGTAAAGAGTAGACTGGAGGCAAAGAGAGGATGTCAAGCACAGTTGGTGTGGGGTATATTATGTTTTATATTTTTGAATGCCTTAAATAATGCTTAATGTATTTTAAAATATGTCTTTAGCAATGTTAAATTTCCTTGTGTGTAAATATCAAAACCTAATATGGCCCACCAGGCCCACCTGGTCTGCAGCCCATCCAGTTCCCCAGTCTCAGCCCAATTTCCCAGTCTTAGCTGGGGCTGCCTTTCTCATTCTCTCTTTTGCAGCCACTTGGTTTCTTTCTGGTCCTATGCATCCTCCTGTCCTTTCCTGCCTCAGGGATTCCATGCATGCTGTTTCTTTGGCATGAAATACTTTTCTCACCCCATCTTTGCTCAGCCAACCTTTATTTAAGGCTCCAGTTTAAACGCCTCACTCCAGAGAAGCCTTCCCTGCTCCCTCAGACCACTAGAGTCCATCTGGTGCACACATCCAGTGTGTGATTCTCCTTGCTAATTCTGATTACACTTTAATAGCTTATTCATGAAGTCTCTGGCACCGGGACCCATGCACCCAATAACCATGATCTCCTTGGGTTCTGGGGAAACACAGACAAAATAAGAAACCTGACTTCATTCATCACACAGCATCTGCCACCCCAGCAGGGACCAATACTATGTTCAAGCCTCAATCAGAGAGGGAAATGGCACAAGATTTTAGAAACCCCAGCATTAAATTATATTTTCCAGGCTACTCCCCTCGTCCTGGCAATATAACAGTGCTTATTTAGTCCACCCAGAAGTGCCTCAGAAGAAAGACTTGGTGACCTGCCTCTGAAAAATCAGCCACTGAAAACCCTGTGGAGCACAGTTCTACTCTGACGCACATGTAAGGATTGTCATGAGTTGGAACTGACTCAGCAGCAACTGGTTTATTAGTCGCGGGACCTTAGCTCTTTCCAGAATCCATGTCTAACCTCCCTGCTCCAAAACTGCAGCATAGTGCTTGGAAGGTCTCACCTTGCCAAAATAAAGGTTGCTTATCAGGGAATCTGGTTCCCATCAGAAGATGGAGCAGCACAGCTCTGGGATTTCAGAAGAAATCGGTTGGGGTAGAGACTAAACAGAATAAACCACACAAAAGGCCAGCATGTTAATTTCTAGACTTTTGTGCTCTCCTGCCTGGAGAGGTGATACGTGAGAATGCCAAAAAGAAAGTTTGCAGCCATCAACTGCAATCCTATTGGAGAATTACACATTCATGTGATTAATATTAGGTTTTTGAGCAACAAAACCAAACCTGTTGCCGTCAAGTCAATTCCAACTCATAGCAACCCTATAGGACACAGGAGAACTGCCCCCATAGGGTTTCTAAGAGGTGGCTGGTGGATTCGAACTGCTGACCTTTTGGTTAGCAGCCTTAGCTCTTAACCACTGCACCACCAGGGCTCCCTTTGAGCACCATAAACCAAACCCATTGCAGTCAAGTCAATTCTTACTCATAGCGACCCTATAGGACAGAGTAGAATTACCCCATTGGGTTTCCAAGGAGCTGCTGGTGGATTCAAACTGCTGACTTTTTGGTTAGCTGCCATAACTCTTAACCACTGCATCACCAGGGCTCCTTTTGAGCACCAAGCCTCTATAATTTTAACCAACGAATGCATTTCAGTAATTTGGAACCTGTCTTCGCCCTGTGAGGGTGCCAAATCCACCTCTGTATCCCTAGAGCTTATGACAGTGCCTGACTCAAAGCTGGTCATTGATTGAATGTACTGAAATACAGAGTCTGCAGTCTGGTACCTGCCCACAGCAAGCTGTCAGTCTAAGGGGAGACAGAACCCAGGCACAGAAGTGAAAACATCTTCAGGTCAGTTAACAGCCATGCTCAGTCAAGGAGAACGAGAGTCCTGAGGACACAGTAACAGCTTAAATGCCATTGGACAGTGAAGGGAGGGGCTGGGGCAGGCTGGTCGAGCTAGCCAGAAGCCCTGTAGAGAGCCAGAGACGGGTCCACAGACTCTGGCATCCTTGGAACCAAACTATTTATCAGGTTGAGGAGATGAGGAGGCCCAGGGTTGAGTCATGTCCTCTCAGTTTCCCTGGGTTCCTCCCTCCCCTGGCTCCACACCCTGCTGGAACACAACATGATGGACATGCAGACTCTGACGCATGGGGGTCAGGGGCTGCCACAGGAAGGAACCAGTAGCTTGTAAAATGATCAATCTCTTTAAAAGTTATAAACACAAGGTCCATAAAATTCAGAAAACACAGAGAACAACAATAACTCCCCAAATACCACCCAAATTCCCAAATACTGCCACCTAAAGACAACTATTAACATTTTGAGTTTTCTTCTTCTTAAGAGTGTAGGTGTGTGTGTATGGTGGGTGCCTGAGTGTGCTGTGTGCATTGCATACGCTGTGTGTGTTGTGTGTCATGTGATGTATGGTTTGTGCTTTGTGTTGCAGGCGTTACACGGTTAATTGTGTACACAGTAGGTTTAAGTGTGTGTGGATGGTATGTGAGTTTACTGTGTGTAGTGTGTGTGTGTATGTGTTTTATGTGCTGTGTGTCATATATGATGTGTGGTGTGTCTATGTGTTGCAAGGGTTATGTGGTTAAGTGTGCATAGGGTGAGTGTGTGAATGTATTGTGGGGTTATGTGTAAGTGTATTGCTACATGCTGTGTACATTGTGTGTACTGTGTGTGGCATGTATTATTTGTGTCACGTGTGCTGTGAGTGTGGGTGCATGATGCATGTATTTTGTGTATCGTGTGTTTGTGTCACGGGTGTATGTGCCATCTGTGTTGGGTATTGTTTTGTGTTGTGTGCATTGTATGCATTGTGTGTGAGTGTTGATGTGTATTGTACATGTTGCTTTGTCTCGGGTGTGTGTATTATGTGTGTGAGTATGTGTGGCCAGAGCCTCTGGGGGTGGCATTTATTAATAAGTGAAAAAATAAGGTAGAAATGGGGATTCTGAGAAGCCAAGCTTTTTCTACCCTCTGATGAGCCAGTCCACTGGATGGCCCACACACCTGTGGCCAGGTAGCCCCCATGGGCATACCTGAAGGAGGAGGTGGCATCATGGTGGGATATGGGAACTCTCACACCTTGGCCTGGCTATTGCTAAATGGCTTCTCCTGAGAGGCCAATGGTCAGTCAGCCTTCTTCCTGGGTGAAAGGCCACAAACCCAAGCGCCCCCCTCCTCTGTTTTGGTTTTTCCACCTTTGCAAGCAGAGTAAACAGATGGGCCAGTGACGTGGGAAAGACGCTTCACAGACCTGAACCCCAGGGTGAACCTGAAACGTCCTCTGGTCACCAGGCTGGTCTATGGCGCCCAATGGCCATGTGTTCTGGACCCTCCCCAGACTTCCAGGAGTCATCCTCAAAACCCCACAGTAAACATTTTGTATTGTGTCTTGCATTTTACACACTACTCGTACTCAGATTCATGAATTACCCTGAACAAACCTGTGCAGGAGATATTATCATCAGTTTCCCAAACCAGAGACAATGTATGCGTCTGTATCTCCAGAGAGCTAAGGTGGTGGACCACTGCCTGGTGGACTTTGGGTATCTGGAGAGTTGGGGTCAGGTTGGTCACCTTGGAGTCTCTGGTGCTTTTAGTCACCAGTGAAGTCTCTATTCTAGCATCACGTGACTACTAAGGGGCAGAGCTGGCAATTAACCCGGGTGCTCCGATTCCGTAACTCTTGCACCTTCTGCTGTGCCAAGACTGCCCAGAGTGGATGTGGCCCCTGGGTAACACACCCCTCCACCGTTCCCATCACCACGCAACCCCTCATCCACCAGGAGTCCCTTCAGCCAGGGTCCCCGGCTCCATGGACACACATTATTCCAAGTTCTCCCTCTGGAGAGCGCATGCAAGCCTCACCTTTCCAGGCATGGAGAAATTTCTCTCTGAGACAGGCAGGGAACATAATGAATGAACAAGACCTTAAGGAAAACAGAGAGCAAACCATATTTTTCTTTCTTTTGAAATAAAAATAATATGCCTACATGTCAGAATCTCTTGTGACAGAGCTAATGTCCAGGAGCAAAATGAGAACAAAGCATCGCCCCACCCCCACTCCCCAACCCTGCTAATGTGAACATAGCAACCAGCCCCTCTGACGAGCAAATAGCCACAAAAATCCCTCTCAAGCGGAGGTTCGAGACGAGACCTAAGAGAGTTCTTCAGGAAATTCTTTCTTTTGCTTCATTTTATCCCTATTCCTTAAGTACGGCCGGAAAATATCTGTAAAAATTAACCTAAAGCTTAATGGCTTATGTAAGAATGCCTTAATAAAAATATGTTGGCAAGGTTATTGAACTGTACAATTAAACCCCTCCCACTCAATAGTTTTCAGTCTAATTTCTGTCTAAAGCTTATTCAGCAAAGCAAAATGCCAATGCTCTCCTTCCATTTCCACTTCTTTGAACCTGCTAATTTACGAATAAGAAAGGATTTATTTGTGTTATTAGCTACATGTAAGCTCTTGTTGAAAAAAGTAGCTTTAAATCCTGAAATCCTGAGATGTCTCAAGATCCACCAAATATCTGAGGGATGACTTTGATTTTTTTTCTGCAAGCTGTGTTTGATTTACATCAATTAGGCCCTCCACATAAGGTATCATATAACAGGAAGGCTAATAACCCAGAAATAACCTCATTAAAAGAGACAGCATATCGGTCTAAACAGAATGAACTCTAAGCAGAAAAAATTAGTGACCTGGAAAGTAGCAGGAAGAGGTAATGGCAGTACCAAGAAAAAATACATTCCCGTTAGCAAGTCAAAGGAGAAATCACCAGCTAATAGAAGCAGAAGCAGAATACTTTTTTTTCCCCAATGTTTTTAATCTGTTCAAATCCTATAACATGTGATTTATTCCTCCTCCGTCAAATATAGTCCCTGAGATCATGCCTGTATTCCTGGCAGAGGCCAGAACATGGGAAGAGACTCTGAAACCAGCCTGCTCAGATGGCGGATATGTTGACCGCATGCTCCGTGGTCTGGCCAAGGTTTCTGGGGCTCTGAATTTACTTGCCATCGTGAACAATTTCCTAGGTGGGATAGCCCCTCTTTGCACATTACCCACAATCCCAGATCATGCGTGGCCTTTTCATCCCTGGCATAATGACACACTGTTCTCTTGTCCATAGCACAAATGATCAGGGAAACAAAGCTTCCCTTCTGCCACTGCATGTTGGTTCCAAGTGTCTCCCCCTCTGCTCCCACGTCATGAGCATTTTGTAAATAAATAAGGTTTGCTGAGAAAAATGGCTGTTTCCATGAAGTCTCATGCATGTGGTTTTGGTTAAAAAAAGAAGAAAGTGGCTACATCAAGACAGGCCATTTCTACTGCAAGAAACTCAATGAGGAAATACACGTGCTGCCCTCTAACTCCTGGGACCTGCCGAGGTCTAGCTCAGCAAGGGAGAGTCCACAGGGCTACATTCAAATGATGCCCAGTTCCTGAGCCAGCAGAGTGATATTTTAAAGAAAAAACATGATAAAGCTTTAAATTTATACCAAAGTTTTTAAAATTGCATATAACAACTGGAATTGTAATTGAGTCCGTGAGGAACACCTAATGAGCTCTTTAATTTCCCATTGGCCATTCCTGGGCAGGTGAAGCCATCAGACAGCAATCTTTTCACCAATGACCCTTTGCTTTTGAGCAATTCCCCTGCAGCAGGAGACACAAGAGCCAAAGTCCTTGCTCATCCCAAGACAAGGCTCAGACAGGCCACCATGTAGGCAGGAATCAGAGAGCTGTAGACTTAGCCCAAAATGATCCACTCTGGGACCACCTCCAGGGTTTCAAGGCTTCAGGCCAGGTACAGGTCTACCTGGTCATTAATTTGCTTCATTCCTCTCCTATCCAACTCCTACTTCAGCACAGGGTTCATCAGAGAAGTTCAGAGGACTGAACTCTAAGCCCGAAGACCTGACATGAATGGTAGATGAGGAAAGGTTAAGAGTAGATGACTCTGCAGAAGTAAGACAGGAAATCTGATGTGTCTTCCACCCCAGTCTCCTGCCCCTTTCTGTACCCTATGTAATTGCATATACATGCTACTGTGGAACATACCCGGCCCGGACCACCGCTCCCATTTCAAGGGCCCACTCCTCTTCCTTTCCTGGTGAATCCCCCGATCCAAGTCTCTTCTCATCTCCCCATGCAAGCCAGGTTCATCCTTCATCACCCCGTGGTTCTGCAGGCCTTTCCTCACCCCACCATTCCCACCCAGAACCCACTCTTCCCTCTCTCCTACCCTAATCTACACTATTCTCCATTCTACTCACTTCCCTTCCACCAGGAAACCCCTCCTGAATGCTTAGGCCTGCAGCACGCTCTCTCACTTCCTCTGGCAACCCCTCCCATCCCGACTCACGATCCCTCCTCATTTGTTTGGTTTTGTTCTTTAACTAGTCTTGAATGGTAGCTTAAGCAAAAACCGTTTCTCTACTACCAAAACCAAAACAAAACCCAAACCCACTCACCATTTAGTAAATTCCAAGTAGAACTGCCCCGTAGGGTTTCCAAGGCTGTAAATTTTTACAGAAGCAGATTGCCACATCTTTCTCCCGCGGAGCAGCTCATAGATGCCAACTGCTTACCTTTTGGTTAACAGCCGAGAGCTTTAACCACCGCACCACTGGGGCTCCTTTCTCTAATACAGTGACCACAAACTCAGGTTCTTGTGTGGGCCAGGCAGGTAGTATAGTGAGGCGGACTGGGTGAGGACACTGACAAATGGGGCTCTAAAGGAAACAGTTGCTGCCATGTGATTATGCTGGATTACAGCTACCAAATACTCTTTTTCCAATAATAAAACAAAAGCCAGAGATCAAGACTTTTGTGTAAGATCTCCTGAGTCTGGCAACTAATTCAATAACAGTTTTAAGCATGAGTTGACTAGTTGGCCAGCCAGAGTCTGCTGGGAACATGCAGGTTGCATCTTCCCTCTGAGGTGATAATGAGTAGGTTTCTGAGGACAGACAGACTTCCAGCTCTCCTATAGCCCACATCGCTGCAGCCCGGGATGGGGTAACATTAGATCCTGAAGAAAAGCTTGGGGGCCATCTCTCTCCTGGTTGCTGCAGAGGCACAAGGCTTCCTCACACTCCCACCCGACAGCTCTTCATGCAGCATCATTAAAGCAAACAACCACAGACTGTTTCCTTCTACTCTGTGAGCGTTACCAGAAGAACTAAGAGCTTCTTAAGCAAATTCCTTTCAAGCGATTTGGGCCCCTTCTATAAATAAAGCTTGAGACAGTTTCTGAAAAGCATATTTATTTACCTGATAGATCATAACGGCTCCTTCAATACCTTTAGCTCTGTTGTGTGATCGGTAAGCACTTAGCTCCCTTTCCACTAGTTAGGCCTCTTTCTGGGAGGCAAAAATGAAGTTTAACTCTCTGGATGAGAAGGCAGCCATATGCTGCAGTACTGCTCATGATGGACGCTCTCCGATTCAGAGCCATTAGCTCAGAGGCGGTAGCAGATGCCAGAGGGGAATTATTACGAAGCAGTGGCTGGATGACTATAAGCCGGCAAAAACATTTCTAACGGGGCTAGAGGCCCTGGAAGGGGGTGGGAAGAAGGGAGGAGGAAGCCTTTGGGTTTTTCTCTAAAGAATGGGGAAAAAAAGAAGGAAAAATAAGGAAAAGGGAAATAACTAGATGGGGACAAGTGATTATAGAGGGATAAATTCTTTCCCTGCTCGGGCTTCACCTGCCTTGATGGTTGGCCCTTATTTTTCTTGATTCAGATTGTCTGGCGGAAGGGGTTCACCCAGGCCTTCTCAGCCCCGGCACTATCGGCACTGTAGATCGGTAAGGCTTTATTGTAGGCACTCCTGGTGACTGTAGCAGCCCTGGCCTCTTCCCACTGGATGCCAGTAGCAGCCACCCTCCTCCTGAGGTGACAACCAAAAATAGCTCCAGACATTGCCAAATGTCCCCTTGGCAGCAAAATCGCCCCCCATTAGGAACCACTGGATTATACACAGAAACCAACGTGAGAGTCAGTGCAGAAGACTGCGAAGCTCAAGGGCCTTGGAGACAGTGACCTGGGTTCAAGGCCCAGCTCCACTACTTCCAGGGTGACTTTGGACAAAGTACCTCACTTCCCGGTGTCCATTTTCTTATCTATAAAATGGGATGACACGGAACAGGCCAACCACATCAGGCTTTCTTGAGGGTTAAAAATACTCATAAGGCTTTTGGGAGAGTTAAAAATATTATTCATGTAAAGTCTTTAGCATGAGCTTACCACATAATAAAAAAAAAATATAACCTATTATTATTGTATTATTAGTGTCCACATGTACTAAATGGTCTCTGTCACAACCTAACAAACAGGAGGGTTCCAGTTCCTCTGACCAACTCTCCTCAATCACAATGAGCCTCTTCTGTATGGAGATTGATTAACAATTATAACACCCCCCAAAAGTTATATTCTTTGAAGGCCCAATACAAACGCTTACCCTACTTGTATCAGTTATAATGGGTTTTAAGCAACTGGAATCAATTTCTAAACAGAAAGAGGATGTCCCGGAATGATATGGGGCAGCTCCAGATTCCAGAATCAAAAGGAAAGACTGTGGAACCAGGCTTGGCAAAGGCAGAACCAGGGGAATTCTGGGATTCAGGAGTAGGGCTGAATCCAAGTTGCTGTCAAAGCACAACAGTTAAGAGCTCGGCCGCTAACCAAAAGGTCTGCGGTTCCAATTCACCAGGAGCTCCTTGGAAACCCTATGGGACAGTTCTACTCTGTCCTATAGTGTCACTCTGAGTCAAAATCCACTGGACTGTAATGGGTTTGGTTTTTGGTTTAATCGTTGGTTGGTTGGTTTGTTTTTGGTTCTCTTCTCCAATCAACCTGCTGAATATTTAACGTGCCAGGAGAGAATGGGATTGGCTAGGCTGGGTCACCTGCTCAGGCCTGGCCTGGGTGGGGTAGTAGGGCACTTTGATTGATACTACTAGTAAGGTGTTACACAATGGGGGATGGGAAAAGTCCTTTCCTACAAGGAAAGTGTTGTTACCCAAAGATACGGCACTAGGGACTGGGTAGGCAAAAAGCAACTTCTATATTCCAGAATGCAGACATCTGTCTTTTGCTGGGGCGATAGCTGTGTGTGACTTTAAAACAGAAGGCAAAAATACTACACTTGAACAGTATTCACTTTATAACTCTTCACAAGACTGCAAATAAGACTTACACCCTTTATAACGGACCACAGCTACCACAGCCTCCAGCAGACTGAGTCCAGCACAACTAGATGGTGCCTGGCTCCCATCACCCACTGCTCTGACAGGAATCACAATAGAGGGTCCCAGACAGAGCTGGAGAAAAATGTAGAACAAAATTCTAACTCACAAAAAAAAGACCAGACTTAGTGGCCTGACAGAGACTGGAGAAATCCCGAGAGTATGGCCCCCGGACACCTTTTTAGCTCAGTACTAAAGTCACTCCTGAGGTTCACTGTTCAGCCAAACATTAGACAGGCCCATAAAACAAAACGAGACTAAATGGGCACACCAGCCCTGGAGCAAGGACTAGAAGGCAGGAGGGGACAGGAAAGCTGGTAATAGGGAACCTAAGGTTGAGAAGGGGAGAATGTTGACATGTCATGGGGTTGGCAACTATTGTCACAAAACAATACGTGTATTAATTGTTTAATGAGAAACTGGTTTGCGCTATAAACCTTCATCTAAAGTACAATGAAAAAAATTTTTTTTAAAAAAAAAGACTTATACCTTTTAGACTGATCTGACATCCCAATAAAGGGAGAAGGTCATGGTTAGCGAAGAGGCTATGCAGTAAGGCTTTTATTTCCTCCTGGCTAAGGAAGGCTGGAAACACCAACCAGCAACATTCTCTCTTCCTCTAAGGCCTGTGCCCTGGACCCCTCTTCTTGTCTCACTCTCCTCACTCTTGCCTCACTTGTTCACAGCAGCCCAGAAGGACGAAACTTAGCGTCTCCACTCAGGCTTCTCCCACCCCCACTTCATCCCCACACTGATCCTCACCTCCAAATCTGAACAAGAGCTGCATAGAACCAGACCTGGAAGTAAGTCCCCGGAACTGAGTAATCCCCAGCATCCGTTATGAAGTGAAAGCAGGAAGAGGAACTGGAATGAGAGTGGCCTCTATGGGGCTGAAGCTAAGTGTTGAGCCAAGTGAGAGTGAGGGCTGGCAAGTTTGGAGCTACTGAGTTGTCAGTACGTGAAGCACAACCTGGGAGTCATCCTTTCTGCTGAGGTTGCCATTTATCCCGTAAGATGTTTTTGGCACCAACGCAGGGCATGAAAGCTGCCCTTAGATGATAGGGTAAAGGAAATGTTAGACACGCAGAGAGCAGAGAGAGAGCAACTTGGCACCCGTGATTGATGAATATTTTAAATGTGAAAGGCATACATTCCAGGAGATGACTCGTGGCCTGCTGGGGAAAAATCCAGGTAAACAAATCCACAAGGTTGTTAAAAACCAACATTTCACCTTCTGTATTTTGTTCCTTCATCAGATAACAATGATGAGCTAATTATTCAGATAGAAATAATATCTACCAGACAAAAAGATGAAAGAGCTTAACTGTCTATCTGTGGGTTACCCATCATAATAGTCTTAGGGACAAAACTTAAATCATACTTGTATTAATGACATGCAGAGGATTGGATCAATCTTTCCATGGACTCAGGACTTGGCAATGGAGAGCTCAGACTGAAAATTAAAAAAGAAAAAAGAAGTAAACTTGGGATACTGTTCTCCACAGAGTTTTTTCTACACAGATGGATTTGAAAGAGAAATAAAAATAAAATGAGAGAATAATCAGAGGCCATTCTGTGGCAAGATTCCAGCACCAGGATGCCCTGTGACTTGTTCAAAGAACACATGGCCCTTGAGAGATGGCTGGTCTCCTTTGTACTGACTGTGTCGGTCAACTCAGGTGGCAAGAAAAAGAAGTCATTTAAGGCTGTGGCTTCAAGTCCTACAAACTTTTATTTTTTTTTTCCAATCTCAAGATGAGCACTGCAGAAATCAGTCATAATAACAAAAAGAAAAACAATCCATCAAAACTTCAATAATTTTGGCTTAAAAGAGTGAAAACTCTGGCACAAAATCAGTCAGTTTAAGAATCAGTTTGCCTTGCCTTTTTTTTTTAATTGACTTTTTGTTTTTAACCTGATTTTAGCAGAGTGATTTAAGATTCTTGTGGACTTTTGAAGATGATCTACTGCTAGATTGTCACCTGAAAACCTTGTTAAGGATAATATATTAAAGATCGTGTCTAACACAGTATTTCATAATTAGACTTTTCATTTGATATACACATTCCAAATCTATAGTTTGGTATGGAAATTAGGCCTGGGATAATGAGCCTGCAGGTGTTTCTCCCCTCTACGTGCTCTCTTTAAGGACATTCCTACAGCTGGAAAGCCCAGCTCATAGGCCTTGTCATGAATTGAATTGTGTTCCCCAAAAATATGTTTATCAATTTGGCTAGGTCATGATTCCCAGTATTGTGTGATTGTCCACCATTTTGTCATCTGATGTGATTTTCCTATGTGTTGTAAATCCTAACCTCTATGGTGTTGATGAGATGGGATTAGCGGCACTTGTGTTGATGAGGCAGGACTCAATCTGCAAGATTGGATTTTGTCTTGAGCCAATCTCTTTTGAGATATAAAAGAGAGAAGCGAGCAGAGAGACATGCGGGCTTCATATCACCAAGAAAGAAGCACAAGGAGCATAGCACATCCTTTGGACTCAGGGTCCCTGCACAGAGAAGCTCCTAGTCAAGGGGAAGAATGATGACAAGGACTTTCCTCCAGAGCTGACAGAGACAGAAAGCCTTCCTCTGGAACTGACACCCTGAATTTGGATTTCTTGCCTACTAGACTGTGAGAGAATAAACTTCTGTTTGTTGAAGCCATTCACTTGTGGTATTTCAGTTATAACAGCACTAGATAACTAAGACAGGCCTCTTCTATGAAGACCTCCTCAATCCCTTCTCTGCCCACTGTGCCCCCTCCTAAGGCTGGGTGCTCTGCCAGCACCTTAAATGGCATCTACTGTTGTCCTCTTCTTGGTGGACTCTGGGTAGACATCTGCTCCCCGCATCAGGCTGTGAGCCCCTGGGCACAGTCATGGCTGCATCTGCCTTGCGTACCCATCGCATGTTGTGCCCACCACCACAGAACATTGCACGCCTCCTGTGTCCACCTCTCCAGCACAAATGCACTTCCTTTGTCTCCTGTCTGACACTTAGCAGGTGCCCCACAAACATACAGTGGGAGTGGCAAACAGCAGTTTGAAAAGCAAACTTAGGTTGATTTTGCGTTCTCTCTCAGGATCCAGGACTTCATAAATTACATTTGATGCCTTTAGCTGAGGCATCCACCGTCAAGTTCTCCAGAATCCTTACCACTTCCTCCAGTCTTACTGCTGGCCTGCTTCACTCCTTCACAGCACCTGAATGGTCCTAGGAGGCATTTGCACTTGGAATAAGTGAATGAAAGCATGGGTAGGATGCCCGAAGGAAGAAATGAATGTAAAGCAGTGCACATGGCAGGAAAGCAAGGACAAAAGGATCAATATGGGGATGTACACTGGTGTGTTTGGGAACGGCGAGCAGCCTGCTAGGGCTGCTGTAAGGGAGACAATGCATAAGCAAGAAGTGAAAGTCTGACTATAAATAGAGGCAGGATGGGACCTGCTCTCAGAGGCCAGGATACTGGAAACCTGACCTTGACCTAATGTTTCACAAAACTCTGTTCTCCTTCCATCTCGGCAACTTTTGCCATATCTACATACCATCTGTTCTAAAATTTACTTTTTTTAAAATTTGCCTAAATTAAAAACAAAATTAAACCTCTTCCTAAGCAATGACCTCCAACAAATTCATGGATATTGAAATAAAATTAAAATTTAGAATATTACAAAATAGAATTAAATGTTTTACATTTAGATACTAAATAAAATTTAAATTAAATTTTACCCCCCAAAAATGCCTGTTTATTATCACCTGAAATTATTTACCCAACCGATCCAGTGGCCAGGTTCTGCATTGGGAAATGTTTCTTAGTCTTCTTTTGTCAAAGAGCAAGTCTAGACAAAGTTTTCACTTGAATGAAGCCACTTTTTTTGGCAAACCCGTCGGCACTGATGGATTATCATGTCTTCTCACAGTTAGCCAAGTTTGGGACTTAGGTTGCCCTTTGACTTTCATCTCCCAATTCCAACGAGTCCCAAATTGTGTTCATTCTCCTAATCCATTCTCCCATCTCACCTCAATCCATTCTTCCATTCTCTCTCTACTGGCCAGCACTCCACAGTGGACAATAACACCTGAAGCTCAACCTGTCAATATCTGAGCTCTTTCTGAGAGTAGAGTCTGAAGCCAGACTGCTGGGTTCAAAAGCCAGCTCCACCGTTTACCTCTGTGTGATTACAGGCACATTGCTTAGTTTCTCTGTGCCCCATTTTCCTTAACTGAAAAATGAGGATGATTATGCTACCCACCTGATAGAGTGGTTGGGTGGGGTAAACAAATCAATGTGTATGAACACTTAGAACAACACCTAGGCATAAAAATACATACTCAGTATGCATGAAATGTAATTATAATTGTTATTTATTATTATTTGTTGCTGTTGTTAGCTGCTGTTGAGTTGGCTCTGACTCATGGCGACCCTATGTATAACAGGAAGAAATGTTGCCCAATCCTGTGCCATCATTAGCGTGTTTGAGCTTAGCCAAACAATATTCTGTTGTGATCCATAAGGTTTTCATTGGTTAATTTTCAGAAGTAGATCATCAGACCTTTCTTCCTAATCTGTCTTAGTCTGGAAGCTCCACTGAAACCTGTCCACCATGGATCACCCTGCTAGTATTTGAAATACCAATGGCATAGCTTCCAGAATCATAACAACATGCAAGCCACCACAGTACAACAAACTGACAGAGGGGTGGGGAATTTATCATTATATCCCGTTAAATCTCTTTCCCAAACACTCCATTCTTCAAAGGTTTCAAGTTCAATTGTCCATTCTCTTTCTCTGTCACCCAGCTTTGTTGTCTCTTCCTAGAAGGCCATTAGATCTGCCCTTTCTTTCCCACCCCCGACTGCCATTCCTGGTCCCACCTCACTTCGTTCTTAGCTCACAACATCAGTATCTCTTAGATGTCATACTCA
Organism: Trichechus manatus latirostris; assembly: GCF_000243295.1. Taxonomy (NCBI): domain Eukaryota; kingdom Metazoa; phylum Chordata; class Mammalia; order Sirenia; family Trichechidae; genus Trichechus; species Trichechus manatus. Next base: position 20,822,962 of record NW_004443950.1, on the reverse strand, counting down.
TCAGTCCAGCTTAGCCTAGATCACCTTTCTGCTTCTCTGTTCTGGAATATCCAATGGTTTCCTATTTACTGAACATTCAAGATCAAGTTCTCTGATAAGTTTCCAAGCTCTGCCATTTTTGGCTTCACACAATCTTGTCACCCTTATTGTTTCCTAATATCCTCACATAAATTGTCCACCTGGGTAAGATCTTCCTACTGCTCCCTAACTGGGTCCCACCTCCATACGTCTCCCCATACCTCCCTGTTTTACTCATGCTTCACAACCAGGTTAAAGCTCTACCCCTCAAACAATGTTCTGTTGTTATCCATAAGGTTTTCCTTGGCTAATTTTCAGAAGCAGATTACCAGGTCTTCTTCCTTGTCAAAGGGTTACTGCATGGTTTAAAATCAGAAAAGGTGTGCAGGCGGATATCCTTTCACCTTACTTATAGTCAGTATACTGAGCAAATAATCTGAGAATCTGGACTATATAAAGAGAAAGTGGCCTCAGGATTGGAGGAAGACTCATTAACAACCTACAATATGACTCAACCTTGCTTGCAGAAAATGAAGAGAACTTGGAGTGTTTACTGATGAAGGGACATTTACTGATGAAGACTACAGCATTCAGTACGGATTATACTTGAACAAGAAGAAAACAAAAATCATCACAATGGGACCCATAAAAGAAAATTATGATAAACAGTGAAGAAATTGAAGATGGCAAAGATTTCATTCTACTTGCATCAACAATCAACATCCATGGAAGCAATAGTCAAGAAATCAAATGATATATTAGACAAATCTGCTGCAAAAGACCTCTTTAAAGTGTTAAAAGCAAAGATGTTACTTTGAGGATTAAGGTGCACCTGACCCAAGCCTTGGTCTTTTCAATCACCTCATATGCATACGAAAGCTGGGCAATGAAAAAGGAAGATAGAAGAGTTGATGCTTTTGAATTGTAGTGTTGACAAAAAATATTGAATATACCATGAACTGCCAGAAAAATGAACAAATCAGTCTTGGAGGAAGTACAGCCAGAATGCTCCTTAGTAGTGAGAAAGGCGAGACTTCATTTCGTTAACTTTGGACTCGTCATCAGTGGGGACAAATTGCTGGAGAAGGACATCATGCTGGGTGTTGTGAATGGAATTGTGTTCCCCCAAAATGTGTGTCAACTTGGCTAGGCCAAGATCCCCAGTATTGTGTGATTGTCCACTATTTTGTCAGCTGATGTGATTTTCCTATGTGTTGTAAATCCTGTCTCTAGGATGTTAATGAAGCAGGATTAGAGGCAGTTATGTTAATGAGGCAGAACTCAATATACTGCTTTAGGTTTTTCTTAAGTCAACCTCTTTTGAAATATAAAAGAGACAAGCGAGCAGAGGAACGGGGGATCTCATACCACCAGGAAGTAGTGCCAGGAGCAGAGCGTGTCCTTTGAACCTGGGGTTCCTATGCTGAGAAGCTCCTAGATAAGGGGAAGATAGATGACAAGGAACTTCCCCCAGAGCCGACAGCGAGAGAGAGCCTTCCCCTGGAGTTGGTGCCCTGAATTCAGCCTTATAGCCTCCTAAACTGTGAGAGAATAAAATTGTCTTTGCTAACGCCAGCCACTAGTGATATTTCTGTTATACCAACACTGGATAACTAAGACACTTAGTAAAGTAGATGGTCAGCGTAAAAGAGGGAGACTTTCAATAAGATGGTTTGGCACAGTGGCTGAAACAATGGCCTCAAACATAGCAATGATTGTGAGAATGGCTCAGGATCAAACAACATATCATTCTGTTATACATAAGGTCGCTATGAGTTGGAGCTGACTCAACATCACCTAACAACACCAACCTGAAACAAGCCTTTTCTGATCACCCGCTTCATAGGGGACTAAGTCCCCTTCCTCAAGTAGCAGACCTGCTGCCCTGAGATGCCAGGAAGTTGGCATGAGACCCAGACTCACTACTCCCTCTTCCCCGGTTGGTCTAAAGGGTAAGCAAGTGACCCAGATGAGCCAGTCAGTGTCCTTCTAGAGGCCACAGTGTATCCGCTGAGCCAACCACAGAGTCCTTCTTACAGAGTTTTCTAACTGAAGCTGGTGTGGAAGTTTCTTTCCTCTGGTTAACCAGGCAAACTCCAGAACAGCCTAGGACAGATGTTCTAGCCTTGCAGGCACAAAGGTGGCTGACATGCAAGGAAGCAAGTTAGAGAGGTAAAGACAAAAAGTCCTGAGAGTGAATCCTGGTTCTAGATGCTCTTGCTCTTGCTCTGGTTTAACATGAGAGCAATGCCAGCATCCTGTCTTCTTTTTTAAGCTATCCAGAATTGGTTTGCATTTTGGGAAAGCAAAGAAACCTGACAGTCTGTGCCCCACAAACCTGCCTTGATTAAATGTATGTATTTTTTGCTTATTATTTTTTCACATATGTGAGTCATCTCTCTCCATAGAGAGGAGGATCATAGCTTATGCTTTCCTCACTTCTTCCTTGGGACTTAACACCATCTTGGGCAGGAAGCAGATGTTCACTAAATACTTGGGCCCACAGAGACTGTAAACAGGAAAACTCTAGACGATCTAGAACTAGCCTACAAGAGCACTAGTCACGAATGTGCAAAAATTGAGTCAGAGAAAATTATGGTTTTCTCAGTAAAGGTTGCTTAAAACAAAAGCCCATTTATCTGCCTGCAGAAGACATTTAATCAATTTACATGAGGGATTTCAAAATTAGTCAAACTGTAATGAACTATGAAATACTGATTAATGCATTTTTGCAATGTTTGATTAGAAACTTAACATGTATGCTAGCACATTTGTACCATTACAACGTTTCTATGTTAATACTCTGTTTCTTACAATATGCGCAAGCATAACAATGATTGTGAGAACGGTACAGGAGCGGGCAGGGTTTCGTTCTGTTGTACATCAGGTCATGAGTCGGAACCGACTCGACAGCACCTAACAACAACAGTTGCCAGAGTAGATTCTGAATTACTGAACCAAAGGGTATTTGTGGCAAACAATATGTAAACAGTCTTTATACTGGGAAGTCCATCTTGATGCTAAAGAGGTATTTCACTTTTGGAGGGAAAAAGCCTATGGGGTACATGCAGTATGGAGCTGAGTATTAGCTGCTGAATTATCGGGGAATTTTCCCGGAACTACTAGGAAGAAGAGCAAACCATCTCTCGCACTCTGGCCCTCTCCAACAACCAGGAATCCTCTGAAAGAGGAAATAACCGCTAGATTTTACTGTGGCAGAAGGAGCTGAATTCTTTTGGCCAGACTCTGAATTTAGCACTACAGACCAAACTGCTTATTTGTTCCTCCCAAGGCCAAGGAATTTAGCTATTAATCTGAAAGTTTCAAAAGTCCTCTTGAATGTATACAGATCCCAGTTTTCATTTCTTGAGGCTCCCTCACAGACGTCTATGCCCTTGTATTTCATAGAGAAGGCAAGTGAGTCTCTTTCATATCACTTACCACCTTTTCTCCTTGTAAGATTAACAACTCCAAACATCAGGTGTCATGAAAGGAAAAGCAAGTTGAATTGTAAAAACCCAATCAATTAGAAATATGACCTTCTTAGTTAAAGCTACTTAAAACAAATCCCATTTGTCCACAGGCAGAAGACTTCTGAAGAGGTGGATTGATTTTTAAAAAAAGTGCTAAAAATTAACCAACTAGAGAATCGCAAGGTAGATTCCGGCAATAGATTTCTAAGAGCATACATATCAAAAACAGCCTAAGCCATAAGATTATCTGACAATTGCTGGTTTTGAAAGGCGCTCCAAAACAGAGATACACAAACGCATCCACAGAGAGACAAGGGAGAGGCCACACGTGCAAGCATACACGTGAGTGCACGTAGAGAAAGAAACATACTTCATGATTATCACAAGTGCAAGCAATTATCTCGCATTTAGATTTTAAGGCTCCCTTAGAATTTTTAAAAAACCATTATTTTGCTGGCTCGCCATTATTCTGATTCATTAGCAAGGCATACTTATTAGGTTCTTAAAATAACCAGGATGCTGGACATGTAAAAACATGTTTCTTGCTGTCATGACAACTAAATAACAATAATGCTCGCATCCAAATGACTACAGGGAACAAAGTTATTGTGCCTGAATATAGATAAGTTAATTATGGAATCATCAAAAAGAACAACAGCTCTGTCAATGCAAAGATGATTTGAAAATAATCAATAACGACAACCTTGTTTGGTAATTGGCTATTTGTTTCCAGTACAGGATCTACCTGTGGTCTGCATGGAAATGAAGCCAGCTCTTCAGCTCGTAGGGAAAAAAAAGAAGAAGAAGAAGAAGAAAATCTTTCAGTTTAGGGTTGGTGGTTGTCAGTGGCAACAAATAATGGAAAATTGCCATCTGGCTTCTTTTTTTAAAATGAGATTTGAATAATCAATTTAATAATGGATAGAGCACTTGCTTACAGAAATAATCCATTGTCATTGCTAGGAAAAAAAAAAACTTCAGTGCAGAAGACAAAGCTCTGCCGTATGACTATAAGGTAAAGCAAATAAACATCTACGTACATGCCACAATTTTTATTTTCACTGCTGACTTTACATAAACTAGAGGATAACTCTTCTCTCTATATGCTTAGCTTTCCACATTCAGTGTTTAATAATCAGGACGAAATCTACAGAGCAGTTGGCTTGCTACAGGCACTCAACTCTACTGATGGTTAGTAGGGAAGGAGGCACACACAAATTGTAGATTTGTTTAAACACATTCTTCCCCATCCTCCTGTGACATGCAGTGAAAGAGGCCTGATTTCAGCAGAACGGCGGAGATGAGAATGCATTTGGATTTGCTGTGTGCGTGCGTGTGTCCTTTACACAATTGCACGGGAGGAAAAGACTGCTTAGATAAGGGTGGCACCCAGGTTCAGGGTGATTCGTTCATTTACATGATAAAAATGAAAATGGCATGGGAAGGCATTCCTACCCCACTCAGAAGCAGGAAGGATGACACCAGAATATGGGGCTGGTGTCATGTCGTTATTTGTTTCCTTTATTAGTGAACTACGCATGTACAGTATCTCATTGGCCTCAAAATATCCTTGAATCTTTTACTGAAAAACCCACCATGTGATTTGAAGGAGAAAAAAGGGATGCATCCCAGGCCCTGGCACTGTTTGGAAAGTGACATTCAGGCTCCAAACAACAGCATCTGGCGTCTACTGGACTTTCTGACTGGAGGGTGGGGGCTTCTCATGACCTCGATTGCTTAAGAATGAGAGCATATTAAGTAGGATTTCTTGTTGAGCTCCAGTCTTTGGCTGTTCATTCCCTGGAATCCCTGATCCACTCAAAGAAAATGTCCTTTCATCTTGCACTGACTTTTTTCCTTGGACTTTGTCATTCTGTAATCTCTCTTCTGAGGTTTCAAATATGTTATCGCTTCTCTGACTAAAGTCTCATTACTGTTCTCCTCTACCCCTCCCCTAGACAAATCGACTTCTTATTCCCTCCCCCAGGACTTCCAATGATTCCTCCCATTCCTGGGTCAGGCTTCCATTAGCTGTCTTCATTCAGCAGGGAAGTTAAAGCCAGCCTACTCTTATCCCCATAGACTCCTTCTGGGACTCAATCTTGCCTAGGATTACCTGGGGCTTTCTTGGTTCCAAGGTTCAATGGTAGACCCCATTTCTGCCTCAAGTTCTGAGAGTCTCATATCTGACTCAAGTCTTTTACACATCTATGCTACACAAATCCATTCGGACCCTACTTCCAACTGTGCCTGGAGGATTACCCAGCCAGAGCCCCACAGTGACCATCGCACATTCCCCTTTTGCTTCCCAAGACCCCCATCCTACTTTCTGCAAAGATCAAAGGCAGTATGCTAAATGCCATCCCACAAGTATCTGAACCATCACCTGTTACCTATAATCTGTTTTCCCTCATCCTAATGAAAAGGGGGGAGCCCTGGTGGCACATTGGTTAAGAGCTCAGCTGCTAACCAAAAGGTTGGCGTGCTCGAATCCACCAGCTGCTCCTTGGAAACCCTGTGGGGCAGTTCTGCTCTGTCCTATAGGGTCGCGATGAGTTGGAATCAACTTGACGACAATGAGTTTGGCTTTTGGTTTAAAGAAAAGAGTATTTTCTCACTTACCAACCTAAGCATCTTATACTTAATCCCCTGCCCCACTCCTTCTTCAGATCTCCAAACGTCCCCTCATCCCCTGGCAGCTTCCAACTCTTTCCCATGGTTCCTTCTCCTGTCTACCGGTGTTATGGATTGAATTGTGTCCTCCAAAAATGCTTATCAACTTGGCCATGATTCCCAGTATTGTGTGGTTGCCCACCATTTTGTGATCTGATGTGATTATCCATGTGTTGTAAATCCTAATCTCTATGATGTTAATGAGGCATGATTAGAGGCAGTTATATTAATGAGGCAGGACTCAGTCTACAGGATTAGATTGTATCTTGAGTCAATCTCTTCTGAGATATATAAGAGAGAAGCAAGCAGAGAGGAGAGGGACCTCATACCACCAAGAAAGAATTGCTGGAATGGAGTGTGTCCTTTGGACCTGACTTCCTGTGCTGAGAACCTCCTAGACCCAGGGCAAGATTGATGACAAGGACCTTCCCCCAGAACTGACAGAAATAGAAAGACTTCCTCAGGAGCTGACATCTTTAATTCAAGCTTCTCGCCTACTGGACTGTGAGAGAATAAATTTCTGTTTGTTAAGGGCATCCACTTGTGGTATTTCTGTTATAGCAGCACTAGATGTCTAAGACAACTGGAATGCCCAGATTAACCCTGTCTTGAAGAGGAGTAAAAACTTCTCTTGAGTCAGCATCCTACATGTTCAGCAGGCCACCGAATACTCAGATTGAGTGCTCAGGAGAGACACCAGGTGCATGTGCCTCCCAGGCCTGAAAGCCAGTGTGCAGGTGAGATGTTCCAAAGCATGTGCAAAGAGTAAAGAAAGGAGAGATGCAGATCACAACCCTGGGGAGCCAGGGGTCAGCGGCAGGAAGGGAAAAAAATGAGAGTGGTCCCCAAAGCCAAGATAAGAGAGTTTTGAGCAGGAGATGCTGAGCTACAAAGGCTAATGCTGCAGGTTGGGTAGATGGATGAGGGTAGCAAAGAAACCTGAAACCTAGCAATCAGGCTGTCCCTGGTGCTTTTGTGGAATGGAGGGCAGGAGTGCTGGGCACAGAAGCAGGATTATAGGGTCTCAGAAGCACACAGGAGGCTGGAAAGCAGAGGTCACAGGCCCATAGCTTCACTCTGAGAAGCTGAGTGATAAGAGAAAGGGGCTGCATTAGTTTCCTAGGACTGCCATAACAAAGCACCACAAACTGGGTAGCTTAAAACAACAGAAATGTATTTTTTCACAGCTCTGAAGACCAGAAGTCTGAAACCAAGATGTTATCAAGGTTACTTCCTTCTGGAGGTTCTAAGGGAGAATCTGTTCCATGTCTCTCTTCCAGCTTCTGGTGGTTACCAGCAATCCTTGGCGTTCTTGGTTTGCAACTCCAAACTCTGCTTTCGCTGTCACGTGGCATTCTCCTTGTGTGTCTCTGTATCCAAATTTCCTTCATTTTATAAGAACACCAGTCTATGGATTAGGGCCTATCTTAATCCAGTATGATCTCATCTTAATTTGATTACGTCTGCAAAGACCCCATTTCCAAATAAGATGACATTCACAGGTACCAGGGATAAGGACTTTAACATATCTTTTAGGGGCACAATTCAACTCACAATTGGGGCTAATGGAGAGGGTCAGATTGAGGATATTAAGATTTTAGGGGATGGGGAAAATTGTTAGATGAAATCAAAATAAAAATTTAGCACTAATATTATTTAGACAATAAAGAGCTCGGCTACCAACCAAAGGTCAGCAATTCTAATCCACCAGCCACTCTTTGGAAGCCATATGGGGCAATTCTACTCTGTCCTACAGGGTCCCTATGAGTCGGAATCGACTCTGCGGCAATGAGTTTTTTTGGTTATGGCTAAAACTCAAAAATATCAGTATAGAGAAAAACAATTGGGAGTCCAAATTAGGTTTATTATACTTAACAGTGTAATAATAGTTATTATTATTTATTTGTTTATCAAAGGTCTTATGAACACATTACAGCTGTCATTTCATGAAAGTATCTCCTCCTGGATTTCAGTTGTGAAATGGAAGACTGGAACATTCTGAACACACCTTATGTACTCATCATCACTAATAGATTCAAACCAAACAGATGCTCCTACTTAACTAGGGGACTTGCCAGGGCAATGGAAATACAAGCAGGTTCCTGAACTTTAAGTGTGCTCATGATTCTTCCCAAATTCAACTTGATGTGTCTGTGCAACTCTCCCTGCCATGGCGTACGTCGTGCTATTGTATTACTGACATTCTTGGTGGCACCCAAGGAACAGTTAATCCCAGGAGCCACATTTGCATATGGATGGGCTTGTAATAAGTGAACTGGATTGCTAGGTGTTTGAACTGAGACATCAATTACTAACAAATTATGTAATTTTCCATAATTATAAAACATATAGCCCTTGAATGTTGTTGTTGTTGTTAGGTGCCATTGAGTTGATTCCAACTCTATAGGACAGAGTAGAACTGCCCCATAGAGTTTCTAAGGAGTGGCTGGTGAATTTGAACTACTAACCTTCTGGTTAGCAGCCAAATGCTTAACCACTGTGCCACCAGGGCCTCATTAAAAGAGGAGGCTTTTATTAATGGAGGTCCTTTGTAAACCTTAGGAAAGGGATCGTCTTCACCTAAGGGCTCCCACCTTATAGAGTTTGCTTGTACAATGGTATACCCATTGACTCTCCAATCATGAGCAGGTTGATAGGGTTTTGCTGGGGATAAGAGATTGGGCATGGCTAAGATTTGGTGGCTTTACATGAGGGCATTGCCAGCTTACAACACTTGGCTCCCTACACCTCAAGAAGTCTGAAACCTGCTCTTCACAAAGCAAGAAGAGCATTCCTCAGGGGTGGGGAGGTGACCAGCGCCTCTCCTCAAAAAGACAATATGCAGAATTGTCGGAGAAAGAAAGATACCAGCATGCTGTAATTTGGCAAGGAGAAGGTGATTGACTCAAGATGGGGTGATAAAGATCAATTGCTGTGGCTTGGAGTTATGACACCAACAAAGTTACAATGACATTAGCACAAAGAGAGAGACACAAATCCATTACAAAGATACAATCAAATATTCAAAAAAGCCTGGCATGCTCATTACTTATTCATGCTAATACAAGTATATTAAGAAATCTAAACAGTGTTAGCGCTCAATCACTCACAAACCAAATGAGGTTTTGCATTTATCAGGCCCCAGTCATCAGGGCCCAGTATAGCTGTACAAAGGTGGTAATATGACATAACTGGAGATATTTATATCAGTCTACATGGACTGAGAGATACAGTAGGATTTATTAAAGTGAGTAATGCCGTCACATTCAGCAAAGCAATAAAAGACATAACTGTGCAGAAGTCATTTCCCCAGACAATAAGATTTACCTTTGCAATCTCTTAAAGATGTTATATCTGTTTTTAAAGGGTCGCTGGCAGCATTTCCAACCTTAATAAACTATTTACAGATTAATTTTTTCAACAAAGGGTGCCCAAAAATCGGTTTCCTCCTTGAGAGTCAGCGACAGGCTCTCAGCCCCCAGGGACTTGGGGGCCTTTCTTTACCGGATGACTCTGAGCACAGTCAAGCAGGTTCTATTTTCTCAAGTGCTGTTTGTTGCCTTTCATTAAATGGCATGTCCTGAGTTTTCAACAAAAAAGAAGGCAGGGAGTTCCGGCAAAATGGCGCTCTAGGCAGAAGCACCACGTCATCCCTCCACAGCAAAGATCCAAAAAACTAAGCCGAACAGAGAATACAACAATCCTGAAACCCTAAAACATCAAATGAAGAGATAAAGAACTCAGCCAAGCACCAAATGGAGTGAGAAAACTGACAGAG
>NW_004443950.1:20810769-20812045 GCF_000243295.1 Trichechus manatus latirostris | reverse complement strand
TGTTTTTTTGGGGGGCCTTTCTTGTTTTTTTTTTTTTTAATTTGTTTTGTTTTCTTTTACCTCTTTTTCCCTTTTTGTCTTTCTTCATTGCTCAGTTTCTCATCCCTCTATATCTTCCTTCTCTTTCTGATCCATGAATACCAGGCATTGTATACCTCTACACCTTCTAGCCAGGCTATATTGCAACACCTGAGAGCAACTTCCCCAGACCTCATATCTGCACTGGTGGGATCATTGGGAACTTTGCGGTTCTTTAACCTTTTTGATTTTTATTTATTCATTCTTTTCTTTTCTTCCTCTTCCCCTTTCTATTTCTCTCCATTTCATAGTCTCTCATCTCTCCATTCCAGCGGCCAGCTACCCTAGCATTCTTTTTTGTTTGTTTATATGTTTCTGGCTCCCGTTCCTGTCTCCTCTCTCCCATATCCATCTTAGCTCCACACATAACAATCTCCCCGCTGCATCCTGCCTACCTGCACCGTGCGCTTGACATCACACCACCAAGCAGCACGGGCACAGCCTACTGGAACCTGCCCTGCACTGATTACCAACCTGCTCTGGTGGCTGTAGTAAGTGCCACAAACAACCCATCCCAGTAACTCCTCTTCAGCTAGACCTGCCCTGCTGTACCATATCTGAGTGACGGACCCTGCCAGTTTGAGAAGAAGACGAAAAGTATTGAGCACACAGACGAGCAAACAACAAAGAACACACAGTCCGCCTGCTCAGACATAGTCAAATTTTTTTTAAAAAAAGGGATGAAACAAACAAATCTACAATCAATAAATGAGAAAAATAACTACTGAATGCCCCAAAAACAGCAGACAATATCTAAACATTTACAAAAACAAGACAGGATGGTTCCAGTAGGGGTCCAAAATAAAACACCAGATGACACTCTTGTGGAAGAAAATGCACTAGAACTACCTCATAGGGAATTCAAATCTCTAAATCTTTGAATTCTCCAAGAGCTGAGGCAAAAAGATGACAAACACAAGGAAAAAATAGACAAATTCATGGAAAATACAGACAAAAACTTCGAAGAATTCAGGAAGATGATGCACGAACAAAATGCCAAAATAAATTCACAACTAGAAATACAAAGAAAACAATTAGAAATCCAAAAGATAAACAACAAGATTTCAGAAATGGACAGTGTAACAGAAGGGCTGAGAAGCAGATTTGAAACGGTGGAAGACAGGATCAGTGGAATTGTAGACAAACACTTCGATGCAACCCTATTTGAGGAAAACTCAGAAAAAAGAACAAAGGAAAA
>NW_004443950.1:20782258-20805068 GCF_000243295.1 Trichechus manatus latirostris | reverse complement strand
AGTGAGAATAACAGCACAATTGGAAGAGCGTAGTCAATGTCACTGAACTGTGCATGTAGAAATTTTTGAAACGGTGTATCTTTGGCTATGTGTAGTTTCACCAAAAAAAAAAGGTTGAGAAGTTAGAGGGTTAATATGTTGTGGGGTTGTTAACCAGTGTCATAAAACAACATGTGTACTACTGTTTCATGAGAAACTATTTGTTCTGTAAGCCTTCACCTGAAGTACAACAAAATAGAAAAAAAAAAGAAGGCCGTCCATGATACTAGGAGGCAGCTCCAGAGGTTTTGGGGAGCCTAAAAGAACATTGAATAACATACACAAGTTTTACAGTGATGAGCTGTCTTACAGTTCTCCAGAGAAACTGAGCCAGGGAGATATATATATATATATATATACCCCAAAACCCAAACCTGTTGCCATCGAGTCGATTTTGACTCCTAGCAACCCTACAAGATAGAACTGCCCCGTAGGGTTTCCAAGGAGCGCCTGGTGGATTGGAACTGCCAACGTTTTGGTTAGCAGCCTAACTCTTAACCACTGTGCCACCAGGACTATATAGAGTATATAAATATATATATAGAGAGAGAGAGAGATACAGAGAGATATTTATTTTAGGAAATTGGCTCAGGTAAGTCCAAAATCTGTAGGTCGGGCAATGGAAAGATAGAATGAAGGAGTTCTCCAAAGATGTCTATTTATAGTCTGGAGGCAGTATACTCCCTAGAGAAAACTTCCATTTTAATCTTAAGGCCTTTGGTTGATTGAATGGGACCCGCCCACATTATGGAAGGTTATCTTCTTTTCTTAAGGCCAGCTGATTTAATCACAGGTAACTACTTCCCAACAGCATCTAGACTTGCAGTTGACTAAACAAATGAGCACTATAGCTTAGCCAAGTTGATATATAAAATTAACCATCACAGGATCTCAGCACGAAGCACGACAGAATATTCTTGACACAAAAAGTAATTCAAAATGGATCAAAGACCTAAGCATTAAACCTAAAACTATAAAATTCCTGGAAGAAAACATAGGGAGAAAATTTTGGGAGCAAATCTTTTGTAAAAATAGGATAACAAACATAACAACAAATGCATAAATAGAAGAAGACAAAATAGATAAATGAGACCTCATAAAAATGACAAGCATACTCATCAAAAGACTTTATCAAAAGAGTAAACAGACAACCTACAGACTGGGAAAAAATTTTGGAAATGACTTATCTGATAAGGGTCTTATCTCTAAAATCTTTAGAAAACTGCAACGACTCAACAACAAAAAGATGAACAACCCAGTCACAAAATAGGCAAAGGACATTGTCCTAGTTATCAAGTGCTGCTGTAACAGAATACCACAAGTGGATGGCTTTAACAAAGAGAAATTCATCCTCTCACAGTGTAGTAGGCTAGAAGTCAAAATTCAGGACATTGGCTCCAGGGGAAGGCTTTCTCTCTCTGTTGGCTCCGGAGGAAGATCCTTGTCATTAATATTTCCCTGGTTGAGGAGCTTCCCTTCACAGGAACCTCGCGTCCAAAGGATGCTCTCTGGTCCTGGAGCTGCTTTCTTGGTGGTATGAAGTCCCCAACTCCCTGCTCGCTTCCCTTTCCTTTTATCTCTTGTAAGATAAAAGATGGTGCAGGCCACACCCCAGGGAAATTTCCTTTACAGTGGATCAGGAATGTGACCTGAGTAAGGGTGTTACATCCCACCCTAATCCTCTTTAACATAATCTAATCTTGCCTCATTAACCACAGGAAGAGATTAGGATTTACAACATATAAGAAAACTACATCAGATGACAAAATGATGGACAATGACGCAATACTGGGAATCATGGCCTAGACAAATTAATACATATATTTTTGGGGGACACAATTAAATCCATGACAGACATGAACAGAGCCTTCACCAAAGAGGACATCCAAGCAACCAACAAACATACAAACAGATGTTCACGATCATTAACCATTAGAGAGAAGCAAATCAAAACTACAATGAGATACCATTTTACCCTGCTAAAATGGCACCGGTGGAAATAAAGGAAAAACAGATAGAAATGAATGTTGGTGAGGGTATAGGGGACTGAAACATTTATCCATTGCTGGTGGGACTGTAAAATGGTACAACCACTGTGGAAAATGGTACAACCACTATGGAAAAAAGTACGACATTTTCTAAAAAAACTATAAATAGGACTACCCTATGATCCATCAATCCCACTCCTAGGTCTATACCCTAAAAGAACAAACAAACCTGTTGCTGTCAAGTCCATTCTGACTCATAGCAACCCTGTAGGACAGAGTAGAACTGCCCCATAGGGTTTCTAAGGAGTGGCTGGTGGATTCCAACTGCCTACCTTTTGGTTAGCAGCTGAGCCCTTAACCACTACACCACAGGGCTCCATGGTCTATACCCTACAGACCTAAAAATGATACAGATAGATATATGCACACCTATATTCATTACTGCTTGATTCATAATAGCAAATAAGTGGAAGCAACCGAAGTGCCCGTCAACAGATGAATGGTTAAGCAAATTGTGGTACGTACATACAATGGAATACTACAACCATAAAGAACAATGATGAGTCTGTGAAACATAACATGGATGAACCTGGACAGCATAATGCTAAGTGAAATGCAAGCATATAAGGATAAATATTGTATGATCTCTCATTTATAAGAAGACAAGAATAGATACAATGTATTTTTAAGCAAATAACACGTGACTTCTACATTTGTTTGCCAACTGTGCCTTCCCCCAGTGAAGTAGTTTCATAAATGCCACTATGTCAATTTTTTTTACATATTGCTGTAAAAAAAAAAAATTAGCAAAGCACTCTTACAAAAATACCTCAGGGTTTGGGGGAAGGTGCAGTTGGCATAGAGACATAGAAGGCACTCATTATTTTCATGAAAATACAGTATATAGAGAGACCAATGTTCACTGGTGGTTACCAGGGAGAGGAGGGGGAAGGGAAAGTACACTTCACATCATAGTGACTTGTTATTCTGGTGATGGGAAAAGTGGCACCAAATGTGGATGTAGTGAGCACAGCACAACCAAATTAAAAATGATTATTTGAGCTCATATGGTTGGGTATAGGCATATTGGTATATGGGTAGATACAGATGTGTACACAGGTGAAAACAGAAGTATCTATAGGTACATGTTAATACAAATATGTGGGTGCAGGCACGTATAGTCATTGAAGACACAAATACGGATACTCCTCAGACATAACCAACACATTCCAATACTGGTTTTCTGGGTTTGAAAGCTTAGGAGCATAGTCTCATGGGACAATTCAGTCAATTGGCATAACATAGTTCACAAAAATCATGATCTGCATCCTAGTGAAGTGAGTAGCATCTGGGGTCTTAAAAGCTTGCAAGTGGCCATCTAAGATACAACTACAGGTCTCTACTCACCAGAAGCAAAACAGTAAGATGGTAACCAAAAGCTCAGAGAAGAAACAAGTCTACACAAGCCACAACCTCATCTACCTTGAGACCAGAAGAACTAGATGGTGCCCAGCTACCACCACTGACCATTGTAACCAATAGATAGTCCTGGATAGAATGAGAGATAAATGTGGAGCAGAACTCAAATTCTTTAATTAAAAAAAAAAAAAAGCCAGACAATCTGGAACAGTAGATAACAGAGGACTCCCTAAGCCTTTCGCCCTGAGACACTCTTTGAAACCTCGAACTGAGGCTATTCCCTGAGATCACCTTTTAGCAAAATAGCAGAGTGGCACACAAAATAAAGATATTCCTGGTAAGATTGGTGCTGTACTTAAATACCATCAGTATGAGACTAAAAGGTAAGAATTACTCAAAAGCAAAGATGAGAAGATAAGGGGGCAGGGAAACTAGAGTACTGGAAATGGGACAAACAGAACACAGTCCAAGAGAATGCTGACACATTGTGATAAATCTAACTAATGTCACCAATTTGTGCAGAAATTGTCAAATGGGAACCTAACTTGCTGTGTAAACTTTCACCAAAAACTCAATAAAATATTATTTAAAAAAAGAAGTTTATGATAATGAATATGACAGAGAAGAGAAAAAATAAGATCAAGCTCCAGCATGAAAGCGCCATCATAGGTCATGCTTTCCTCTGCCTTTTAGATGATTCCAGCCACCCTGGCTTCTGAAATGATCTTCTCTGCCTCAGAGTTCTCTGCCTCCTTGTTGGCTCCTCCTCCCGAGGTTCTTAATTTTGGTGTTGCCTACATTTCTATCCTTCCTTCAGTCTCTTAACTCTCCCCAGCTGGTCTCATCCATGCCCACAGCTTCTGTGTACTTACACTTTGGTAATTCTCAAAATTACATCTCTGACCCAGACCTCTCTCTGGAATCTCAGAGCCTCCCACTCAAATGCTCGCAATAGCCAGGCACCCAGAAGAGCCTCAGAGTCTCACCTATAACAGACAGTTAGTCACCTGTGAAGTATCTCCATCTCCTCCATTCTGTCCTTCCCAGAAATGCCCTAGTGCAGCTTCTCATCCTCTTTCTCATCCACTGGTACAATCCCATCGCATCCCTCCTGACCCCAGAGTGATCTTTCTTAAACATCTTTGATCTTGTCTTGTCACTTAAATATCTCTGAACTGCCTACAGGGTAAAGTTCCAATTCCCAGTGCCCACACAGCCCTTCAAGCTCCCAGTCAACGCAAGCCTTTGCTATTTTTTAGACACTGGCATGAAGCCTGCCTTATAGCCACACGGTAAGACACACCATCCTCCCAAGTGGCCCATGCATGGACATTCTTCTCTCTTCTTCACGTATCCAATACCCAGGCAGCCTTCTTTCTCCCTCCTTTAGATGTCAGATGTCTTCAAATGTATCTCTTGGGGAAACAGTCTGAATGAGTCACCCCGGGTTTACCAGGCCTTTTGTGCTCTCCTCCCAATGACTTCCAATGGCTCCCAGTGACATGTTTGTGTGTCTCCTCCCTAGCTAGGCAATCAGCTGCTGAAGGCAGCACTCTGCCTCCCTCATTCCTGCAGTCCAGGCCAAGCCTGATTCCTGACGCATAGCAGTCTTGTCTCTAGAGTCTTTCCATTACAACTGCTTCCCTTCAGTGCAATGAACAGAATTAAGATCAAATTCTAACAAGTTCTTGCCTGGTGCTAGGCAAATTTCCATGCCATAACCAATTCAGTTCATCTCGAAGAGCTATATGTTGTTGTTGTTAGGTGCCTTCGAGTCAGTTCTGACTCATAGCCACCCTAGGTACAACAGATTAAACCACTGCCCAGTCCATCGCCATCCTCACAATAGTTGCTATGCTTGAGCCCACTGTTCTAGCCTCTGTGTCTATCCACCTTGTTGAGGGTTTCCCTCTTTTTCACTGACCCTCTACTTTACCAAGCATGATGTCTTTCTCCAGGGAATTGTCCCTCCTGATAACATGTCCAAAGTACATGAGAAGTCTTGCCATCCTTGCCTCTAAGGAGCATTCTGGCTGTACTTCTTCCAAGCAGATTTGTTCATTCTTCTGGCGTCCACAGGCTATTCAGCATTTAAGGAGCTGTGCTAATCACTCTGAGACACAGAAAAGGACACCCAGCTGCTGCCCTCTGGCAGTTCAGAGTCTAATTGGGCAATCACAAGAAGTGATTTTGAGGGACCCTAAAGCCAACATGTGCCAGTAGGGTCCATTTGAAGGCACCTGCTGGAGTGAAGGTTTGAGGTCATGGGTTAGCATGCTGATTCCACCATACCAGCAGTGTGTCCTTGGCCTCTGGCCTCAGAGTCCTTGCCTGGAGGCCAGGAACAGTAGCACAGACGTCATGCCTGTCACTGTGCCTGGCACACAGTGGGCACTTAGAAAATGGTTATGAAGAAATGAAGGACAGAACCAGTGAGTGAGAGAATGGAGAACACAACGATATGAAAACAAGGAAATTCTTAGGGAGAGAGGAATCCTGAGGTGAACCTTAAGTTCAGGATACTTGTGAGTTTCGTATTTTTGCTTCTGTGCTTAAATAAATATGCTCCAATCTCAATCCAAGTTCTACTCCACATGCTAGCTATGCTTTATTGTCACTCAAACTTCTTCCCTTTATCCCTTTATCCTGTCCCTTTATGTCCTGGGGAACTTCCACTTGGATTCCCAAGGGGAAGAGCTTGCTCTTTTCTCTATTAAAGGCCATCCAGCAGCCACATTCCCTTCTCCAATGAACTCACAAGCTACCTCTACACCCTACAACTCTCTCTGAAGGGGAGTGCCCCTCTGCCCTCAGGGGCACACCTCACACAAGCACTGATGCTTGAGTCCAGGCTGATATCCACCAGCTCAGACAAATGGACTTGAAGGGAGGAGCAAACCATAGACCATCATCCATTAGTACAGAAAGCCAACAACCAGCAGCCAACAGAAAAATTTCATGGAGCACCTGCTGGGCCTGTGATCTTCAACAAATTCATTCACCAAATATTTAATGAATGTCAATGAACAAAATGGAAGGGTCCTCTGTTCCAGAAACTCATAAGGTGTGTAAGCAAAGAATATCTTTCAAACATTCTCCATTCACTCACTCACTGATTCTTTCCACTCTTCATTTGTAAATATTTGTTGAGTGCCTGCTATGTGCCAGGCACAGTGCTAGGCATAGGAGGCACACCAGTGAAATAGAGAAACAAGGTCCCTGCCTACATAGGCCCACCTTCTAACATCTACGATGCTGATGTTACTGTGCCTATAAAGCTTAGTTCAAAAGTCACCTGCTTGGAGAAGCACTTCTTCACATCTGGTGCAAAGGGAAACTGTAGACCAGCCCTGGTTGGATTTTCTCAACTCATGAATCAGTAAAACAGGATTAATGTGATTTCTCATTATCAATACCCAACACAAACCCCACGATGCACTCCCTTTACTGATTGGGGAGGCTCTGTTAGAAGAAACCCTCACATCATTTCCTGTTTGAAACGTTCCTCTCCATTCTGGCATCATTAGGCCCTTGCAAAATCCTACGTTGCTTCCCAGCACCTCTTCTTCATCAGGTAACTCCAAGTTGATAGTCAGTTTGAGCATCTTCTCAAGTACGGAAGTGAAGGTGACAATGTTTTTTCAACTGGGATCACCCACTTTGATTCACTTGCATTTTTCTTCACCTAGAACCTCTTTTGTTTTAGTTAATCTTTTTCAAGGTTTTACATGTACACATTGGTTTGAATCATACAAAATTGCCAATAATTTTATCATTTTGGACCTACAAACAATGCAGTTTCATATGTAGCTTCATTAGGCTTGATAGTTTAAAGAATATAATAGTCCTATAGAGGTCTGTTTCAAAAAACAGCAGTCCCCGCACACACGCACACGTGCGCGCACACACACGTACACATGTGTACACACACACACACACATTATTTTCCTCACACAGAAACCACTACCTTCTTCCACCACTTTTAACCAATAATTTTGGCGTTCACCTCTGTGTCTCTAAACAACAGATTTGTAACTCTGCTCCTTGATTTTTTTTTCAGTTAAGCATTATCTATCAACTTTTCACTTCGAAAGATGAGAACTGAGTTCTTTCCTTCCCCAGCCCCACCACACACATGCCATCTTGCCTTCCACTATCCTCCCAACAGCATCGCACCATGATGTTAAGTAGTTCAATACTCACTGTTCTGTTATTGTAACCACACACACGCTAGTCACAGCTGATTCCTGTAGTAAACTAAGATTACATTTCCTTCTTCGAAAACCTTCTTTCCCCTCCTTGAGGTAATAGTTTTCTTTTGGTGTATGTGTTTGTTTGCTTTCTTAGTTTTCCACATACGTTTTACTAATTCAACCTCACATTTTTCCTCTATTATTTAAATCTCTTCTCAAGAAGTTCAAATACATAACAAATCCTATCCGTTCCATTTTCCTGAAGACATCTCTCCTAGACCTTCTCGCCTGCTTCAAACTGGTGAGGTGCCATGGAAGAAAGGACTGGGTATCTAATTCCTAAATATCAGCCATTGAAAATCCTATGAAGAAGAGCTCTACTCTGCCACACCCAAGGTCACCATCAGTTGGCATTGACTCAGTGACAACTGGTCTACTATGAGGGCATCTAGCCCCAAATCATTAAGCATTCCTGCCTCTTGGTGCAAAATCCCCTGGTGCACCCCCTACCCACGTGTATTCATTAGCCTTGTTAGTGAAAACTATGTTCCCACAGGGCACAGCTAAGCAGAGGCGCAAAGCAGGCTCCAGGCGCACGCAGACAGGGTTCTGCTTGATGCCATTTGTTAAGCAGTGACTGATAAATCCAGAGCTTCAGGAATCAGATAAAACTTTGATAAATGGCTTCTTAGTGTGCTGGTAGCAATACCTACTCCTGTCCATTCTGAGCCACCTGCTACATTCAGCTTCATTTTGTTTAATCAACAGCACAGGCAACAATGCTTGAAAGCCATCACACCGGGGAGAGATGGCAGAGATAGCCCCCTCCTAAAGAGTACTGTGAGACAGAAAAGTACAAAAATTCTCAGCCTTGCTCAGAAACCCCAGTGCCCGGGCAAACGCAGCTCATTTTCCTCTGCTTTGGGTGTTGGAATAAGAACAGAGTTGGCATCTGCCAGAGGTCCCTGGCTATGTGCACGAATGTTGGGAATCACCCAGAGCACCTCCTTAGCTGGGGACATCTCACCTGGCTTTGGTCCACCCATGACCTGGAGCAAGTTACGGCAGCAAGTGCAAAAGAAGGAAAGCCTGTCCCATCTCCCTTAGGTTTGGGAAAGCTGTGCTGGCCCGCTCTTTGTTCACATATGCCCCCCAGGAATCAGAATCGCCCAGATCAAGATGTTGTGTCTGCCTTAGCAGAGAAGCTAGCAATTTCTGCATCTTCACAAGGAAAAGGCAATTGTAAAGGCAAAAATTCTCTAAAAATGAAGGCGCCTGATTCAGTCCTTCTCAGGTCCCTTGTAACACAGCAAGCTCCTTGTATGCAAGCCCTTCCCCACTCCACAGACTCTGATTCTTGTCTCATCAGCCCTTCTCACTTTTCATGGGAAAGAAGAAAATGATCCAATTTTCCCAGGAGGGGGGCCGTGAAGAGAGAGGAGATGCGTAGAGCAGCTCAACCTTTCCTTCCCAGCCCCATGGCAAAAGTGAACACCTACAAACCCAACACAGCTCTGCCCAAATGTCCTGAGCTGTGGACATTCTCTGAATCTGTTGCTTCATCTGTAAAATGGGGAGAGGGTGGCCCATGCTTGGGAGTCAGAGAAAGCTGGTTTCAAAGTCCTTCTCAGCCACCAACTTGGAGTGCAACACTGGGAAGTAAATATACTTCTCTGAGTGTGTTTCCTTATCTGTAAAATGGAGGATTACATCTCAAGGGTATCTATTCACTGAGCCATTCAGGAAATACAACAACATGTGAAAAAATTAATAGAGCACACTTACAATACCTCATGGGGGGAGGTCATGGTTGGCAAAAACTCGTATAACACGTGAGTTATTTGTGTAAAAATACAGGTACTTATTTAACTCTAACTGAGCTACCAGCAATGTTCTAGGTGCTAGTGCTAGTGATGAACAAATGTATAAGCTATATAGGGAGCCGCACAGCACATAAGGGCTAGCTTAATAATGACCATTATTACTCTGACCGTTGCTAATGACTTTTGTCATAAGGAGCAACTGGAATTAAAGTACGTCAGTGCATTTTACAAAACTAAAGCTCTCTGCAGACATTAGCTATTATTGTTTCTTCTATGGGCCAAGCTCTCACAGAAGGCCAATTGGTTACTCTCAGCCTCGTCGAGTGTTCCAAGGTAACTGCCACCCGTTCTTGCTACATCTCTTGTCTAGCTCCAACAGCCATCTTAGAATTCATGCCCTGAGCAGACAGTGGGGAACATCAGTCATTCTTTCCCTCCAAGTCCCAAGTTACCTCTTTTGCCTTGCTCTTCTCTGTCCGTTGATTGCATCTTTAAGCATAAATACCATGATTTAAAATTATGCATGCATGCTTGTGTGTGTGTGCGTGTGTGTGTGTGTGTGTGTGTGTGTGTGTGTGTGTATAAGAAAGCCTGAGGGGATTGAGTGGTCTACAAACTACGTTGAACCAGCTCTACCTCTAAATGAGGCCATGGAGAGGAGGAAGGAGGGAGATGTGAGGGTTAGTGGGTACTGCTGTGTTTAAACTCTGCAGGCTATCAAGCTACTCTAATCAAACCCTGGGTTGGAAGAGCCATGGCAAAAGCAAGGTTAAGTCAAGCTCAGGGGGTCAAGCTACTTAAGTGTTTTGGTTCTTTCTTTGGAGAGAAGAATCTTGCTTATAGGCTTCTGCCCATTCATTATGAATATATACTGGATGGGATCATGGCTGAGAGAGAGGAAGAGAGAGCAAGCCTGTGTTCCTACAGAAGGTCAGAGGTCAAGTCCACATGGAGTTCTGAAGTGACACCAAAGTCCACCATTGTTGTCTATTGCTGCAATGGCCAGTAAGGCACTGCTCCTGCACCATCATTCTCTGGGCCCCTCCAGTGCCCAAGCTAGCATCAGACACATCTTGGAGAATCCTCTGCCCTTAACGGTGGCAGAGGGAACCCAACCCTCACTCCATCCACCAATCACAAAGGTAAAACTAGGACGGAAACCAAAAGACCCATTTTTGTACTTAATTTCCTTTGATTAAAAAAATATGTAAATGCAAAGATGTTGCCATGATTAAGCCATTATTGTCTATTGTGCAATTATTTCTTTGATAGTTCATGACGGCTCAATTGGAGGCATAAGGGACTATTATGCAATGACATCTTTGCTGAGTTTTTTGCTTGTTTTCCTCTTTTCCTTAATTTTCTTTCCTTCATCTTTCCTCCTTAAAAAAAAAAAGAGAGAGCAAGAGAGAATTTTTCATTTGCAGATCATTGACTTTTTAATGTCAGATTATTTACTCAATAGTCAATAACGATGCCTTTGGATTCATTATGGGCTATCGTGTAAATAGCTAATTGCATTAATTACAGGCTTTTTACAAATGTTTAGTTTTCAGCTCATCACCCCCATGGACTGTGTAATTGCTGCTATTGGGGCTGATGGGCAGGCCCAACCCTGAGTTTCTGCTTGGTGACAGGGAGACATCTGTAGCCTTTCTTCCAATGTGACCAAGTTATAACCACTAACTACATCTGTGTGTGTGTGTGTGTGTGTGTGTGTTTGTGTAGAGGGAGGCTATGGTATGTACGTTTGTCAATTATCTCACTTTATAATGATGAGCAATGATTATTCCTATGTAAATGAAACTTGGTTTTGTAAAACATAATGTTAATTTATAAAAGAGGAAAAAGTCCATGACTGAGAAAGAACAACTTGGTAAGATACAATGTGTCCCTCACCCCCAGATCCCAGAGTGCATACAGTATACCTTTCCCAGGAACTGGATGACATACTCATGAAGCTCACTGTCTCCACCACAAATATGGCTTTATATTTGTGAACTGGGTTTCCTATGAGCACAGAGTCTTTTTGGAGGGCATCTTAGTATCTCACTGGTGCCATTTTTGCATATACACTTAAGGTACACTGAGGTATCAGGTGGATAAGGGCTTTCCTGAGTCAGCTGGGGTTGACTTGGAGTAGGACAGGTGGCTCCTTCAATCAGTGTCTATTCTGATCTTGATGTTTGCTCCTCTCTGAGTTCCCAAACCCATCTGTTTTCTAAGCCCCAGATCTACCCAGGCCCCTTCCTTCATTGTTCCTTATGGTTCCCTTTTCTTCTCCTTTTTTTTTTTTTTTTTATCATTTTTAAGTGTGCAATTCAATGGCATTAATTGCATTCACAATATTGTGTAACCACCATCACTACTATCTAGTTCCAAAACGTTTTCGTCCCCCCAAGCAGAAACCCTGTATTAAGCAATAGCTCCCCATTCCTTTCCACCCCCTCAGCCCCTGGCAAATTCTAATTTCTTCCTCTATGGATTTCCCAATTCGAGACATTTCATAGAAGTGGAATCATACAATATTCGTCCTTTTGTGTCTGGATGATTTCACTTAGCATAATTTTTTCAAGGTCCATCCATGTTGTAGCATGTATCAGGAATTCATTTCTCTTTATGGATGAATAATATTCCATTGTATGAATATAACACATTTTGTTCATCCATTCATCTATTGATGGACATTTGGATTGTTTCTACCTTTTGGCTATTGTGAATAATGCTGCAGTGAACACTGGTGTACAAATATCTATTTGAGGTCCTGATTTCAAGTCTTTGGGTATAGAATTAGGAGCGGAATTGGCTGGTCATATGATAATTCTATGGTTAACTTTTTGAGGAACTCCTAAAGTTTCCACAGTAGCTGTACTATTTTACTTTCCCACCAGCAATGCACAAGGATTCTAATTACTCCACATCCTCACCAACACCTGTTATTTTCTGGGTTGTGTTTGTTTATTTGTTTTTAATATAACAGTCATCCTAGTGGGTGTCTAGTGGTATCTCATAGCCGTTTTGATTTATATTTCCCTAATGACTAATGGTGTCAAGTATCTTTTCATGTTCTTGTTCGGCATTTGTATACCTTAGGAGAAATGTCTGTTCTTTTGCCCATGCTTTAATTGGGCTATATGTCCTTATATTGTTGATTGTAGACATTCTTCATATATTATGGATAGTAAATCCTTATCAGCTATATGATTTTCAATTATTTTCTCCCATTCTGTATGTCGTCTTTTCACTTTCTCAATAATGTCCTTTGATAGACAGAGGGTTTTTTTTTTATTTTTACCAAGTTCAATGTATCTTTTTTTTTTTTTCTGTCTGTGCTCTGGTGTTATATCTTGGAATCCACTGTCAAATCCAAGGTTATGAAGATTTACCCCTATGTTTTCATTTAAGGGTTTTATGGTTTTAGTTCTTATGTTTAGGTCATTGATTCACTTTGAGTTATTTTCTGTATACGATGTGAGGTATTGATCCAACGTCATTCTTTTGCATGTGGAAATTCAGTCGCCTAGCTCCATTTGTTGAAGAGACTATTCTTTCCCCATTGAGTGGACTTGTCTTCCTTTTTGAAAATCAGTTGGCCATAGACATATGGATTTATTTCTGAACTCTCAATTCTATCCCGTTGGTTTGTACCTCTGTCTTTATGCCAGTACCACACTATTTTGACTACTATCGTTTTGTAGTAAGTTTTCAATTTGTGAAGTGTGAGTCCTCCAACTTTGTTAATATTTTTCCAGGTTGTTTGGCTATTCAGGGTCCCTTGTAATTTTATATGAATGTGACTATCAGCCTTTCAAACTCTGCAATAAATGTCTGTCTGGATTTCGACAGGGATTACACTGAATTCTTCCTTTTTTATTTTTCACTCCCTGAGAACCACTTGGCACATAATATTCCATAAGCATATTCCTCCATTTCCAGAATTTTTCTCCTTATATCTGATGACTTTTCAAATATTATTGGTCAGTCACAACTCTAAAATACTTCTGAGGGCAAAAGAAAATAAATATGTACAGCCTAGGAGACAAAGGGAGCCCTCGCGGCATAGAGATTAAGAGCTACGGCTGCAGTCCAAAAGGTCAGCAGTTCAAATCCATCAGCTGCTCCGTGGAAACCCTCTGGGGCAGTTCTACTCTGTCCTACAGGGTCGCTATGAGTCAGAATCAACTCCACAGCAATGGGTTTTTTTCGGTTTTAGGAGACAAAGAGAAAATATACAGGGGATTAATTTTGATGAGATTGTATTTGTTATTCAAGAAAAAGACAATTTGGAACTATAACATAATAAAGTGCATTACAGGTTGTATAGTCCTTGTTTTTTAACACAAGGGATAAATGCCATGTCTCATATACCTAACAACTTTATGTGCTCAAACTTATTCAGATGGTTTTACTAAAATTTGAGGCTTTGAGAAAAAGAGAGAAGAGATTTGCTAACTAGAAAGATTCGTTGCATTTCTGACTCTTGGTTGCAAGTGTCACAATCCAATGTCAAGATGGTGTAAGTAAAAAGTGGATTTATCAAGAACATCCTCTTAATATCTCATAGAACCAAGTACAGGAATGGGCCTGGGTCTTGGGAACCCTGGGTTACAGGGCACCCAGATCTTCACACTCTCTCTGCCAAGATGGGCAACATGGCTGCTAACCCGCTCTCCCCCACAAGATTCAACTACTGGAGAGAAAAAAACATGTTTCTCTGGGTCCCAAATCCAAAATATCTCAATTATCAAATGCCCACCACTGGAAAAATCAATCATCCCCAGGAATTCATTAGAATCGTAGCCAACCACCCAGGACCACGCAAAGGTAGTGACAGGGGATGTGGAGTGGATTCTAAATGAGGAGGGAAATGGCACTCCAGGAGAAAGAGCAAGGCACGCAAAGAAAACAAAGTGTATCCTCTATGTGTAGGCAGGTCTTCCACTGATAGTAATCACGACCATCTTTCCATTATTTATGACTGGGTTATAGATGGTAAGCAGTAATAGAAATGACCCAAACCAGGGTTTCAGACAACCAGCAAGCATTTTCCAAGCTCTTATATCACGGCCAGTAGAAGATAAAGGCAAAATACGGCTCCTAGCCTCATGGAGCTTGGAGTCTCAGAGTGAAGAGAAGATATTCACACCTAGCACTGCTAGAGACTGAATGGATTTAATTGACAAATTTTGTGGTGTCAGTTGGTGGTAGCAGTCAAGTAATTCAGCCAGCTTAGGAGGGTGGGGAGATACCAGATGGTGTGAAAAGGGATTTGTATATGCAGCTCTCCAAGCAGGGGCGTAGGGAAGAGCCCAGGGGAACGAGATAGTGAATAGTGACTGTCTGCAAGTTACCTAGAGTTTACAGCACCACTAGTAAACTCACTTCCAAAGGATAATGCCACATGCCCTCTAAAATCCCTGATTAAAAAATACTATCCCTCTATAAATCTTCCATCAAGTATAAATAACGTTATAAATTTCCTCCATGACCTAGGACACTTCCTTATATAGCTTCGTATGAAGACTTGGAATTTCAGGAAGTTCAGAGAAGCAAATGTTCTTGTCCAACTGCACAGCCTGGGGAACCCAGCACTCTGCCTGAAATCTTAAGATTTCAGACCATCATCTCTACAACCCTCAGTTTTGCCCTGGGTACAGGGAGACTGAAGTGGCTACTTTGTGAAAAGCATCCTTTTCCTTGTACACACCTGGCAGGTATGCTGGCAGACATACATGAACTGGCCTAAAGAAAACCCAATACCAGTACCAACCAATGGTGGCAGGTGGGGGGTGGGGGTGGGGTGGTAAACATATTATGAAGGATGATTCACACCATAAATAATTCACTTCAGAATTTTCTTTAATATCAAGATCTCAACCTGTACACCAATATTCACTGCAGTACTATTCACAATAGCCAAAAGGTGGAAACAACCGAAATGTCCATAACAGACGAATAGATAAACAAAATGTACATATATGCAATGTAATACTGTTGTTGTTGTTGTCATTAGGCACCATTGAGTCGGTTCCAACTCATAATGACCCCATGTGCAACAAAACGAAACACTGCTAGGTCCTGCACCAACCTCACAATCGTTGTTATGCTTGAGCCCATTGTTGGAGCCACTGTGTCAATCCATCTCTTGAGGGTCTTCCTCTTTTTCACTGACCCTCTACTTTATCAAGTATTATGTCCTCCTAATAACATGTGCAAAGTACATGAGACGAAGTCTCCCCATCCTTGCTTCTAAGAGGCATTCTAGCTATACTTCTTCCAAGACAGGTTTGTTCATTCTTCTGACAGTCCCTGGTATATTCAATATTTTTTACCAACACCATAATTCAAAGGCATCAATTCTTCTTCAGTCTTCCTTATTCATTGTTCAGCTTTCACTTGCATATGATGCTATTGAAAATATCACGTCTTGGGTCAGGAGCACCTTAGTTCTCAAAATGATATCTTTGCTTTTAAAGAGGTCTTTTGCAGCAGATTCACCCAATGTGGTGTGTCATTTGATTTCCTGACTGCTGCTTCCATGGGTGTTAAGTGTGGATCCAAGTAAAATGAAATCCTTGACAAGGTCAATCTTTTCTCCATTTATCATAATGTTGCTTATTGGTCCAGTTGTGAGAATTTTTCTTTTCTTTCCGTGGAGGTGTAATCCATACTGAAGGCTGTGATCTTTGATCTTCATCAGTAAGTGCTTCAGGTCCTCCTCACTTTCAGCAAGCAAGGTTGTGTCGTCTACTATTGCAGGCTGTTAATGAGTTTTCCGCCAATCCTGATGTCTCGTTGTTCTTCTTCATATAGTCCAGATTCTCGGACTATTTGCTCAGCATACATGTTTAATAAGTATGGTGAAAGGATACAATCCCGACGCACAAATTTCTTGATTTCAAACCATGCAGTATCCTTTTCCTCAGTTCGAATGACCATAGGCATATCCTAGTTCAATGATGTGCAAACTTAAATGTGACAGACCTGTGGCATCTATCAAAAAGATCCTCTATGTGTCTTCCCCAGATATCCTGATTAGGTAGACCTGGGGTGGACCCAGCATCTCCCATGAGTGGACGCCGGAGATCGGTGAATCCCATTTGAAACACTGTTTGCTGCTCTAGAAATGGAACCACCAAGAGGTTCAGTGCCTTTCCTGGCATCCCACAAAGGCCAGCAGAGTCAGGACTGGAACCCAGGGCTGTGACTTCCAAAGAGCTGCCTCTAGCTCAGGAACTGCTTCTCCATGATGCCTAGATGATTAATGTCTTCAACAACGACAATATTTTATCTCTAATTCTGTTAAGAAACAATTATTTCTCAGAGGGTAGGGCAAATAGAATATAAGGCAGAAGATAAGGACATTATATAAATTGGAAGAGAAGCCTTCAGTCCGATATTAATCCACACCACTTTGCTTTAGCCTAAAGACAATCACATTTACTTTTTTCCGCTCTGAAACAGTTGACGGAAAGCAAATGATACAGAATAAAATCAAATGAAAACCCAAGTCATGTCCTCCCATGAAGAATATTAGAAGAAACTTTTAATGCAGATGATCCTGGAACAATTTAATAGCTAAGTGATCCATTATTTTTCTTAACATATATCCTCATTAAAAATAAAGAGAGAGAAAAAAGAAGCTAAGAAATATCTTTGAAAACCAATGGATTCAATGTCATTTCTTTTACTTATTTTTTTTCTATACTTAATTTTCCAGGTATCTCAGCATGATCTGAATAAATTATGCTGACAATACCATAATATAAATGATAAATCATCAACACAATTTTCATGATATATCGTGTGAAATGTAAATAATAACCAGGACTGCTAATTGGCTTGCTTGGAAGGAACAAAGCTGCAGCGGTGTGGCTCCGCCAGTCTTGACTCAGTCATTAAGCATTTCTGCTGGTAAGCTGTTTCTGCTGGTCTAGGGAGGAAAGCACAGCCTCACAGAAACCTTTGTGCGGAAGTTCTGGCAAGAGCGCAGGCCTGAGTGAGAACGTGGTGAGTCACGGGCAATCCCTCTTTGTCCCTGCAGAGCACCCGTGGGCTCAGACATCACCTCGTTGCCGGTGAGAACCTTCGTCCTCTTAGAAAAAGCCACTAGGCTTACACAAGGAAAACCAGTGAAGTTGCTGACTCTTTCCAAAAACTCTTCTGCCTCATTTTAATTTCCCTTTTTTTTTCACTTTGATAACGATTTGATTACAACTTCATTTGACCAGAAACATAAGCTGTTCCTATGTGCTTCTTATTTTCAAAATACCTTGTTAGCATTCATCATATGTTTATGGAGCTTAAAAATATATTTTGTCTCATTTTCCCAAACAAACCCTTCTGCTTTCTGACAGGGTTGAGCTTCTTATCTGCAATGTTCTGTTGTGTCAAGAATGTCTTGGGAAAAAAATAACCCGGTGGATGGTGGGTACACTCATTCATTCAACTGAGAGTGCCAGACGCAAGTCTGAGTCCTGGGGGACATGGGCTAATGCCATGGACCAGGTCCCCACACTCAGGGTCTTACATTCTAATGGGGTGAGGCAGAGGATGAAGAAATAAATGCACCAACAAATTGATTAGAGATTGTGCTGCATACAACAATATAGGACCATAGGATAGAGTGGCAGGTATGATGGGTGGAGAGAGGAAGCCTCCATGAGGAGGTGACTTTTGAGCTGAGACCCAGGTGACCAGAAAATCTAGGGAAAGCGTGTTCCAGACAGAGGGGATGGTAAGGGCAAAGGCCTTGAGGCTGGAGCAGCCTGGTGAGTGTGAGGCAAGGAAAAAGGGAGGAGGAGAGGAGGCCAGGGAGGCAGCAGCTGGGGAAATGGTTTCTCTGTGTAGGATGATTCTGCTCCAGTGGAGAGAAGGGTTTCCTTCTGCCACCCCCAGGGTCACTACATACCTTGTCCCCATAGCTCACACTTTCCATGGCACCTTCCATCAGTGGGGCTCTGACTCTGCCGAGTCACCCTTGATGCAACTCTCACATCCTCTCGTCTCTTAGCTACTCAGGCTTGGGATTGGAGTTTATTCCTTCCTCAAACACACCAGTCTCCTAAGAGTAGGGCCACTCTGCTTGGAGCCT
Organism: Trichechus manatus latirostris; assembly: GCF_000243295.1. Lineage (NCBI taxonomy): Eukaryota > Metazoa > Chordata > Mammalia > Sirenia > Trichechidae > Trichechus > Trichechus manatus. The sequence continues at coordinate 20,786,512 of NW_004443950.1, read as the reverse complement.
GGTCAGCCCACCACAGATGTGATCCAACCCCAGGGTGAGACCTGGATGACACTTGCAAGGACTGGGCCTAAAGGTTGGTTTCAGTGCCGGCTTCCACTTTGGGATCCAGGCGGCAAGGAGCCCAGCCAAGAGCTCCACCAGTCAGGGGCTGGTGCACTGCCTCCCTTCCACCCACCCACACAGGGCTGGCCTGCTGTCCTTGTGTTCTTCCTCAGGATAATCCTGGGCAACTCACTGTCTCTAGGGAAATGAGAAGTTAGCAGATGAGGTCCCTGACACCTGAAAGTGGGGTTGTTGATGCATTCTCTGGAGAGTTCCCATAAGCAACTCGGAGCAGAGGGAGACTCGCTTGAAAGAAAGCTCTAAAGAATAAGGAACCTCCCCTAAATATTCCTTTTTCACATGAACCAGCAGCCTTGGTTCCTTTCAAGGGTTAACTTGGACACTGGCCTGCACCCCAGAGAGAGCCCCAAGGAGCCAACCAGCAGCTGGATACAGGCAGCTTTTACAGTCAAAAACTATCAAGACTGAAATTGCGGGCAAACAAAAGTGCTGCAGAATTTAGCAGCTTTTTCTTGCTGCTGCCATTTCTGTCCTCCACCCCACCATCATCAAAACCATTTATTAAGCACTCCATCTGCATAGAGCTCCAATTTTGGCCTGGGAAAAAGTGAGCTAAGCAGACGCAAGGCCCCCACTGCAGAGGCGCAGTTCCATCGGGCACAGACAGTAATGAAGCAAACTAGATAGTTAAGCAGGCATTACTCCAAAAGGCAAAGTTACAAAGTATTTACATTAAGTGCAGGCAAAAGGGTCAGAAGAGTCAAGTGAGCACAAGAACTGAGGGAGGAGAGCCTGGTGGAAGTTGAGAACAATTCTTCCATTTGGATCCCAAAGACTCCCTGATGGTATCCAATGGAGAAGTACAAAAGATGACAGCTCTTTTATTTAACATTAATGCTAAAAATGTACACCAGATGTCCAGTTCAGGAGCACGATGGCATAGACTCACTTTCCCTGTCCTTCCCTTCTAAATACAACTCAATACCATGGAAATGATTTAACAGACATGATAAAAGAATTCTGAAAGGTGGAAAGAAGAAAGTAGACTGGCTAGGAGCCTCAGGACGTCAGAGATGACATGGAGAGTTCCCCAGGTTTTCTTTTTATCTTCCATATACTCCCAGACTAGGTTTCAAAGAGGCCTGCAGCTGAGAACTGCTAACAGGCATGTACACACACACGCACACACACATACACACACACACACACACATCAAGTAAAGCCAAAGGATCAGGAAAGGGAAAGCAACAAAGACCTAGTGGGAAGCTGTAACCCATACTCCATGACCGAGACCCTGAAGACCAATCTGATCTGTGGAATGTAATGGCAGCAATGAAAACCTTATCCATCCCAGTCCTTGCTCTACAGCCTGGGCCCTGGTACATGGTCTGATATGCTGACATCAGCAACAACAGCAAAGCCCAGCTGTCTAATCTCTTGCTTTATAACCCAGGACCTAGCAGGCAGTCTGATCTGCCCTCAACAGCAGCAGCAAAGCCCCAGGGTGACCCAGACCCAACTCCACAACAAGACACCAATGGATGGTCCCATCTGCCAGCAGCAGCAAAGACCTGTGTCTCCCTGGTCTTCACTTGGGGACATGTTATGGATTGAATTGCATTCCTCAAAAATGTGTGTCAACTTGACTAGGTCGTGATTCCCAGTATTGTGTGATTGTCCACTATTTTGTCATCTGATGTGATTTTCCTATATATTGTAAATCCTATCTCTGTGATGTTAATGGATCATGATTAGAGGCAGTTATGTTAGTGAGGAAAGACTCAATCTACAGGATTAGGTTGTATCTTGATTCAATCTCTTTTAAGACATAAAAGAGAGAGAGACAGGGGAAACTCATGCTACTAAGAATGAAAAACCAGGAGGGGAGCACGTCCTTTGGACCCGGGGTCCCTGTGCTAACAAGCTTCTAGACCAGGGGAAGATTGAAGACAAAGACTTTCCTCCAGAGTCGACAGAGAGAGAAAGCCTTCTCCTGGAGCTGACACCTTGAATTTGGACTCCTAGCCTCCTAGACTATGAGAGAATAAATTTCTCTTTGTTAAAGCCATCCAGTTGTGGTATTTCTGTTACAGCAGCACTAGATAACTAAGACAGGGCATAATGAGATCCAAGCTGAAAGTGAGTCCCTCCTCCCTAGAAAGTCACCAAGTACCAGCAGGTGGTCCAGGGAAGCACCTTCTGCCCCACAAATGACACCCACAGAGATTGAACAGGAGCCCCAGCAGCGTCAGAAAAATGAAGCAGGCAGAGTAGCTTTACAAGGGCTCAGAAAACTAAACCACTTTTAGAACTGAAGCCCATAAAAGGCCAGAAACCAAACACTACACCTAAACAGAGCAACTGCCTGCTGAAATAGGACATTTAGGTAAGATCAAGAGTCCCCTAACATAACGATCAAAATGTACAAGATATAACAAAAAATCATTCATCATACCAGGAACCAGGAAAACCAAAATTTGAAGGAAAAAAGACAATCAACGAATGCCAATCCTGAGTTGAATCAAGTGTTGAAATTACCAACAAGGGTTTTAGAGAAACGAGCACACAAATGTTTCAACAATCAATTACAAATTCTCATAAAATAAATGAAAAAATAGAAGATATAAGAAAAGAAATAGAAGTTATAAAAAAGAACCAAATGGAAATTGTGAACTGAAAAATACAATAACCAAAACTTTAAAAACAAATCCACTGATGGACTCAATAGTAAAGTGAAGACGACAGAAGACAAAAGCAGTGAACTTGATGATAGATCACTGAATTCACTCAATCAGAACAACAGAGAGAAAATTTTTAAGAAAGCCTTAGGAACCTGTGGGACAATTAAAAAAAAAAACTAACATATCATCAGAGTCACAGAAGGAGAGGAAAGAGAGGTGAGGCTAAAAAGTATTCAAAGAAATAATGGCTGAAAACTTTCCAAATTTGGTGAAAGAAATAAACCTGCAGATTCAAGAAGCTGAGCAAACACCAAATAGACGTAACCTCAAATAAATCCACAATAAGGGACATCATAATTAAAATACTGAAAATTAAGCACCATAAAAATAATCTTAAAAAATCCAGAGAGAAATACATTCTCTATAAAGACATAATCAGTTTGAATGACAGAGGATTTCTCTTCTGAAACCATGGGACTAGAAGGAAGTGGTCTAACATTCTCCAAGTGCTGGATAAAAAGAACTGTCAACGTCAAATCCTGATGAAACTATCCTTCAAGAACAAAGAGGAAGTAAGGACATTTTCAGACAAAGAAAAACAGAGATAATTTGTTATTAGCATACCTACTCTTTGAGAATGGATAAAGGAAGCTCTCTACGTGGAAAGGAAACCATCACAGAAAAAGGCTAGAATCTTCTTTTCAGAAAGAAAAGAAAAACAATGGAATGGGTAGAAGTAGAAGTAAACATAATAGACTATACTCCACCTTATGAGTTTGTTTAGGGTTGAAGAAAAGTTATAACAGTAAACTGATGTGATGCTCAATGCATGTACAGGAAATACTTAAAATAATTATATTTTAAAAGTAGGGAGAATGGAGGGACCTAAAGGGAATAAGGTCTCTACACTTTACTTGAAGTAGTAAAACCATATGTATGCTTTAATATCTACAGCAAACACTAAGAAAACTATACAAAGTAATATACTTAAAAACATTATTAAAAAGGATCCCTGGTGGTGGAAAGCTTAAGTGCTCGGCTGCTAACCAAAAGTTTGGTGGTTTGAACCCTCCCAGTGGCTCTGCAGGAGAAAGACCTGGTGGTTGCTTTCATAAAGAATACAGCCAAGAAAACCCTATAGAGCAGTTCTACTCTGTCACATGGTGTCGCTATAACTCAGAATTGATTCAGTGGCAGCCAACAACAGAAGCGAGAGGGAGGGGAAAAAGAGGGGTTTAAAAAATATTATAAAGAAACCAAAATGGAACAATAAAAATGTTGACACACAGAAGAGCAAGAAAAAAGAAACAGCAACAAGAAACAGGGGGAATGATCAGAAAAAAATAATAAAAGGGTAGACGTAAATCTTTTTTATTTATTTATTGTACTTCAGGTGAAGGCTTACAGAACAAATTGTTTCTCATGAAACAGTAGTACACATATTGTTTTATGACATTGGTTAACAACCCTACAACATGTCAACCCTCTCCCTTCTTGATCTTTTTTTTTT
>NW_004443950.1:20768124-20781431 GCF_000243295.1 Trichechus manatus latirostris | reverse complement strand
GCTTCCATGACCTTTCCTTGTACAAGTTGTGCTGGTTTCCCCAGTATTGTGTACTGTCTCACCCTTCACCAAAGATACCCCTTATCTATTGCCTATTTAGTATTTTCCCCCCACCCCTCCCATCCCTGGTAACCAACAAAGATTGTTACTTTTTGTATGTAAACCTTTTCATGGGTTTTTACAGTAGACGTCTCATACAATATTTGTCCTTTTGTGATTGAATCATTTTACTCAGCATAATGTCCTCCAGTTAGACTTAAATCTTAACATATTAATAATTACTTTAAATGTAAATGCTCTAAACACAACAATTAACAGATGCAGATTGAGAGAGCAAATTAAACAAAAAAAAGCAAACATATCCCAACCATAGACTGTTTACAAGCAACTCACTTCAAACATAACAACATATGTAGGTTGACTGGAAAGGGATGGAAAAAGATATATCATAGAGGTATTAATCAAAAAATCAGGAGTGGCTATATTAGTATTAAGTAAAGTAGTATACATCGGGGCAAAAGAAAATTATTTGGGACAAATGGGGCATTTCATAATGATAAAATAATTAATCACATGAAGATAAAACAATCTAAAGGTGAATGCACCAAACAACAGAATGTCAAAGCTCGAAGGAGAAATAGACAAACCCACAATTATAGCTGGGATTTCAACATCCCACTGTCAGCAACTGATAGAACTGCTAGAGAGAAAATCAGCAAAGACATAGAAGAGGTGAACACCATCAACCATCAGGATCTAACTGACATTTATAGAATATTCACCCATCAGCAACAGAACACACATTATTTTCAAGCAGCCATGGAAAATTCACCAAGGTAGATCTTATCCTGAGTCATAAAACAAACCTCAACAAATTTAAAACAATGGAAATCATACAAATATATTCTCCAACTATAACAGAATCAAATGATAAATCAATAAGAGAAAGACAACAGGAAAATCTCCAAACTTTTGGAACTTAAGCAAAAACACCTCTAAATAATACATGGGTCAAAGGGGAAACCTCAACGGAAAAAAAAATGTAAAAGTGACTTAAAATAACAACATAACATATAAAATTCGCAAGATACTGCTAAAATAGTACTGAGAGGAAAATTTATAGAAGTAAACGCTTATGTTAGAAGGAGGAAGGATTTCAAATCACTCATCTAAGTTACTACCTCAAGAAACTACAAAACAAAGATGACCTTAAATCAAGCAGAAAGAAGGAAATAATAAAAGTAAGTACAGAATTTAATAAAATGAAAGCAAGAAAATAAGGGAGGTTAATAAAACAAGAGGTTGATTCTTTGAAAAAATGTATAAAATTTATAAACTTCTAGTTAGGCTAACCAAGAAAAAAAAGAAGAGAGAAAAAACAAATTACTAATAAAAAAAAACGAAATAGGGGTCATCATTACTGATCTCATGGACTCTAAAAGAATAATTAAGGAATATGATGAACAACTCTATGCCCACAAATATAAATGAAATGAATCAATTCCTTGAAAGACACAAAGAACCGAAACTCACACCAAGAGAAATAGATAATCTGGATAGGTCTATACCTATTAAAGACATTGAATCAACAATTAAAAAACTTCTAAAACAGAAAACCCCAGACCCAGATAATTTCACTGGTGAATTCTACCAAACGTTTAAAGATAAAATGATACCAATTCTCTACAATCTCTCAGAAAATAGAAGCAGAAGGAACACTTCCTAATTAATTCTATGAGGACAGCATTACTCTAATATCAAAAACAGATATAGATATTACAGAAAAGGAACACTACAGACCAATATCTCTCATAAACATGGTACGAAAATCCCCAACAATATATTAGCAAATTTAATCCAATAGTGTATAAGAGAATTATACAAGCAAATGGGATTTATTCCAGGTATGCAAGTATACAAAGCTGTTTCATCATTTGAAAATCAGTTAACGTAATCCACCACATCAGCAGGCTAAAGAAAAACAAAAATCATAAAATCATACCAATTAATTCATAAAAAGCATTTAACAAAATATAATACCATTCATGATAAAAACTCTCTCAGTGAACTAGGCATTGAGGGGAACTTTCTCAGCTTCAGTAAGAATATCTACAAAAACACAACAGCTAACATCATACTTAATGGTAAGAAACTTGTTACTTTTCTCCTAAGATTGGGAACAAGGCAAAGATGTCCCCACTGTTATTCAACATTGTACTGAAAGTCCCAGCTAGTGAAGTAAGGAAAAAAAAAAAAAAGGAAAAGAAATAAAATGTATAAGACTGGGAAGGAAGAAATAAACCTCTCTTTGTTCACAGATGATATGATTGCTTATGCAGAAAATCCAAAAAAAATTGACCAAAAAAACAAACTTGCCTGAAACAAATAAGCAAGTATAGCAAGTTTGCAGCATACAAAATTAATAGACAAAATCAATTGCTTTCTTATATACCAGCAATGAACCAACGTAATTAATTTTTTAAATACTATTTATAATACTACCAAAAGTATGAAATACTTTGGTATAAATCTAACAAAACATGTACAGTATCTATATAGAGAAAACTATAAAACTGTGATGAAAGAAATCAAAGAAGATCTAAATAACTAAAGGGATAACCCATGTTTATAGATTGGAAGACTCAATATTTTTATATGTCAGTTCTTCCCAACTTGATCGATAGATTTAGTACTCTCCCAATCAAAATCCCACAAAGCTATCTTGTACATATAGATAAACTGATTCTACAACATATATAAAAAAGCAAGATATCTAGAATAGTCAACATGTACTGGAGAACAATGTTGAAGGATGAACACTAACCAATTTCAAGACATACTTACTACAAAGCTAGAGAAATAAAGCATGGTATTGGTGAAATAATAAACACATAGATCAATGAAATAGAATAGAGATCCTAGAAATAGACCTATACAAATACAGTTAACTGATTTTTGACAATGGACAAAGGATATTCTTTTTAACAAATGATGTTGTATCAACTAGACATCCATAGCAAAAAAAAAAAAAAATGTAAAAGAATCTAGACACAGACCTTACACCTTTCACAAAAATTAACTCAAAATGAATCGTAGGCCTAAATGTAAAATGAAAAACTACAAAATTCTAGGAGAAAATCTAGGTAACTTTGGGTTTGACAATGAGTTTTTAGATTTAGCACTAGAAGCACAATACTTTAAAAGAAATTGGTAAGTTGGACCTTGGATTTAATGAAGACTTTTTAGATATAACATCAAAAGTGTGATTCGTAAAAGAAAAAATTAATTAGTTGGACTTCATTAAAATAAAAAAACTGCTGCTATGTGAAAGACACTTGAAATACAATGAAAAGACAAGCCATAGACTGGGATGAAATACTTGCAAAATACATATCTGATAAAGGACTTGTATCCAAGATATACAAAGAACTATCAAAACTCAACAATAAGAAAACTAACAACCCAATTTAAAAATAGGCAAAACATATGAACAGACAACTCACCAAAGAAGATATACAGATGGCAAATGAACATACTAAAAGACACTATCATTTGTTATTAGGGAATTGCAAATTAATACAATAATAAGATACCACTACCCAACTATTAGAATGGATCAAATCAAAAAAAAACAACTGACAATACCAAATATTGGTGAGGATGTGGAGGAACATAAACCCTCATTCATTGCTGGTGTAAATGCATAATGGCACAGACACTTTGGAAGAGAGTTTGGTAGTTGTATACAGATAAACATGGTCTTACCATATGATCCAGCAATTGCATTCCTAGGTATTTACTCAACTGACATGAAAACGTTTGTCCAACAAAAATCTGCACAGGAATGTTTATAGAAGTTTTATTCGTATTGTCAAAACCTGGAAGCAACTAATATGCCCTTCAGTAGGTGAATGGATAAACAAATTGTAGTACGTCCATACAATGTATTATTATTCAGCACTTTAAAAAATGAGCTATCAAGCCATAAAAACACATAGATGAACCTTAAATTCATATTACTGAGTGAAAGAAGCCAGTCTGAAAAGGCTCCAGCCTGTATGATTCCACTTATATGACATTCTGGAAAAAGAAAACCTATAGAGACAGGTAAAAGATCTGTGGTTTCCCAGGGTTCAGGATGAGAGAGGAAGGGTGGAATAGGTGAAGCAAAGGGAATTTTTTAGAGTTTTGAAACTATTCTGTATGATATAATAATGGTGGATCATGACCTTATGCATTTGTCGGAACACAGAGAATTTTACAACACTAAGAGTGAACATTAAAACAATGTTTTAAAAAATCAGTTAGATGGTTGAGGGATCCCAGGATGGAATAGAGACTGTTACAATAGAATCTAACTGTATTACAAATGTATGAAACTACCTCAGTTAAGGGAAAAGATGCTGTCATGGATTGAATTGTGTCCCCCAAAAATATCCGTCAACTTGGCTCGGTCATGATTCCCAGTATTGTATGATTATCTACCATTTTGTCATCTGATGTGATTTCCCTATGTGTTGTAAATCCTATCACTATGATGTAATGAGATGGATTAGTGGCAGTTATATTGATGAAATCTAGAAGATTAGACTGTGTCTTAAGCCAATCTCTTTTGAGACATAAAAGAGAAAACTGAGCGGAGAGACAAGGGGACCTCATACCACCAAAAAAGCAGCACCAGGAGCAGAGAGTGTCCTTTGGACCTGGGGTTCCTGTGCAGAGAAGCTCCTAGTCCAGGGGAAGATTCATGGCAAGGACCTTTCTTCAGAGCTGACAGAGAACGCCTTCCCCTGGAGCTGACACCCTGAATTTGGACTTCTAGCCTACTAGACTGTGAGAGAATAAACTTCTGTTTGTTAAGGCCATCCACTTTTGGTATTTCTATTACAGCAACTCTAGATGACTAAGACAGATGCTGATCTAAGTAACTTTGAAAATCAGGGCATTCTGTAAAACTAAAGGCAAAAGGAACTGCACATAAACGCTGTACTCTAGTTGATAAAGTTGTTTCCCACAAGGATATGTGTAAACAATTCTGATACTGCTATATATGTATACTGGAAAAGGAACAATGAAGTAAATGGATGGCAGATAGTGGAGTCATATTTCTTACTGTTTGAATGGGGTAGGGAGGTACAGATAAGGGAAGAAGCCATGGATGATCTGTGTAGTAATGGATTAGAGTTGTAGACATTCACATGAACTCATATTTAGTTTAATATAAATACAGATGGTTACATATATAAATATGTATAGATAAGTGTATATACACTGGTTAGTATACATACATATATTTCTTGTTCTGTCATCTAAGAGGGTCTAGAAGCAATGAAACCCAGTAGTGATGAGCACACCTAGCACTAGATCTTGGTTTCTAATACCATTCTCCAATAAAAGCAACCAGAATTTCTTGGAGAAACGGCAAATTCTAGAACTTGGGCAGGAAATATAAAAGATGAGCCTGGAGCAACTGAAAGAGCTCCCAATGGCCAAAGCAGGAGCAATCTGAGCAACAAAACAAAATAACTCAAAGTATAAAATAAATATTTATGAATACATCTGTACTAATATAATTAATGATTGATTGAATAAATGAATAAATGGGGGAGAAGAGACAAATCTCCTATGGAAAATTTCCAGTTATTTATGAAGAAACTCTGCCCTAAAGTAAGCGGAGCATAACTCCCCAGGCCTTAAATGTGGACAGTACATAGTGATTTTTTTCTAAAGAAAATAGTAAGAAAGGGGAGGCAGGGGGAAGAGTAACTTTACAGGGTAGAAATCTGATAAATACCACCTTAGCCAGCTAATCAAGGTCAGTAACAACAGTGATAAATTATGTTAATAGTGTGTACCACTGATATGATGTGATGAAGATAGCAATTTATCTCTGCGGCCTTCCTCTCAAAAACCTGTAACCTCAGTGTAATTATAAGAAAAATATCAGAAAAATTCTAAGAGGAGCATTCTATAAAACACATGACCAGTACTCCTCAAAAATACCAAGGTCATCAAATACAAGGAAATTCTGAGAAACTGCCAAGAGGAGCCTAAGGAGACATGATAACTAAGTGTAATGTGATACCCTGGAATGGGGAAAAAAAAAAATTAGGTCACATTAGATGATCAGAATAAAATATGGAATTTAGTTTATAATAATTTATCAATACTAGTTCATTAACTGTAACAAATGGGCCATACTAATATATGATGTTAATAATAAGGGAAAGTGGGTGCAAGGTGTTTGTGAACTCTCTGTGCAATCATTTCAATTTTTCTGTAAATCTCAAATTGTTCTAAAAAGTATATTTATTACTTTATCTACTTATCTCAACTAAAATTAACTTGCTTTTTATCTGTGAGTTCCTCCACTAGAAAGCGGGCTCCATGAGAACAAAGACCTTGTCTGCTTTGCTAACTAATGTATTCCTCAGCTCTCTGCTGTTATAGTACCTGCTCGCTGGTTGGAAGGACTGATGGGTGGATGAATTGGTGAACATGAGAGTCCCAGGGTCAGACCAAAGATAACTGAGTTTTATGACCCAGCAGAAGCTAATATCATTGCCATTATCCACTGATGTGTTTTGAACACTCACAGAAGATGCAACTGGACCAGGTAGTGTTTTATTTTATTATTGAGATGTTAGTAAGAGATCAAGAAGTTGTTTTATAAGCAAAAGTGTTCACGTGACTTAGTAGTGTCACTTATCTGTGTTCATATACCTCTTATCCCTAAGCCTTTGCTTAACTTCCAGGGACTTCTTAACTTAATGCCTATATCACTTCAGTCAAAAGCTAGACAATTTAGATAAACAACCAGTTATCTTATCTGAATGATGCTCATTAGACCATGTGACAGAATATCCAGTATCAGTGGAAATTTGTTCACTTTCTAGACAACATAACCTGGAATTAAAAGGAAAAAGTTACAGAACCCCTCAAATATGTAGAAAATAAAGGTTACAATTGCTGACAGCATATGCTGTAACCTCCAGAAGCTTGGAGTCAGCAACAGAGACATGAACACATGCAGACAATTTAACAAAATCCAAACCACTGTGCAGATAACAGTTAAGATTAAGCAAGTCTCGTGTATACAAACCAACATAAAACAAATATTCACTGCCTGCAGGTTTTTAACATTCCCTGAAATTTCACAATCTCTTCTGCACATTAGCAGCAAACATCAGTTTTCAAAATTATTTTCTAAAGCGTCTAAGATGTTTGTGTTATAACCTTCACAAGGGTACATCTGGGGGACATGATTACATAAATTCACCCCTGCCTCGATTACCATATTTTGGAGGTCTAATTACCAAGGGGCATTTTCTTTTGCATAATTGCAGGAGAGGCAATTTTGTGTGCAAAACAAAGGTTTGGGGAAAATAATAAAAATGTGAGTCACTGTTACTTTGCCCATATTTAATGGAAAGTGAGTTGATTGCTTGGCATACGGGTGAGCCAATCTGAAGGAAAGCTTTGCACAATGATGATCTAGTCTAGAATCTCAGACACTTACTCCCTTTGCACTCCAAACCCTTTTGCAAGCCAAGAAATATCTGCCATTACATCAGCATCAGCCCTGAGGCAGCCAAGCAAAGAAAATACAGGGGCATGTTTTATATATCCAGTTATCTTACACATTCATCTCAGGCCCTTTATTGTCTCTTGTACATGAGGAATGGCCATGGTTGTCCAACAGGATTTCCTGGTATAAAGAAATGCATAGTAAGTTGGGAACAAAAACCTAAATAACCTTTGTTTAAATACCTCTCCTAAATGTATTATTATGCCAGTGTGTCCACCACAAAGGAAAAGTGCTTGGTACAGAGAAGTTTTTGATGCTAATGTCGTCATGACAAGTTATTAATAAATAAATTCTGTGTTTCATTATCTTTTGCCCTGGGAGACCAAGGAGCATGACAAAGTTAATTGGTTAATCCCAAAGTGGAACCATGTGGCCAACTGGCACATTCCAATTAGAACATCTGTCTCACGTCACAGGAAGGATGGGGACCTTCTTCCCACTGTGGATTCAAGGTAATTCCTGTCCATGAATATATTGCAAAGTAAGTTGAATGGCCATTCCCCTTGGATAAATCTGTGGTTGTCAGATTTTCACCATCAACAATCTCTTAATTTTTCCCCCTCAATGAATTCCACACTTCGAAATACTGTGTCTGTCTATGAGACAAAGCAGAATGACTACAATTAATTCATTTGCTTACTCTTTTTTAATCTAAGGCATGTGATTGCCAGTGAGAGCCGCAGATCATCCTGAAAGAACCACCATTAGCTGAATTGATCTACTTCAAGACAAAAACTAAGACACTTGATAGCTTCTTTATCCCTCAGACACATCTTAAGAAAATTCACTATTTTCCATTAAAATTTTGAAATACTTAAAATAGTTGTAAAAATGAGTTTGGGGATCTCAGGTTGGAAAATACTGGCTTAGAAAATTTACCTGAGGTAAAGAAGTAAGAACTGGAGCTGCATTTCGGAAGGATTAAAACATTCCAGGGTATACTGATGCCTATGCTTTATTCTGGGATACAGTATAAAGTCATTCGTCTTTAAGAAAAAAAGACATTTTTGGTAGTTGGTGGCAAGGGGATGGATGGAGTTGTTGCCAAATATTGCTAAAGTATCAGCCAATACCAGAAGACAATGGAGCATTGTTTATAAAATTTTGAAGGAAAAAAGTGAAACAAAAATTTTCTTGTAGGCAAACACAATCAATTTAAAATCAATATAGCTAAGCAAAGTTTCCTAAGAGTTCTAAGATATAATCTAGGTGCAACAAGGGAAGAGAGAAGTAGCTGCCCAAATTTCTGCCAATTCTTTCAAGTAGTTTTAACTTAATTAAAATTCAACTTCAGATGGATAATAGACACAGATCCTGCTTATAGAGATAGATAGGATTGATTTTAATGACCTTCTCTCACTTATGTCCAAGTCCTAAATGTTTACAACATATTACACCCATAGTTTTAACTGATGAGAAATTATAGTCTCAGAGTTGCAAAAAAAAAGTCCCTTTTGACTCTGATGGAGTAGCTTATAACAGAATAATTCTCCCACTGAACCAGAAAACCCAAATTAAATACAAAAATAAATACCTGCATCAAAGAATCAGAGAAGAGACTTCCGGGCAACATGACACTATAGGCAGAAGCTCCATGCTGTCCCTGCACAGCAAAGACCCAAAAAACTAAGCCAAATAGAGAAAATGGCAATCCTGAAACCCTAAGCATCAAATGAAGAAATAAAGAACTCAGCCAAGCACCAAATGGAATAAGAAACTGACAGACAACAGAGAGCGAGAATAGATACATGCAGAGGTCCTCCATCAGCTAACGCAGCATGGATCTGCCATCTTGGACTCCTATCAGAGATCAGGAACAGGGGGTACAAGAAAGCAGCTTCACAGAGCTTCCAGCAGGAGACAGAACAATCAGTAACCAGCAATATATACTTTCCCACCCCTCACCCACTTGGCCTCCTCTGCTTCCTGAAGCCACAGTCTCTTGGCCAGGAAGCACCAGATTCCCCCTGCTATCACCTGGATTCCACCCGCCCTCAATGGCCAGCTCCCTAAGTGCCATTTGTTGCTGCTCGTGTTGCTTTTTTCTGCTTCTTTAGATTTCTTCCTTACCTCTCACCACCGCCTCCTTCTTTCTCTCAAATACCTGGCTCCATGCCTTGCGCCATCTTTGCTTCTTCCTGAAAGGCTGTGAAACGCCTCTCAAATGTGAAACTGCTTCCCAGCCAGTGCTGCCACACTGGTGGGATCTGGGGGCTTTGGTTTGTTTGTTTTGAATTATTTGTTTGTTTGTTTTCTTTTTCTTCTGTTGAATTGGGAGCCTGTTCTAGCCGGACAGTACTGCATGGCTTGGGACCTACCCCCTCAGTTTGCGCAGACGTGCAGAGGGATCCCTAAGGACATTTCTTTTTTTTGTTTTGTCTTTTTTTTCTGTTTTTTTTTGGGGGGGGGTCTTGTTATTTTTTATTTTATTTGTTTGCTTTGTGCTCTTTTCCCTCTTTTTCCCTTTTTTCATTACTCAGTTTCTCGTCTTTTTATACTTTTCTACTCTTCCTGTCCCCTGAATACCTGGCGCTGAGTGACACCTCTATCCCTTCTAGCTAGGCTGTACTATTATGGCCTGGGAGCAACTTTCCCAGACTCGCAGCTGCACTGGAGGGATTCCTGGGAGCTTTTCTTTTCTTTTTTCTTTCTGATTTTTATTTATTCATTTTTTTCTTCTTCTTCTCCTTTTTATTTTTCTCCATTTCATAGTCTTTCATCTCTCCACTCCAATGGCAAGCTCCCCTAGCACTCTTTTTTGTTTGTATATTTTTGGCTCCCATTCCTGCCTCCTCTCTCCCATACCCATCTTAGCTCCACACATCACAAACTCCCCCCTCCATCCTATCTACCTGCACCGTACGCTGAACATCACACCACTAAGCAGCCCAGGCAAGACCTACCAGAACTTGCCCTGCACTGATTACCTGCCCTCCCAGGTGGCCATAGCAAATGACAAAAACAACCCATCCCAGAAACTCCTCTTCAGCTAGACCTGCTCTGCTGTACCATATCTGAGTAACTGACCCTGCCAATTGGAGAGGGAGGTGAAAAGTACACACAACCCACCTGCTCAAACATAGCTAAATAAAACAAAAAAGCAGGATGAAACAAACAAATCTACAATCAATAATTGAGGAAAATAACTACTGAATGTCCCAAAGACAGCAGACAATATCAAAACATTTACAAGAACAGAACAGGATGGTTCCAGTAGGCGTTCAAAATAAAACACCAGGTTACTTTCCAGTAGAAGAAAAGGCACTAGAACTACCTGATAAGGAATGCAAATCTCTAATATTCAGAGCTATCCAAGAGTTGAAGCAAAAAGCAGACAAAAATGAGGAAAAAATGAAAAATCCATGGAAAATACAGACAAAAAAAAATGGAAGAATTCAGGAAAATAATGCAGGAACAAAATTCCAAAATAAATTCACAACTAGAAATCATACAAAAACAACAATTAGAAATACAAAAGATAAACAACAAGATTTCAAAAATGGACAGTGTCACAGAAGGGCGGAGGAGCAGGTTTGAAACGGTGGGAGACAGGATCAGCAAAATTGAAGACAAACACTCGGATACAACTCTGTTTGAGGAAAAATCAGAAAAAAGCATGAATAAAAATGAAGAGACCCTGAAAATTATGTGGGATACAATCAAAAGCAAAAATCAGCAAGTGATCGGAGTTCCAGAACAGAGGAAGAAAACCAAAAACACAGAGAGGATCATTGAAGAACTGCTGACAGAAAACTTCCTCAATATCATGAAAGATGAAAAGTGGGCCATCCAAGAAGCTCAACAAACCCCATATAGGATAGACCCCAAAAGAAAATCACCAAGGCATATCATATTCACACTCGCTAAAACCAAAGACAAACAAAAAATCCTGAAAGCAGCTCGAGAAAAACAAAAAGTTACATACAGAGGAGAAACAATAAGACTAAGCTCAGACTATTCGGCAGAAACCATGCAGGCAAGAAGGCAATGGGATGACATATATAAAACACTGACAGAAAAAAATTGCCAGCCAAGAATAACATATCCTGCAAAATTCTCATTCAAATATGACGGTGAAAATAGGACATTTCCAGATAAACAGAAATTAAGGAAATATGTAAAAACCAAACTTACAAGAATTATCAAATGGAGTCTTTTGATCTGAGAACAAACAAAATTAGCTCACAGGCTGAATCTAGGAAGCAGGATCATACCAGCCAGATACCAATCTAGGAAATGAACTCTCAAGGACTATCCAAAACCAAAAGAAATACAACAGGAAATCAGAGCAGTTAATCCATAAATGACAACAACATCAGAACAATAAAAGAGGGAATAAACGGCATAGGTATAGAACCTTCTAATCGAGAGGAAGGCAAGGTGATACCAAGTAATAGACTGCTTCAAACTTAGAAAAATTAAGGGTAAATTTCACAGTAACCACAAAGAAAGTTAACAAACCTACTCATCAAAATAGAGAGGAAAAACATAACGTCTCAGTAAAAAAAAACCTACAAAAAGAAAAGAAATGAGAAAAAATCCACAAACAAAAGGAATTCAGCACAGGAGAGTAAGAGGAACAAAAAAAACGTCAGCACCACAAAAAAAAGCACTACAAAATGACAGCAATAAACTCATACCTATCAATAATTACACCTTATGAAAATGGCCTATATGCACCCATAAAGAGATGGAGAGTGACAGAATGGATTAAAAAAACAGGATCCATCAATATGCTGTCTACAAGAGACACACCTTAGAAACAAGAGATAAATTTATTAAAAATCAAAGGTCAGAAAAAAATATATCAAGCAAACAACTACCAAAAAAGAGCAGGAGTGGCAATACAAAAAAAAAAAAAATCCACAATGAGATACCATCTCACCCCCGCATTACTGGCACAAATCAAACACACTGGAAATAGCAAATATTGGAGAGGCTATGGGGAGATCGGAACTCTTATACACTAATGGTGGGAATGCTTAACGATACAACCATTTTGGAAAATGGTATGGCACTTACTTAGAAAGCTAGAAATAGAAATACCATATGATCCAGCAATCCCCCTCCTAGGAATATATCCTAGAGAAATAAGATCCGTCACATGAATAGACATATGCACGCCCATGTTCATTGCAGCATTGTTCATAATAGCAAACAGAAACAACCTACGTGCCCATCAATGGATGAGTGGATAAACAAATTAGGGTATATCCACACAATTGAATACTACACAATGATAAAGAACAATGATGTATCTGTGAAGCATCTCATAACATGGAAGAAACTAGAGGACATTATGCTGAGTGAAATAGGTCAATCACAAAAAGACAAATATTGTATGAGACCTCTACTGTAAAAACCCATGAAAAAGTTTACACACCAAAAGTAACAATCTTTGTTGGTTATGAGGGATGGGAGGGGTGGGGGGAACACTAAATAGACTACAGATAAGTGGTAACTTTGGTGAAGGATAAGACAGTACACAATACTGGGGAAGCCAGCACAACTTGTTCAGGGCAAGGTCATGGAAGCTCCATAGACACATCCAAACTCCCTGAGGGACTGAATTGCTGGGCAGAGGGCTCTGGGGACCATGGTCTTGGGGAACTTCTAGCTCAATTGGCATAACAGTTTATAAAGACAATGTTCTACATTCTACCTTGGTGAGTAGTGTCTGGGGTCTTAAACGCCTATGAACAGCCATCTAAGATACTCC
>NW_004443950.1:20700445-20768024 GCF_000243295.1 Trichechus manatus latirostris | reverse complement strand
GATACAAGGAAAAGATTAGTCCAAAGGACTAATGGACCACAGCTACCAAGGCCTCCACCAGACTGAGTTCAGTACAGCTAGATGGTGTTTGGCTACCACCACTGGCTGCTCTGACCAGAATCACAACAAAGGGTTCTGGACAGAGCTGGAGAAGGATGTAGAACAGAACTCTAACACACACAAAAAAAGACCAGATTTACTGGCCTGATGGAGACTGGAGAAACCCCAAGAGTATGGCCCCCAGACACCCTTTTAGCTCAGTGGTGAAGTCACTCCCAAGGTTCACCATTCAGTCGGGTATTGGACAGCCCCATAAAACAAATCAGGACTAATGGGGCACAGCAGTCCAGGGACAAGGACTAGAATGCATGAGGGGACAGGAAAGCTGGTGATAGGAAACCCAAGGTTGAGAAAGGACTGTGTTGACATGTCGTGGGGTTGTTAACCATAGTCATAGGGCAATATGTGTACTAACTGTTTAATGAGAAACTATTTTGTTCTGTAAACCTTCATCTAAAGTCCAAAAATAAAGAATTATCTATGTGAGATCAAATAGACAACAGCAATTCAAAAGGTTTGATGGGAAGCCTAGGGGACAGTGAGTTTAAGACAATGGTGATGGGATAATTTGGAAAAGGATAGTGAGAGTAGCAGCACAACTGGAAGAACGTAATCGATGTCACTGAATTGTACATGTAGAAATATTTGAAATGGTGTATCTTTGGCTATGTATATTTTCACCCAAAAAATAAAAAAATGTCCTCCAAGGTCGAAAAGGGAGAGTGTTGACATGTCGTGGGGTTGTTAACTAATGTCATAAAACAATATGTGTACTGACTGTTTAATGAGAAACTATTTGTTCTATAAACCTTCACCTAAAGTACAATAAAAAAATTTTAAAAAAAAAGAATCAGAGAGCTAGTAAGGCAGTCAGGATTGAGGGGTCATGATCCTGGAAAAAAGAGGAGGGCCACAGAGGTTAATCCAACATTCCATTTACTGATTTTCCCCCATGGAGGGTTTTCCAATCATAGACTGAAAAAGGCAAGATACCTGAAAGCCAGGCTGAGGGGGGAAAAGAAAAAGGAATTCAAGACTGCCAAGATAGCTACATATAATTGTCCAAGTTCCCAGAGAGTAAAGAGTTACAGAGACATAAGCCTGGCACTCTGTCCAGTTTTCACCTTGAGATAGTTGCTAATTTCAAAGCTTTTTGGGGCTATCTTCTCTGAAGCCAAACAGAAATTGGGGAGAAAGCTGAGGGGAGCTTCTGGCAATCTTACCATGTGGTAAAGACAAAAATTGAAGATCAAAACTGGACAATGAGGGAGAATCCTGGTAAATATACGAGCTTTAGGTGGGGCGCACCAGAGCAAACCAGATATAGAATCAGTCTTACAAAGACTGAAACTCAGACAGGAATCAATTCAGTTCTGGATTGGATAAAAGTGATATGTTCACACTCTAACTTCCTGCCAGATGATAGGGTGACTTACTTCCAGAAGAAGATAATCACCCAAAGTTTCTACAGTTTTTCAGAGAGTAGGTCTGGCATCCAATAAAAAAATTACTAAGCACAGAGAGAAACAAGACCAAGAGAGAAAGGGGTGAAAAAAAAGAGCATTCAAATAGAAACATCTGCACAGGTGTAGGATTATCAGACATTGGTTTTAAAGTAACTATGATTATCATATTCAGGAAAATAAATAACAAGGTGAATATTCCAAAAGGACTGAATACTTTTTAAAGAATAAAATGTAAATTGTAAAACAGAAAAAAAAAACTGAAATTAAGAACTCAATGAAAGTGTTTCATAGAAGATTAAACACAGCTAAAAGAGGATCTTGCAACTCGGGCTTGAATTTTTTTCTTCAGTTCTTTCAGCTTGAAAAATGCCAAGCATGTTCTACCCTTTCAGTTTCCTAACTCCTGGTCTTTGCACACGTCATTATAATACTTTACTTTGTGTTCCCAAGCCACCCTTTGAATCTTCTATTCAGATCTTTTACTTCATCATTTCTTCCATACACTTTAGCTACTCTATGCTCAGGAACAAGTTTCAGAGTCTTCTGACTTCCATTTTGTTTTTTCTTTCTTTTCTGTCTCTTTAATGACCTCTTGCTTTCTTCATGTATGATGTCCTTGATGTCATTCCACAACTCAACTGGTCTTCAGTCATCAGTGCTCGATGCAACAAATCTGTCCTTGAGATGATCTCTAAATTCAAGTGGGATATACTCAAGGTTGTACTTTGGCTCTCGTGGACTTGTTCTAATTTTCTTTGGTTTCAACTTGAACTTGCATATGAATAATTAATAGTCTGTTCCACAGTGGGCCCCTGGCCTTGTCCTGACTGATGATATTGAGCTTTTCCATTGTCTCTTTCCACAGATGTAGTCGATTTGATTCCTGTGTATTCCATCTAGGTCCACGTGTATAGTTGCCATTTATATTGGTGAAAAATGTATTTGCAATGAAGAAGTCTTTGGTCCTGCAAAATTCTAGCATGCGATCTCCAGAGTCATTTCTATCACTGCATTTTCCAACTACTGATCCTTCTTCTTTGTTTCCAACTTTCTAATTCCAATCACCAGTAACTATCAATGCATCTTGATTGCATGTTTGATCAATTTCGAAGTAGGTAAAAATCTTCAGTTTCTTCATCTTTGGCCTAAGTGGTTGGTGCATAAATTTGAATAATCATGATATTAACTGGTCTTCCTTGTAGGTATGGATATTATCCTATCACTGACAGCATTGTACTTTAGGATAGACTTTGAAATATTCTTTTTGACAATGAATACCATGCCATTCCTCTTCAATTTTTCATTCCCAGCATAGGAGACCATATGATTGTCCAATTTAAAATAGCCAATACCACTCCATTTCAGCTCACTAATGCCTAGGATATTGATCTTCATGTGTTCCATTTCATTTTTGATGACATCCAATTTTCTTAGATTCATACTTCGTATGTTCCAAGTTCCAATTATTAATGGATGTTTGCAGCCGTTTCTTCCCATTTTGAGTCATGCCACATGCATCAAAGGAAGATAAAAGGAATACGCAGAGTCACTGTACCAAAAAGAATTTGTCGACATCCAACCATTTCAGAAGGTAGCATATGATCAAGAACCAATGGTACTGAAGAAAGAAGTCCAAGCTGCACTGAAGGCTCTGGCAGAAAACAAGGCTCCAGGAATTGACAGAATACCAACTGAGACGTTTCAATTACTAAATGTCGTGCTGGAAGTGTTCACTTGTCTATGTCAAGAAATTTGGAGGAGAGCTACCTGGCCAAATAATTGGAAGAAATCCATATATGTGCCCATTCCAAAGAAAGGTGATCCAACAAAATGTGGAAATTATTGAACAATGTCATTAATATCACACACAAGTAAAAATTATGCTGAAAATCATTCAAATACAGTTGCAGCAGTCCGTCAAAGAGAACTACCAGAAATCCAATCTGGATTCAAAAGAGCATGTGGAGAGAGGGATATCATTGCTGATTTTAGATGAATCTTGGCAGAAAACAGATAATACTGGAAAGATGTTTACCTGTGTTTTATTGACTATGGAAAAGCATTCGGCTGCGTGGATCATAACAATTTACAGATAACATTGTGAAGGATGGGAATTCCAGAACACTTAATTGTGCTAACAAAGAACCTGCACATAAACCAAAAGGCAGTCGTACCAACAGAACAAGGGAATACTGTGTGGTTTAAAATCAAGAAAGTTGTGCATCAGGGTTGTATTCTTTCACCATACTTATTCAATCTGTATGCTAAGCAAATAATCTGAGAAGCTGGACTATACGAAAAAGAACACGGCATCAGGATTGGAGGAAGATTCATTAACAACCTGCAATATGTAGATGACATAACCTTGTTTGCTGAAAGTCAAGAGGACTTGAAGCACTTACTGATGAAGATCAAAGACCACAGCCTTCAGTATGGATTGCCCCTCAACATAAGAAAAAAAGAAAAAAAAATCCTCACAACTGGACCAATGAGAAACATCATGATAAATGGAAAAAAGACTGAAGTTGTCAAGGACTTCATTTTACTTGGATACACAGTCAGTGACCATGGAAGCAACAGTCAAGAAATGAATGCAGCAAATGTGCTGCAAAAGACCTCTTTAAAGTATTAAAAAGCAAAGATATCACTTTGAGGACTATGGTGCGCCTGACCCAAGCCATTGTATTTTCATTTGCACTCATATGCATGCAAAAGCTGGACAATGAATAAGGAAGACTGAAGAAAAATGGATGCCTTTGAATTATGGTGTAGGTAAAGAATATTGAATATGCCATGGACTGCCAGAAGAATGAACAAATCTATCTTGGAAGAAGTACAGCCAGTATGCTCCTTAGAAGCGAGGATGGCAAGACTTCATCTCATGTATTTTGCACATGTTATCAGGAGGGACCAGTCTCTGGAGAAGGATATCATGCTTGGTAAGGTAGTGGGTCAGCAAAAAAGAGGAAGACCCTCAATGAGATGGACTGACACAGTGGCTGCAAAAACGGGCTCAAGCATAACAACAATTGTGAGGATGGCCCAAGATTGGGCTACGTTTTGTTCTGTTGTACATAGGGTTCCTGTGAGTTGGAACTAGACAACACCCAAAATGAAGTGCATAGAGTAAAATGGATGAATACTATAGAAGGAAATGTAACGGATATATTGGTTAGAGAGAAAAGGTTTAATATACTTGTAAATGACGGCAATGAAAGGCAGAAGAGAGAAAAGGGACAAAAGAAATATTAGAAGAGATAATCGTCAAGAATCATTTGAGAAGATAATTTGCCACACGAATGGCCAAAACTGATAAAAGATGTCAAAGCCAGATCCAAGTAGCTCTCCAAACCTGAAGTATGATAAATACATTTTCTAAAATAATACCTCAGAACATCATAGTCCAACTGTTAGTAACTAAGAAAAGAATCATTAACATAGCCAGAGAAGAAAAGAAATATTACCTTAAAAGAAGCAATAATAATACTGACAGGTGACTTTGTAGATAAATGATGGGATCCAGGAGAAAATGGAAAGCTATATTTAAATGGCAGAAAGAAAATAATTACTAAGCTAGAATTATACAATCGTGGAAAATGTATTTTTAAAGTGTAGGTTGTTTTAACTGTCTTAAAGAATTAAAAACTGGAAAAATGTATGAAACAATGTATTTCACACACTGGACAACAGGCAGTTCAGTATAATAATCTTCACAAGAATAAATATAAATGAAATGAGCCCTAAAATAGCTAGAAAGTTTCTAAACCATAGTGCAAAGAAGAAAAATCCATACAGAGCCCAGTGAACTCCCTGATTTGAGGACAAAAAATTGTGAAGTTAAGAAGGTCAAAGCAGCCAGAATTCACATGGAGGAATATAAGAGAGGAAAGATCTGCACAAAGAGAACCCTGGACATCTGCAGAGAATTCACCTCAATTCTTCAGCTGTGTGCTGATCAGAACATGTGTGTGGAAAAGGTATCAAGGCCAA
The DNA here is from genome assembly GCF_000243295.1 of Trichechus manatus latirostris. NCBI lineage: Eukaryota > Metazoa > Chordata > Mammalia > Sirenia > Trichechidae > Trichechus > Trichechus manatus. The sequence goes on along the minus strand of NW_004443950.1, from coordinate 20,762,508 downwards.
GGAAAAGCCACCAGAAATGAGCAGGTGTAAAAACTGTCAGAGGTTACATATGGCTGGGAATAATTTACACTGACAACAGTCAAAGTGGAGAAACTTCATAATAGACAGGATATTGGGTTGAGTACACAGAAGGGCATTGCCTTAATAGTAACGTCATGTTAGCCACAGACTAACAACTGCATTTTCCCTGCCTAACAAAGCTTAAAAGCAAGGATACTAAACAGCTATTATAAATATACTTTATATGTTTAAGAAGGTAAAAGAATGCATGAGTATGTTAAGGGAAGACATGAAAAATATAATTTAAAAAGACCCAAATTTAACTTCTAGAAATGAAAAGTACAATGTGTGAGATGGAAAATACACAGGATGTGATCAACAGTAGATTAAATTGCAGAAGAAAAATGAGTGCACTATCCAAAATGAAACACAGAAAAAGACTTTTAAAAATGAACATGAGATGTGTGTATGTGTGTATATATATGTATACGTCTATATGTATGTATGTGTATATACATACACATGTGTATATATACACATGTGTATATATATACACATACATATATAGACATATATATATATATATAGGGTTGTTTTGTTATTGTTAGATGCTGTTGAGTCATATGGTTGTTTTGTTATTGTTAGATGCTGTTCAGTCAACCCTGACTTACATATAACAGAATGAAATTTCATCCATTGTTACACCATCTTCATGCTTCTTGGTACATTTGAGTCAATTATGGTAGCTGTTGTGTCAATCCATCTCATTGAAAGTTTCCCTCATTTATGTTGGTCCTCTACCCTACCAAGCATGTTCTTTTCTAGCAATTGGTCTTTTCCTGATAATGTGTCCAGAGTAAGCCAGTCAAAGTCATGCCATCCTCACTCCTAAGAAGCATCCTTATTGGATTTCTTCTAAGACTGTTTTGTTCATTCTTTTGGCAGTCCACAGTGTGTTCCATATTTGAGACTATTGAGAAGATCATGGCTTGGCACACCTTAGTCATCAAAGTGACATCTTTGCTTTTTAAAACTTTAAAGAGCTCTTTTGCAGCAGATTTCCCCCATGCAATACATTATTTGATTTGTTGACTGCTATAGAAGACGCAGGAGTCATTGGGTGGTGCAAATGGTCAAGCACTCAGCTACTAACCAAAAGGCACCTCTTGGTGGATTTGAGCCAACACATTAAAAGGCAGAGATTTTCAGAGTGGATTTAAAAAAAAAGAAAAACTAAACTTATTCTATCCCCTAAGAACCCCACTTTCAATTTAAAAGCACAAATGGGTCAAAACGTAAATAATACTCTACAGAAATTAGAAAATATTTTGGACTGAATGAAAATGAGAACACATCATATTAAATTTGTGGGATACAACTAAAGCAGTGTTTACAGGAAAATTTATAGCGTTGAACGCTTATATTAGGAAAAAAGAAAGGTCTGAAGTTGATCACCTAAGATTCTACTTTAAGAAACTAGAAAAAAGGAAGGCAAATTAAACCCAAAATAAACAGAAGGAAAGAAATAGTAAGCAGAAATCAATGAAATTGAAAGCAGGAAAATAATAGAGAAAATTAACAGAACTGAAAGCTGGTTCTTTGAAAATATCAATAAAATTGATAAACCTCTAGCCAGACTTACCTCAAAGAGAGAGAGAGAGAACAAATTACCTATATCAGAAATGAGAAGGGACATCACTACAGACCCTGCAGCTATTAAAAAGATAATCAAGTGTAGTCTGAGAGCCACCTATGTTTGAATGCACAGACAGCTTGTGCATAATTAGATTCTTAGGCCCCATCCCAACCATGGTGAATTAGAATCTCAGGGTTGGAGAAGTGATGCTGGTGATCTGCATTTTTGCAAACACTCCAAATGACTCATTCAAAATGAAGCCCAGAGGGCAACGCCTCTGAGTAAGTTCAGCTAGCGTCCAAGCTTTATAGCTCAGATGAAAAATTGAGGTTATCAAAAAAAGGAGAGTGCAATATAAACTTATGTGAGGGGTCTAGATCTGGCATCTCTGGAAACAACTTGCCTGGCACTTTGTAAAAGGGCAGCTGATGTGAGGAATAATGACACACACACAAATTCAAGATTCCTTCCTTTTCCCCTTCACAGAGCATATATGTTGAGGACGACGGCGAAATAGAGGGGCATATTTCCGTGTGTGTACCTCTTTCTCAGCTGAATGCCCGAAGATTTACGAAGAAGTAGACGAAATCATCAGTAAATACCACAATGATGCATTCTGAACTGTTCATGGGACCTTCTTTGTGCTCTGCCCAGTTTCTAGGTTTCTAGTTGTAACATCAACCATTTTCCCCCACCTAGAAAACAATTGAAAGTAAGGAAGTTAGAACAATATTATTATAGGGTTAGATGTAAATCTTTATTCTTTTTAAGTAAATCATTCACAAACATACTGATTTGACTCTCATTAGTAACAAAGGATTCTCAAAAGACTAGATGCATTAGTTCATCGTGATATCATTGTTTTAAGCTCACAGCAGCCACAGTGACTGGTCTTTCTGTTGTGCAAGGAAGGTATTCTCTGGCCATAGCCAACTCCTCAAACCCCAGGGCTTCCCACTGGCCCAGGCAGGATAGAGTCCTTGCAAGATCCAGCCTATTATATACTGTTTAAATAAAGATTTGCAAGGAAAATATATTCATGGCAACATTCATTACTGATCCTTCTCAAAACTGTCTGGAGAATTCCCCTAGAGGGCATAAGAAAGAAATTAAACCCTGTTTTCCTGAGTTATTTCCTGCTGTTTTTCCACTTCATTGGTTTTGCTCCCATAATTGTGTGTGTTCCTATAGCCACAAAATGTTTTAATATGGCTGAATTATTTTCCTACAACTTCTGGATCATATGTCAACAATCTGAGTGCAAATAACTTTAATAATAATAATGATAAGAAGAAGAAGAAGATACTCCTCTTTACTGCCGTCTCTTAACTCTTTAACTTCTTTTAATATGATCTAGACCTGCTGTCTAAAAATACACTAATAACCAGACCCAAATCTATTTCTCATTTCTCATCCTCTCCGTCCACCACTGACCGGTGCCTCTTTCTTGGAGCTCTTGCCCCTTTTGTTTTCCCTACCACTGCTCTCCTCCAGCTCTTCTCCTATTTCGGGGACCTCACAGGTCCTTGTCACCGAATCATTTTCAAAAATGTATTCTGAAAAGTTGGACATTTCTCAGTTTTAATCAGAGTGCTTTTTTCCTTTCATTCCAAATACCCTCCAGAGCCTCTCACCTCTTCTCAAGGCTTCAACTGTCAGCAATCTACATATCTAGCATTTACATCTTTGATGCAGGCACCAAGGCCTTCTGTCCATAAATGTATCCCACTGTATTTTTCCAGTGTCATCTCCCACTACTCTCTCACATACCCTGTGTTCCAAACCAACTGTTCTGCTCATGGTTCAGCCAACATGTCAGATGCTTTCTTACATCCATAGCTTTGATATTCTAGTCCTTCTGCTTAAAAGCTCCAACAAATCATATCCAGCAGTATATTAAAATAGCAAATAAACTATTATCAAGTCTGTCTTATTCTAGGAAGGTAAATATGGTTCAACACTAGGAAATATAATATTAATATAATTAGGGTTATAGATATGACAAAGGAAAACCACAATATTATCCTCAGTTGAGGAAAAGACATTTGGTAAAATTCAACAGCCTTCCTGCTTTTTTATATGCATATATTACTAAAATTAAAATGTTAACTCTGTAACATGATAAAAAAGAACTCTATCTCAAAGCAATCATCACCATTATAGCTAGTAATGAAATCCTAGAACTATCTTCTTTAAAGGGAGCATCTTTACAAGGATGCCGATTATCATCACCATAATTTAACATTTTTCTGAAAGTTCTATCCGAAACAGTGAGACTAGAAAAAGCTATACAAAGTATAAATTTAGAAAAGAGGAAAAACAGCCCATTTATTTACATATATTGTGATTATCTACATAAAAATGTACCTGACAATCAATTATATCTAATAATAAACTTTAGTGAGGTGACCAAATAATAAACATTAAAAATTAATCACTTTCCTGAAATAAAGCAATATCAGTTAGAAAATATAATCCAAAAAATATACCCAGAATGACCAGGACCAGTAAGGGGGAAAAAAAAATCAGTCACCAACACACATAGTATATATATATTGATCTTATATGCTCAAATATAAAGATATTTCATAGCATCTTATTTATTTATTAAAAACATTACTGTGATTTTTTAAAATGCACAAATGGTCAAGTTTCAAAAACAGTATTCCAATAGGACCATCCATTCTGATGAGAATAATAATAATTGCTTTAAGTTGGACATAAGGTTTAAAACCAATGAATTGTAGAATTTAAAATGGTGAATTTTATGGTACGCCAATTACATAGCAATAGTTTTTTTTTTTAATTTGGAAATACATATAATGCCTCTACAGAGGTGACTAGACATCGTCACAGAGGGTTGTGCTTACCCGTATATGGAGTTTGAACATATCTGTGTAGAAACACAAACAAGACACACGTAGCATATATTATATGAACCAAAATAACAGTTTCCAAATCTATTACTGGCAACATTGAGACCTTCTACTCCCATGCAATGCCTGATGGTACCTGATGGAATTCCAGATCACTTTACAACTTTTCACGCCTTTTCATCACACATTTCCACCTACCATGATCATTCAGATGTGAAAGTGCACATAAATACTGATTTTATCCCTGGCATTACATTATTTATGCTGCTCTTGTCTCATTGTGTGCATAGGGCACAAAAACTCTGAGACTTCCCTGCCCAAGTTCATAGAATAGTGGCTTCCAGACCTGGAGCTTGAACCCAGGTCTCTCGATTGCATGCCAGAACTGGGGCAGCCCCAGGGACAAGAGCAGGAGCACCTGATCTTCTTCCCACAGCAGGACCAGCCTTCACCCCATGGCTTCACCCCATGGCTCCAGGATCTGGCCCATCAACTCCCAGGAATAACAACTACCATGGTGGTGGGGGACACCAGTGAGTTAAGGACTGTGCTAAGCACTTTCTACACCTTCCAGCAATGTTTACCAAAGACGCCCAATGAGAAGCAATAACTGAGGAACACCTAAACCCCTTTCCAAGGTAGCTGAATCAGAATATTTAGGGTAGGGAGGGGACTTCGATTGTGAAGACACCCCACAGGCGTTTCTTGTGATGATGCAAGTTTGCGAAATGCTGCATTGCTTCATGCCATGACTTTAAAATCTCATGAAAATCTGTATAATGGATAGAGAAATTGAGCAAAACCATTTTGAACATGAACTCCATTCAGTTTCCAAGGATTATTGGAAGGTAGTGTGAGGATCTGAGACTATCTGAGGAGGTCAGTAGTGAGTGATTTAAGATTCCTGAAAAATGATCGACCTAATTAATAAACAAAGGTATGCAAATGTAAACAGGGTAACTTTTTTGGCCATACAATTAATATCTAATTAGTAAAGATTTAAAATGTAACCAGTGTTGGTTAAGGTTCAGGAAAATGGATGTTCTAACCTGCTGATGGGAGAGAATTGATACAAACTTACTGCTGTAAATCCCTCATCCCTCTTGTAGAATGTATCCTTAGGAATACACACACTTGTGCAGGAATGAATTTGCAAGCCGGCCTACTGTTGCAGTGTTTCGGTAGCAGAAAGTAATCCAGGTGTTCAACAGCAGAGGATGAATGACTACATTAATGGGTGGATTAATAGAAGAAAATACTATGTAACTATTAAAACAAAAAAAAGATGTGGATCCACAGGCAACGACTTGTAAAAAAAAACACAATGTAAAATAAAGTGAGAAAAGAAGGTTGCAAATTGTATATAAGATCCTTGTTTGTTTTAAATGAAAATTGTGTGTGTTTTTTAAATGTATATATAATATATTCATATTTATATACCTTATATTAAGATATATATGTATTTATTCATAAAAACAAAGATTTTAATGGATAAGTACTAAATTTCTAATGGTGAATCTCTGGGTGATGAGGTTTTGGTTAATTTTCTATTTTCTTTTCTTTCCTTTTTTGCTTGTCTGTATTTTATAATGCTTCCATGATTATTTTTGAATTTATAATATGAATACTTGTATAATATGAGCTTCCCAGGACCTTCTGAGGTGCTCAGGAAAGGACATGCTGACCAGCAGGTAGGCAGGCAAGAGAGGAGGGCGAAGTGACCAAGCATCCCTCTGAGAGTTGGCCTGGAAGGCAATTGGTCTCTGCTCTGGCTTCTTGTTCACAGAGAGGCGAGGCTGGCTCAGGCCCCAACGGAGACGCTGACGCAGGCGACAGGGAGGTGTGCGAAGCCGGGCGTGAGCTGTGCCAGCTCTCGCTAATCCTCTGCAGTATGGTTCGCTGCTAATTTGTCATGGCACATATTTGCCTTATGTCTAATTAGCATCAAATTGCAAACTGCTATTTGCTAACAATTTGTTGCATCAATCTGCTTGAAAATCTATAGTTTAGAATTGGATTGCAACTTATCCTGTCTATCAAAATTCTTGTTCACACATACACAAAATAACTTCTCCTTCCCGCCAAAAATGTCGCAATGTTTGCAGTGGCACAAAAGGCAAGAGATGTGAGGGTTTTTTTTTCCCCCCCAAAGGGAGAAGAATAACCATTCATTGTGAATGTCCTGGCCTTGATTTCCACGCTGAGGGAAGATGACTGGGGTGTTTCACACATAGAGAGGATGCTGATCCAGGCCTTTCTCAGAGACTTTCCAAGAAAGCCAAGACACAAAAAAGGACTAGAAATAGGGCCCCCGGGGTCAAGTTGTGCAAAGAACAACTGAAAATTTTTCAAGCCCACACCCTTTCCTACTGAGAAGCACAGCCTCACCCCAGTATTTTTCATGCACCAGCCCATTTGATGCTAGCAACCATCTGAGGAAGTAGAGGCTAGTATTTTCCCCATTTACTAACAGTAAAGTTGAGGCTGAAAGAATAAATAGCCCAAGGCCATGTGTGTAGCACGTGGCAGAACAGGAATTGAAGCCCAACCAGTGATGTTTCATTGCCAAGTTGTCCCTCTAAGTGTTAGTGTTACACTGTGGGGAAAAATAATGATAATGATAAAAATAGGAAATAAATATCTAATAATTGACACAGTGGCTGCAACAATGGACTCAAGCATAACGATTGTAAGGGTGGCGCAGGACTGGGCAGTGTTTCTTTCTGTTGTACATAGGGTCACTATGAGTTGGAGCTGACTTGATGGCACTTAACAACAGCAACAATTGTATCTTGTTAGTTTGGTCTTGGGGAGACAAAACAACTAGACTCCAATTACCTCTTTGTGATTCCAAAAAGCTACCTCCTATGGTCCAACTGGAGCCTCATGGCACAGTGGTTAAGAGCTATGGCTGCAAACAAAAAGGTCGGCAGTTTGAATCCACCAGTCACTCCTTGGAAACCTTCTGGGGCAGCTCTACTCTGTCCTGTAGGGTCACTATGAATTGGAAACAACTTAGTGGCAACAGGTTTTGTTTTTTGGTTGATGATCCAACCAGAACAAAGAACAGAGATAATCTCGCTGGCAGGAGCGACAATTCCTGTGGAGCCCAAGTAGAGTCAACAAGGTGATGCTGGAGTGGGGAATCCCCCTGGTTCCCAGCACAGAAAGCTTACTCTCCGCTGCAGAGCACAGAATTCGTAGCTGGGACAGCCTCAGAGCTTACTTCTCTAAAAATGTTCCATCCGTAAAAATCATGAACCTCACTAGTGGCCAAAGGGAAGAGACACTCATGCTGCATAGCAGGCTAGTTCTCCTTGGCGTCCCTAAAGAACAACTTTGCTTTGGGGAAGGAAAAACAAACAAACATGCTAATATTTTAAATAAACATAAGAGATGTTCGAAACCTCTACTTTTGTAGCTATTCCTTAGAATTTCCTTGGAGGAGAGATAAAAGATTATGTAAGAGGGTCTTCAAAGAGGGGATAGAGAAATCACCACAGGGATCCCTGGACTGTCAACAAAGTAGCTGTCTCCTCACACCCAAGAAAGCTCTCAAGAGCAATTAATTTGATATGCAAGATTCACATTCCTTCCACAAATGCTTCTGGAGCACCTTCCAGGTGCCACAACTGTGATAGGTGCTGGGGACAGAGAGGGGAGCAAGGTGAGTCAACCCATTCCAGAGCAAAAGGAAACTAACTGGCTACTTCAAGGCAGTGAGGCAAGTTCTTGGTAAAGATAAACACCGGTCCCTCAGTCTGGTGACAGAGAAACAGAGAAAGCTTTCTAGAGGAAGATATGTTTAGCTGAAACATGAAGCACAGGTGGGAGGGATGACAGAATCCTTCTGGACAGTGCAAGGGACAGGTACAAAGACCCAGAGATAAGTGTGTGCATGATGGTCTCTCTCAGGGAACTAGAGCAGCTCCATGTGGTCAAGGTCAGTCCCTGGGCCATGGCAAGGCCAAGGATGAGCCCGCAGTTCCTGAGCTCTCTTCTGCCATACAAGGACCTACCAGTTGCTGTTGAGCTGACCTTGACTCATGGTGGTCCCATGTGTGTCAGGGTAGAACTGTACTCCATTGGGTTTTCAAAGGCTGCCTTTTCAGAAGTTAAATTTCAGGGCTTTCTTCTGATGTGCCTCTGGGTGGACTAAAGCCTCCAACCTTTCAGTCAGCAGTCAAGCAAGTTAACCATTTGTACCTCTGGATTCTGGTCTATAATTACCCACTACTCTGCTCCTTCTGGACTTGAAGCCCCTGCAAAAAAGCAGAATCTTAGAATGCCTGCAGGGGAAGTTCCATTTCCACTCTTCCTTGAGAATAAATCCATTTCCAGCAATTTCCTCCATTGAGCTCACTGGAAAGGTTGGGCAAAGGGAAAGAAGATTCTGAGCCAAATCACTCAGACACAGGAAGCAGGTTCAGAAGCTTTCTTCACGTGTCCTCTTGGAATGATTTTTTCACTTAATGAGACATTAAATGAGTGTTTTCCCCATGCAGGGATTCAGATAGAAATTATTCTAGCAGCCACGATATGGATGTACATTTTCCTGTGTGCGGACTGGAAGGACACCAGATGCTGCACAGACCTGCAAGTGACACCCAAGTGCACTGGGGAAGGCAACCAAAAGGTGCCCAGGAAACACATATCATCCCAAGAAAATGGCCTCCGGAAGAAAGGAGGTATATCCACCCTAAAGAACTGTGGTTGCAGTTCAAGTCCATTCTGTGAGTCATATAAGCCTTCACAGCATCCCCCACCACACACAGATACCTAAGTTCAGGATCTGGGAGAACAAGCAAAGAACGTGGTGTTGATGAGATACCCCAGCAGGGCCGTCAGATGAAGAGCTGTGCAGAGCCCAGAGACAGGGGCCTCCAGGGTGAGGTGGTCCCTCGCTCAGAGTCTTCAGGTAAAGATCTGTGCCAAAGCCTTCCCAGTCATTTGCACATGGATTTTCCCCAGAAAAGGGTGGCACCAGCCATCCACCAAGCCTGTGACAAGCCCCCACTGGCATGGATGGTATCCAGGAACACAAAGCCATTATGGCTCTTTAATCGAAGCCTGCATAATCTCTTTGGATTTGGTTTAAGTCAGATGTCCTTAGAAGGCAGGTGTACAAGGCATTCGATCACCCACTGATGGGTGGAATCTGCTGTAGTGGTCCCTCCCCCATTGCCACCTCCCAGCTGTCTGGCAGAGAACTGAGAGGTGGGTAAACTCCTGTATCTGTGTATTCTGCTTCCAGGGAGCAAAACCCCAAGGCTGTCACATCAATAGGTGCACTCATGCCACGTATTCTCCATGGAAGATGTGTAGCGCTGATAGAAAGGACAAACTTTCTTGGATGTCTGAACTCAGAGCTCCAGTCCTGGAAGGAAATGAGGAGCTCCTGGAGCTTCCTCCAGGATGTCAGCCTGTGTGGGAGCCGGCACCACAGCAAGGCCACTTTCGCATCTCCCTTCTGCTGGTACAGCACACTGATTCCTAACCTTTCAGTAACTCAGAGGCATCTCTGCCACTTCCACACTGCTCCTGTCAAAATGCCAGGCTACTAACTATATAAACTTTATTTTGATGTCTTGCTTTTCGGGAATAATTACTCTGTACCTAAAACGTTAGCCTATTTACTGCTTGTGCAAAAAGATGACAATAAAATCAATGTCGCACAATTCCCCAAAGTCCATCAAAGTCGTTTGCAATGTTAATGGATCAGTGGGTCTAAGAGGTGTGAGATCATACTGCTCTGAGCAGGCGCCCGGCTTCAGTGAAGGCTGCTCTTCCTCTCGTCAGCCTGCTAACCCCAGTCTGCCAAATTTATATATTCTGAAAAGTTGGCTCAGTCCGTGGGGCGAGAGAGTGGGGGCAGAGGGTGGCAAGAGCAGATTGACAAGTACATAAAATCACAGACTGTGTGAGCTGGAAGGATCTTACAGGGGCTGACAGTTCCAGCCCCATCATGTAGAAACAAGGAAACCAGTCCAGAGAGCGGGAGTGGCTTGCTCAGGGTCCCATAGCTAACAGGTTGTGAAGCCAGAACGAGATCCCGCGTCCCCTGGATTCTGGTCTATAATTACTCACCACTCTGCTCCTTCTGGAATTGAATGATTGTCTCTCTCTGTCTCTGTCTCTGTCTCTGCCTCTGTCTCACTCTCTCTCTCTCTCGCTCTCTCTTCTGACTTTCCCTCCTAGAGCACAATCATGTCTGGATGGAAGTGACACCTTAAGCAAGGGGGCAGGCTAAACTGTACCTCCCAATCACATCAGTAATAACAAAAATACCGGCTGCTGTTGAGCTGACTCCAGCACATGCAGCCCCATGTGTGTCCAAGTAGAACTGTGCTCCACAGGGTTTTCAACGGCTGCTTTTTCAGAAGCAGATTGTCAGGCTTTTCTTCTGAGGTACCTCTGGGTGAATTCAAACGTCCACCCCTTTGGTTAGCAGCCAAGTACATCAACTGTTTGCACTACCCAGGAACTCTGTAGCTAATACAGTATAGGCACCTAGAAGAGGCTTCAATGCTGAAATAAATTCTGGATAGTTTTCATAAAACTTTCCATTCCATGCAGTCACAACCCATGCTGGCTGATTGGTCCTAAGAAGTCTTAGGACAAGGTGAGTGTTTGACTTTGTTTACCCAGCATATCTAACATGTCTACAAATGAGCCATTTTAGTGGGTGGACTGAAGAATTCACTGTGGCAAACTCAGCCTTAAATGGACTCCCCAGCATCACACTGGGGTTTTGATGGCATTCCAGGACTAGAGAGGGCAGCCAGGTGAGGGCAGGAGCAGAAAGAGGAGCAGAGATAGCAGACTGCACTGCATCACCTAGGACTGCAGTGTGGGCCCAGGGCAGTGGGCTGCCTTCTATCCCAGCATGAGTGTGAGGCAAGGGTGGGTTGGATGGAAGCCAAGAGGGGGACACTGAGAGAGACAGCCCCCTCTTTGTCCAGTCTAAGACTATGGCCATGTCTCACTGATGGGGGCACCCAAGGACAGTGGAAGGCAGAGGACAACATTCAAAAGGCCTTTGGAATGGACAGACCCAGCCCTTGCACTGAACTGCCTTTGGTGCAATGGCTGGGCTGAGCCACCTCTCAGGCCTGCTGTGGCTCCAGTTGTCTTTGTTAAGATGCAGTCCAGACAAACCAGTTGTGCAAATGGGATCACCCTGTCTAGGTACTGATTCATCCCTGGTGGTCAGTACCTGGAGCAGATGCTCACTGAGGTCTTCATCATCTTCCAGTTTTGTTTCTCATCCCCAGAAACGTGTTGCCTTCTGCAGCTGCATCAAGAGAACAAGCTGAGGACTTTAGGAAACAGCCCCTTTCCTAGGCCCCTGATCTCCCCCTCACTCATATCCCTGGGCATTTCCACCTTGCTGTTCATCCCACTTTTCTGCCCATCCACAGTGGTTTGCAGGATTTCCTTGTACCTTTCCCAGAAGCTCAGCGGAACGTTCCCTGGAGAAATGTAATTCTGCATCTAAGAAATGGCTGTACAACTCTACTTTTTGTTTTCTGTACCTAGAACAAAATGTATGTTAGCACTAATGTCCCCAGTGTGAAGGTTTTTAATCATTTTGGGGGTGAGGGGGGACTTCATGCAGTTTCTCTAAAATCTGTCCTGGTTCTTGCTCCTTAGATTCCCTTTTCTTTGACTCAGAAGAACTCATTTTAATCAGGGAGGCATGATTCCCTGTTAGAGAAACCATTTTCCTTTCCTCCAGTGGGTTGGATTTGTTTAGCTGTTCACTGATCCTGTGCTTGATTAATCACCCCCTGCTGCATTCTCCCAGCTCAGCAGTTGGGGCCATGAAACCCACTGGGCTCTAGAAAGGCATTTGAATTGCTCTAGTTGTCTTCATGCCCCGTGGCCATGTGGGGACCCGCTGTAGCTTTGGGCCATCATGCCACCATTTTCCATTTGAATTTCTTTAAAGCTCCCAAGTAAGTAGGAGCCAATCCCAATTATTTATTTGTCCCAGACTCCTCTGTCAATACGGCCCCCAGCACCCTGTACACTTCCCCACACTAAAGCTAATTCTTCCATCTTGCCTCCATCAAATGGTAATTGGATGAGGAGGCCTTTCCGGAAAAAGCAAAGAGCCCACAACAAGCAACTAGAAGCGGTGGAAGAATCGAGTAAGATGGTGAGGATTGAGTGCAAGATGGTAGGAATGAGAGAAGTGAGTTAGGAAAGTAGAAAAAAGAAGGAGAGAAATAAACAATCTGAGAGAGAGAGAGAGGAGCGTTCCATTGCTCCTGCACTTGGTTCCCAGACCTAGGCATCAATCACCGGGTATATGATGGAGGAACTCTGTCCCCTTACCTATGACCAGCTGCGATGTTTTTTCGGCGATTCCACAGGAGTCAAAAACCCAACAAAGCACATCGCAGGCGCTGTAAAGGGAACATGCTGCGCGTGTCTGTGACCACTGTATGCAAAGCTTGGCATTAGTCACAGCCAGGCCGGCTGTGACAGGCCTGAAGTGAGGGAGATTAATGCGAGGCTGGGGCACTTTATTATTGTCATTCTGTTCTTTCAGACTCTGCCTCTGACTTTCAATTTTGCTCCAGAATTAATTGTCTGCTCCCTGCAGTATGACTGATGGAGAAGGATACGCGTAGCCCAGGCACCTGGCTCTGGCCTTGACAGTCTGAGGCCCGGTGCGGGAAGTATTGTGTGTGGTCAAAGCTGGGGACAGACAGGCATCTCTCAAAGAAATCAGCCCACTCCACACCTGGCTTCACTCAAACGTGACTGGAGATTATCCTTTGCTAAGGGAGATGCCCATGGCCCTGTTAGGGACTCTCCTTGGAACTCCAAACTTGGTTGCTCAGTGGAGTTCTTCCCAGCCCTTCGGTCTCAGATTTTCTTCCTTTCTAAGGTTCTGGGCAGTAAATTAGTAGTACAGCCTCCTAGACCCCAGCCCTCCCAGATGGAAGATTTTTGTGAGCACGTTATATACAGCATCTCTGACAATAGGAAATGAAGGCTCTGCGCTGGCACCGTTCTCTAGTTGGAGAACTTGCAGGAGCCACATATTCCAGCTCCCTCCAGGTCCTCATTACCCGCTCTGCTGCATTCTCCCTGCCTCAAACAAATCTTTAAGCTGGAAAACTTCCCTTTGTATGAAAGCCTGAAAGAAGTTGCCAACAAAATAGAAATGCTCCTGCTTTAGAGGGAGTTGAGAACCTAGGACATGGTTATTGAATGAACAAATGAATGTATGAATGCATGCAAGGACAAACGAATGAATGAACAAATAAATGGGGTTCCTAAGAACAATGAAACAGAAAGAGGCATATTTTGTTCTTATAAATAAATAAAAATCCTTCCTAGTCATCTTTCAAGTCATATTCAGATATTATCCATTGTTTTAGACCTTTCTTGTTTGTTTCCCTCACATTGGTTTAGACTTATGATGACCCTGTATACAACAGAATGAAACTTTGCTGGGTCCTGCGCCATCTTCATGATTGTTGGTATGCTTGAGTCCATTGTTATTGCCATTGTGTAGTATCTTCCAACCTAGGGGGCTCACCTATCAGCACTATATCAGACAATATTCTTTGTGCTCCATAGGGATTTCATTAACTACTTTTTGGAAGTAGATTGCAGGTCCTTTTTCCTAGTCTGTCTTAGTCTAGAAGCTCTGCTGAAACCTGGAAGCACCCTGCCCTCCATGGTTGATCCTGCTGGTATTTGAAATACCAGTGGCATAGCTTCTAGCATCACAGCAACACACAAGCCAACATAGTATGACAAAATGACAGATGGATGGTGGTTCTAGACCTTGGCTAGCCTCATTCTCGTGGCAGACATGTTCATAAAAAGTTGGTGTAATTTTTTCTTCTGTATTTATAAATGGAATCCCACTTTAAATGTTTAAGAACTTTGTAGGGGGAAAGAAAGATTTGAGGAGGACTTTTACAACATTAAAATCCATGCTCTGGTCTGGGGTGTGTGTAGTTAAGACTGATTTTCAACATGGAGTTTACACGTTACCATTTCAATGCATGAGATACATGGGTTTCCCTACTCCTCCCAAAGCAAAGTTTCATTAAAGGAACAGCTAGTGTGTCTGAGGCACCTCTTCCTCCAAGAGCCAGATAAGATTGACACTCGAGATGAGGAAAAACCAACCAGTAAGGGAAAGGGTAAGGTTGATGAGCTGAGAACCGTTTAAAGGCTGGTTTTCTGTAGAACTTCCAGGAGCTCTCTCTAAATACGCTGCCTGACTGTAACCTGTAATAAATTATTACAGCTTTAACTCATCTGGTACTTTCATACGATTATGGTATTATGTTAAAGGGTACAGAAATATATAATACGCTCAACTGTCTCTATAGTTGATACCAGAGGGAAAATTACCACTACTCAGCAAAGAAGATCCAACCTCATTACATTAATGATTTATCACAATGGGAAAATGTAAAAAGTAACTAGTTGCTTTTATGAAAAGTGTCAGCTTTTCCCACTGGTAACTCCTGCAGGCTCTCTAGGAAGGAGGATTTAGAAGGGGCTTAGATGGCCACGCTCCTCCACCTCCTTTCCCAAAGCTCCCTCTGCAACTTGAAGGAGAAGGTGTGCAGGCAAACGTTGGAATATCCTTCAAACTTGACATTAAGTATTCAAATGTTACTTAAGCAAAGTGTGAGCAATTAAATTAATCAATCTTCCCAGCCATGTACAGAACAGATGTTCAATAAATCCTCTTTGCTTACAGTGAGGGCGGGGGGAGAGTCCACTTCTAACTGTCCTTCACTGATGACACTGCTCAGGCGTCCTCTGCCGGGCCTCCTGGGCCACCGTCAGGTGCTTCTGCTGTGCTTTCCTTTATTATAAATAACAACAGGCCACCTGGACTACCTGTGCTACCTGGGAGCCTCAAGTTTAATGATCCTTCCGACGCAAGGCTCGGCTCTCTCCTGATCCCGGGTAATGGGACTGATGGGAATGGCGGTGGAGTGACGGCTGGCAGTGACGGATGACTCTGGGCCAGCTCGTGCTGCTGACAAGCAGAGAACATGGGCCAGTGTTGCAGAAAGGTCAGGATAAAAGTATCAGCTCGACTTTCAAAGTTTCTCCAGAAAAACAAGCAAACAAGCCAAAAAACAGCCAGTTTTCAACAAGGGTGCAAACTCCAGCTTTGTATCGGGAGAGCTGGCCTGTTCTCAGCCCTGGACTTAGGAGCGGGGTCCTTCTGAAGCTGTGGGTTAAATGAGGACAGAAAGCCAGACACTAGGGTGCGGGAACTGGCCTTGATTTCTTTGCATGCACAGCTCCCAGGGAGTATCTTCACCTGGAGGAAGCCAGGGCCCACAGGGAGGGGCTTAATAAGCAATTCTCCCCCAGCCCCTAGATGATCAGATGGAATTCCCAAGTCACCTGGTCCTCTCACCTAGACCCTGTGGGTATCCCTTTGGCTTCCACTCCCCAGCAGAGGAAGTCAACCTCCAATTTAAAAAATAATTAAATCCACAAATGCGCCAGCTTGACAAAGATCGCAGGAGTTGACCTGTCCCTGTGGCCATGCTAACTAAATCTATTACCCTACAGGAGAGAGCTGGGGACTCCCAGAGCCTGGAAGGCCCTTGGCCCCAACCGCACAATGCCACTGCCCCAGACCAGGCCACCACCCAGCCCGAAGCCTCTGACCACCATCCACTGTAACCCACAAGACCACTGACATTCAGAAGTGACGGTGACAATTCCTGCCCTACAGATATATAACTTCAACCTTTTGAAGGCTGCCTTTCCATTTATGGACTTTATCCACATTTTAATGAGGCTTTAAAATCTCCAAGATTAAGCTGGTATTTTATGTAGAACTGCCTGCTTTTTATGATATGCTGACATGTTGTACAACATTTGGTGACTATATTGATCCTTATAAATTCAGCATCTATATATATTCATGAAAAGTACCTTTTCTCCCCATTCGGGCCACGGGATGATCCAGACACACATTGCCCTGAGTGGAGACGATAAAACTGCAATTGTCATGATTTTGAGCGTACGCAATGTTTCAGTGTTTTCAAATTAAACCTCTCTTACCATCTGCTTGCAAACTCCTCAGCAAGGAAATGGCAGTGCCTCTCCAGGTATCTGATGGTGAAGTGCCCCTGCTTCTCCTTCAGGTGAGGCTGTTATAAATCCTGAGGGCCGGTCGAGGGTTTCCTCCCACCTGGGGCATTATACATCTTCATGTCCTCCTGTTTGCCTGACCACAGAAACCAACCTTCCAGTGTCTCTTTGTGCCATTTTACGGTTTTAATCTGAAACAAATGATTGCAGGGAGGAGAAAAAGCATTATCACCTTGGCGAAGCATCAGGAGTATAAAAAAAAAAAAAAAGGAAGAAGAAGAAAGGGACTGTGGGCAAATTCATCTTCAGCTGCTACAATCAATCTCTCACCTAAAGAAATACACAATAACTAGGCGGGAAAGAGGCAAGATTTATGACTTAGAAACATCTACACTGACCAGCATAGACCTAGTCTTCTTGGCTCCCTCCCTACCCGAATGGCTCTCTCTAACAGTTACAATGATAAACTGTCTCTCCCTACTGTTTTACAAGTACATTAGCTTTATTTAATGAGATCTCAGAGTAATTTAACAGATGTATATAGGATATAAGACTAGGGAAACTCTTGCTACTTGGATACTTTTGCCAAGGTATTCTAAGACAGCTAATCGGAGGTGTAGCTTTATAGTCTTGGAAAAAGTCTTATTAAAATTTTTGGAAGGCTTTTAAAAAATGATTTTCATAGAAATATTATATTACAATCAACGAGCAGAGAGCCACTTTCACATTTGCTTGCTTTCAGCCATCACAAGCCAGGATAAATGGGCTTTCTGAAGTCGCGGGACTCACTTACATATTGAATTGTCAGGAAGAATTTCACTGTCAGAAATTAATAAATTTGTAAAAGTCTTCCATTCACCCATCTCCCGGAAGGAGTAAGAAGACACCTGGGTGTGAGGGAAGGGAGAGAGGGGAGGAGAGGGGAGGGAGCAAGAAGACTGGGAGGGAGGGAGACTTCTGTTTCTCAGCCAGGGCGGAGGCCCCCTGTGGCTGGCGGAGGCTCCAGGTAGCAAGGCTGGGTACACTTGCCACTCTCCATACCTGCGTGGTCCTGGGCAGCTGCTTCCTTCCTCTCTGCTGTTACCTCACACTAGGTTCTCTGAGAGCTGTAATGGAGAAATGACAATGGTATTCACTTTTTAAAAATGGCTTTAATAAACTGCCAATTAATAAGAGGAAGACGCCGGAAATTACCTGGTTGGACTTAAAATTAAAGGGGGAGGGGAATATTTGTTCTCTTCATTTCTCCAGAGGCACAAGGCTCATGCTCCCACACACCAGGTGGTGATTTTCTGCGCCAAACCCTCCTAAGACAGAATCTATACTGCATGGTACCACATACTCCTATGCTATACAATTAACTCAGTTTCAAAGTGAAGTATTAGCCCAGGTTTAGTCAATGATGGCAATAAAATACATTTAAAAAACGGAACAACAGCAACTCAAAATTCCACACACTGGTGACGCTAGTTCTAACTGTGTTAGTGAGTTAAAAAAAAAAAAAAGTTCTTATTAAACTATAGGTGTCTTTTTGTTGAAACATACTTTTTTTATTTTTATTTTTTAGTCATTTCAGCTGGTTGTAGCAGAATCCAGGTGCTATTTACAATTCTGTGAAAGCACAAGGACATGGGCCCTTCTCCTCCGAAGGGTGCACAGTGACCCTGGCTTCCCTCAGAGAGCACTTTTCTACGAGGGAGCCTCTGAAAGCACAAGGCATGACAGCATATACGCAACAGAAGGCAGGTGTGGATCCACAAACATGCTACACGTGTGGCTGCCCAAGGTAAACAGTCTATAAAATATACAATGCCTTGTACACTGCTAATGGTGCCTCATGAATAATTTAGGAAATCCAATGCGCTCTTTTTAAAATATACCGTTCACAACTAGCATAAAGACTCAGGCAAATGAAATGTTATGAAGATAGTGGTGGCCACACAAAACTGCAATAAGAAATCCCAATGCCGTAGCTCACTTTGGGGGTGAGGGGCTCAGAAAGGGAGGGGAAGAGGGAGAGAAGGTGGGCCAAGTGAAGGGGCAGAACACACCAAACAGGCCAATAAAAAATTTGTTGCTGAAATTTCATTTCTTGAGAGCTATACTTCAAGTGGTATTTGTTTAATGAGGTTGGCATCGGAAAGATGTATAGAACATGTCAGACACCCAGTACCAAGGCGTAGTGGGAAAAAGATAACATCTCATGCTCTGACCACTCACTTCGTCTTCCAGTCAGCTCCTCTATCTGTTGGTTCTTTGGGGGAATAATAAATGAGAGGGCAGAGGGAACAAGAAGCCCAATAATGAAAAACACACACACAAAAAGAAAAATTATAACATCGGAGAGCGAAGTAAAGCCAGATTTATTGACCGCACAACCACATAACCAAAAGAAAGTTATCGCAGAAGAAACTTTTACTAAGCGAAATGATCTTAAATAACAAGGAGGCCTGTGAAATTTACAGCACTTTTAAGATATGCAAATTGAATGCAAGGTATAGACATAAGGGTAATTAATTGTAAATCTAAGAATAATGTTTTTTTATCAGGCTGTCTCCATGTTGTGGAATACATTCTAATGTTCCTTAACTTGGAATATTTTTTAAAGGCTGGTCTAATTATAAGATGTGGAGAATTTTGAAATACTAGTTATTCTTATTTAATTTAGCCGCTGTAACATTTAATAACAGAATTTACTGATTGCATGAAAATATTTTAATCTTTCAAGGTTAAAGCACTTGTTTCCAAGTCCAGACAGTCAGGATTTACATGTACAGAGGATGTTATGGGAAAACCCCTTTCCACGTGGCCTGACTAGGTGTCAGATGTGGGATTGGAGGGCTTGAACAGTTGTCCACAGTTCCTTCATTGCCTCTCTTCACCATTTGGCACCTGCTTCTGAATCTTTTAGTGGTTTCCCTGTGATACTACAAACAATGTAACTGATTTGCATGCTTAATGTTTAGCTCTCTCCTTCTACCTGCTGATAAAAACCTCTCATATCTTGTTAATGAAAGTGGTGGGCCGACGCTGTATGTAATGGATTCTTAGAAACTCTTAAGTGCAGAGACAAGGAGAGAAGTTTTCAAATCAAGGAAATGTGATGCTTTGCTCTCACCAAGAAAGCCCTTAATCAAAACCCTCTCTGGGAGAGAAGCTGTGAAGGGGGTGGGGACTGGCAAGGGGCTTTAGGAAAACAAATGAAGGGTAAGGGTCAGAAGCAAAGCAAGTCAGCCCTTTGCTTACCCTCAGGTGTCCAACTTGGGGAAATCATTGCTGAAGGGGTGGGACGTGTGTGTCTCTTCCTCTGAGGCTGAAAATAATGAACTCTCTGACATCATATCCCACGTTCCTCAGGAAACATTTGACCAAGAGTGGACCAATAACTGAGAAGGTCTGGTGGTGGGAATGTGGGTGTGAGACTGGCCCAAGGTGAGTGCTCTCGCTCCCCCACTCTTGGGTGAAGCACAGGCACACAGGTGACTAAAGTGCTCTTTCTGAAGTGTTCAACTGTGGTGTGTACATCTCTTGAGCCTTCCCTCCTGCATCCCTTGCTGCTCTTCTCTGTCTCCTTCCCTTGTTCCTTATCTAGTCAAGCTCTAAAATAACACTTATATGCACCAGGATTCTGTCTGGGTTGCTGTCTCCATTTCTTCTCCATACTCTCACCCTAGAATTTCATCCAGCCCCAGAACACTAAATCATAGCTCTGTGCTGAGGACTTCTAAATTGAAATCCCCAGCTCAGACCTTCCAGGCTTCTACATCTAACAGCTTAAATGATGTCTATTCTCGAATGGGAGTCCCTGGGTAGTGCAAAAGGTTAATGCACTCAGCTACTAACTGAAAAGTTGGAGGTTCGAGTCCACCCAGAGGTGCCTCAAAGAAAGGCCTGGCCATCTACTTCTGAAAGATCAACCATTGAAAACCCTGCAGAGTACAGTTCTACTCTGACACTCATGGGGTCGCCATGAGTCAGAAATAACAGGATGGCTACTAGCTCTGGTACTCTGGAATGATCAGTGGGCATTTCTAACCGATTGCATTGCAAATGGCACTCCCCCTGCCTGGAACACTCTGCTCCCAGCAGATATAATTCTCAGGTCACAGCTGAGAGGTAAATTGTGGCTGACCACCCTATCCTATGTAAGGTGCCTCACTCATTTCTCTGTATCACATTCCTCTTACTTATTTCCTTCAGAGAAATGCACACAAATGATGCTCATTTAGTTGTTTATTTTACGTGGCCTGTGCAATTCACTAAAACAGAAGCTGGAGGGCTGCATTTGGGGAAGGGACAAGGAGCCTCTCTGCTGTGCCCACAGCTCTGCCTGTTGCCTCTGGTCTTTTCCTTGGCAAGGGCGGGTGCTCAGTGGATAACTGGTGAGCAAGGCAGGTAGGCTCCCGACTCAGAAGGCAAGTCTGCACTGCGCCTGCTCCATGAGCCTTACAACAACCCCACAGCAAAGCCCACAGTTCTTGGGGGGTTGTGCTCATCTCTAGCCACCTCAGCTGAGAAACTGAAGCTGAACCAAGGGAGTTCTGTGGAGAGAGCAAGCAAGAGGTCTGGAAATTAGGGCCACCAAGGATGGGCTTCAGGAACTAAGAACACTGAGCCTGGAGGGAAAAGATGACAGTGGTATCATCTACCCCACCCCCACCTCCTGTGTCTGCCAGTTTGTTGTACTGTGGTGGCTTGTGCGTTGCTACAATGCTGGAAAGTATGCCACTGGTATTTCAAATACCAGCAGGGTCACCCATGGTGGACAGGGTGCTTCCAGGTTTCAACTTGTGGGAAACCGTGAGGTTCCATTGAGATGAATTGCAGAATCTGTCTCCTGTCAATCCCTCACCTGCTCATGCAGTAACTCTAGTCTCTTGCAAAGTTCTCAAAAATGTCCCCTGCCTTCTGAAATATTTCTAGGATTCAGCAAGGGGATATCTTACCTGTCCCTATGAGTCATCAGCAGCCACTGCTGGCCTTTGGACCACTCAGCCCCAGGCCCTAGTTCCAATAAATGGAAATCATCAGAGACATACATTTCAGTTACCCAAGTCCTCAATATTCATGCTGCAGGAACAGTCTTGCAAGGTCAGGAATCAAACTGCCCCTTCAAAAAACACACCATTAAGAAAATGAGACTGCAAGCAACAGCCTGGGAAGAAATATGTACAGTGTATATATCTGACAAATGACTTGATTCCAGAATATGTAAAGAACTCCTACAAATCAATACTAACAAAATTCCAAAATAGACACAGGACTTGAATGGACACTTCACAAAACAAAACAGAACAAAAAAAAAAAAAAAAAAGGTACAGGATTCATCAATAAGCATATGAAAAGATGTTCAACATCATTAGTCAGGTAAATGCAAATTAAAACTGTAATGGATGCCATTTTATACCTAGTATAATAGCTAAAATTGAAAAGACTGACAATCCCAAATATCTACAAGGATGTGGAGCAACTAGAACTCTGGAAATGTAAAATGGAATAGTTGAAAAAGTAAAATGAAACACTTTGGAAACCTAGTTGGCATAATCTTATAAAGTTAAACCAACACTTACGATTTGACCCAGGAAATTTCACTCCTAGTAATTTACCCAAAAGAAACGAAAACGTGTCTATGAAAAGATTTGTACATAAATGTCTGTAGCAGCATTATTCCCATTATAACCAAGTACGCAAAACAATTCAATATCCATCAACTGAAAAATAGATAAACAAATTGTTTTATAGTGACACAATAAGTACTATTCAGAAATAAAAACTGAAAAAAGCAACATGGGAGAATCTCAAAACTATCATGTTAAGTCAGACATAGTATGATTCCGTTCACACGAAGTGCTACAGCAGGCAAAAAGTAAGCTATGATGACAGAACTCAGATGAGTGGTTGCCTGGGGGAGAGTGCAGAGATGGAGCAGAGAGGGGCATGACAGCACTTTCAAAGGGTGGGGGGAGGCAGAAATGGTCTATGTCTAGAGTGGGGTATTGACTACATGGTGTGTTCATGTGTCAAAGTTTATCAAACAGTGCACTTAAAATCTGTGCATTTTTATTGTATGTATTTATTTTAATAAAGTTGATTGTAAAAGCAAGAAAAGAAAAAGTAAGATATCTCTCTACTTTTATAGGAACATTGTTCCCATAATAACCCAATACTGAAAACAATCCAATGAACAACTCAACTGACAAACTGATGAATATGCTGTTGCCCAGCTGGCGAAGGGGAATCCCATGGCCGGCTGATCCCAAAGTTTTAGAAGCTCAAGGACGTATCTCTTTAAGACCAAACATGTTGCCCATTATCTCCCTCGGGTACCCACGGGCCACAGAGTAGAGCAGAGGGAAGCCACCCCTGCAGATGCTTCCCAAAGGGCAGCAACCAGGGCTGACTGTGGGCTGAAGCCCATCTCCCTCAGCAGTAATTCCTCCAATTCCCTTTCCTTGCTTGTAATGAGGTGGTGGGGTGGTGTATGGACCCTGCTACGTCATCTGGGGAGTCTGAATATCTAGGTTGTCCCCAAAATGTGCCTTCAGAATGAAGCAGAAGTTTCTTTACCTATCACAGGGGGTGCCATAGAGGAACAGTGGGGAGCAAGAAGTTCTGCACTCCCAGAGGTACCTCTGGGGCCCTGACTTCTTTGAGCACAGCAGCAGCAGACAGAGGCTAAGGGCACAGGCTGGGAGGTCAGACAGACCCGAGGTCAAGGTTTGACTCCACTTCTTACTAGCTGTGTGACCTTGAGCAAGTTACTTAACCTCTATGTGCCTCGGTTAACTCATTTACTTAGTAGGTACAGTCAAAGTGACTACCTCACAAGATTGCTGTTAGAAGTAAATGAGATAATAAGAGTAAAGGACTTAGAACTTCACTAATTTTAAGCATCTAGTATAATGAATAAAAGTTAGCTGTTATTATTTTTCCATAGAGATGGGGAGAGAGAAGTCAGACATTCAGAAGGAAATAGAAAGGGGAAGAGAGAGAGAATGAATCAGAGAAAAAGACTAAGATCACAGTGAAATAAAAGTACGAGAGGAAACAGTAGAAACAGAACAAGGATGAACACAAAGTACACTTCTCTGCCTCCAGCTTGCCCAAGGGTTCCCCACAGCTTGCTGAGCCTAATTTGGGCTGGGTTATTTAAAGGGCTTTGGGATAATACAGTGGGAAGACAGGTCTGCACTGTAACTCAAACAATTTATCACACAGGGAAGAGCCACTAATCTTTTTAGGAAACAAGGTATTCGCAGTTATTTAAGGCTAATATTTATGCATCGCCACACATTGTGAGCACAGCCCAATCTCCGTCCATGCAGCCAAGATCTGGGAAGGTCTCTGGCAGCAACGTTCCATATTTTAAGCCCCTTATAGAAGCTTTGCCCAGTACTCTGAACGGCTCTGTTATTAACTGCACCCATACACCAGATAGATTCATGCACACTGCTAATTAAAAGAGCACATTTTCCTCAGGTAGGCAATGTTAAGCTAAGTTGGATAGTTGCAGTCTTGCATGAATTTCTTACAGGCCAAAGCCGAAGTGTTGCTTTGCAAAGCATAGTCAATTATTCAAACTCAGAACCTTCAGGACATGCATAAATATAGTCCCTGCACAGTCCAGCTGGTCCAGTTCAAAAACTGACATTTTGTAAGGGGCTGAGAACAAAACCATGGGTGCAGCCATGCAGGTGAGCCCCTGCAGTAGCTAGAAAGATCCCTGGCCTCTGCCCATCCCACAAAGGTCCTGATATTATCCACAATTGACCAGAATATGACTGTTGGGTTAACGTTGCTCCAAGGTCCTTTTCCAGTCATGGCTGAGGCTGCCTCCATGCTCCCTTGGAAGGCCCCTCTCTACATCTCTCCTCTTCTTCTCTTTCTATCCCTCTCACCCAAGAGATCAAGCTTTATTCTACCCCAACCCTAGCTGAGTCAGGCTATTGCCTCTTGACACATAATTAGTGTATCCTGTCTCGTTTTACGCCTTTGCCATTATGATCTGGTCTACTCATCTCCTTAACCCTGGGTCGTCAGGACGGAATCTCTTCAGGGCAGGAAACCCCTTTCTTGTCCATGTTCATTTCCTCTCATTGAGTAACCTCAACACATTATTATCCCCAACAGCCCCCTCTCCACCAGGCTGAGGATAAGGCAGCCTAAAAAGTAGAAAAGAGCCTGAGCTGTAGCAAAATAAAGTGGGTTAAGAGATCAGAGAACTATGGCCTGCCATGTCTACCCAGGAATATAATTTCTGATCTACAGTGCCTCTTTGCCTTATTCTAGTGAGGTCACGATGGGCTGTTCTGGCCACGTAGTCACTTGGTGCCCGTGGCCAGATGCTTCTTCTCTCCCACAGTCCATAGCACAACCAGGAGTTGTTTTGCAAATGGTGTATAATTCTCCCCAGCAGATGGTATTGCTTTGAACCAGAACCCTCAGGGACTGCTTGTGATTTCCGCACTGAAGCTCACCATAAGCTCCACATGGCACATTTTCCCGTCATGGATACCTCTAATTCTACTGGGTCTGTGGCGTTATGCAGCCCAAGTGGCAGGTCTGTAGCCAGGACCTGTGACAGAGTCCTTTCTTGTTCTAGACACCATTCAAATCTGGCAGCCTTTCATGTCACCTGGTATATGGGTCAGAGCAGTATTCCCAGGTGTAGATTACGCTGCCCACAGAACCCAGAGTCTACCAGGCATGGTGCTTCCTTTTTCATGGTGGGAGAATCAAGTAATAATTTCTCCTTTACTTTGGATAGAATATTGTGACATGCCCTTAACCACTGAATCCCTAAAATGTTTACTGTTGTAGCAGGTCCTCAGATCTTCATGGAGTTTATCTTCCATCCTCGGGACCACATATGTCTTACCAAGGTCTCCAACGTGCTAGAGTCCTCCTGTTCATCTAGTCCAATTAGCATACACTTGATAAAATGGATTAATGTGATGCACTGAAGGACGGGGGAGATTACTTGGAACTGTATTATGACACAGACAAGGAAGTCAACATATCCTTGGGGCAAAACTATAAATGCATATTCTCGTCTAGTCCGTGTGAATGAAAACTATTCCTGATTATTAATGATAGGGATAGAAAATACATTTGCCAAGTCAATGGCTGCATGCCACGTACTTGTGGCCATGTTAATCTGTTCTAGCAAAGATACCACATCTGGCACAGCAGCTGTGATCAGGGCTACCGCACAGTTAAGTTTATGGTAGTCCACTGTCACTTTCCAGGATCTACCTAGTTTTTACAGGAGCTGGACTGCTGAATTAAATGGAGATACGATGCAAACAAGCACCCCTGCAACATCCTTTAGATCTTTAAGAGCAGAACTAATTTCCATAACCCCCTTCCCTTGAGATAGAATATTGTGCTTACTATCATGGCAGCAGTTGAGGTGGGGGGAGAACAGCTTTAGAGTCTTCCCCTTGGTTTTCCCCACTATGATAGCCCTTACCTTACAGTCCAAGGGCCCAACATGGTGTTTGTGCCAAATACCAAATATGTTTATTCTGATTATGCATTCAGAGATCAGGGAAATGACTACTGGGTGAGTGGTCTTTGGCCAAGACTCCATTTTTTTCCTAGTCCTATATAGTCCCACTCACATAGAAAGGCCATGAAGACACTTTAGGCCCCCAAGTATCAATGTCAACTCAGACTCTATGTCCAACATTACTTGACGTATGTAGCTATTCCCCTTTTTCCAGAACATAGCTACCTTTATAGTTAAAATTCCCTCTGGGGAAAGACTGAGGGATCCATAACCAGGTACACTTGTCACAGTGCTTAAGCATCCTTCCTTTTCTTTGGTTCAAGAGTTCCAGGTCCAAAAACTGAGCATAGAATTGTATCATTTTATTCAGGCAATTGCCTTTGGCCTCCTGATCAATCATGCTTGATTTTTTTGAGGGAACACATTGAATAGTAGCCTTGTTGGCTACCCCTCAGGACAGTCAGGTTCTGTTAATCATATCTGTATCTGCTGTGGGGCAGGCCAACCTGGATGCCCTTCCACTGTGCCTACTCATTATAATAATTCCATCTACCTGACTTTCTGATGGGTATGCACTGCCGTCTGACCTCTATTGTTTTGAGGGTTGCTATCACCCCATTGTTATCAATGGGTCTAGTTCTAAAAGACCTCTCCTAGAGCCTATCCTGGCCCACAGAGCAGTGTCACCACTGAATTTCTTAGTGGTTCTGGTGCCCTTCCCGCCAGTACATCCCTGATGGCCTTGGTAAATTGTGTGTCTTCCGGTTTTTCCCATGGAACGTAATCCCCTCGAAGGTTTACCAGTCTGACATGATACATGCCCTTGGTATGCCCATTCCTCTGATTTTTTAAAATCCTTTCTTCTATAATTTTCCATGAAAAATCTGGCATTTCAACCCAACTTAGAGTGACCTATTGGTTTTGTTGGGTTTTGTTTTTCCCATTTCCTGTGGTCTTTCTCAGGATGTTAAACTCTGTAGCCTGAGAGAGTGCTCTAAAATTGAAAAACCCTCCCTTATCTTACATTCTAATCTGGCCTCCTGAATCAACCACCCTCAGAATCCAAGCCCTTGCATATTCCTGAGCTCCTGTAGGTACATGCTGGCTAGGTTGCCGGGTCTATCTTTCCTCTCCTCCTTTTATCAGCTAAGTGCATCTCCAGCTGGATACTTACTCTGTACTCACAGGAGTGAGTGGCAAAGCCCAGAGTAGAATGTAATTCACCTGCATTCCCTAGTCTTTGTAGTACATCATTTCTGTCCATAAAAGTGCACCCTAAATTACTGATTCTAAGCACCTAGCATGGCTCTGTTGGTTTGGAAGGCATCAGTGGGTTAAAAAAGATATTCACATTTTTAAAAATTAATTAATTCTTCAACGTTCTGTCTTCCAAATAAGTATAAATGGTGCTCCTGGCTATCTATGAGTACGTAGGCTGAACCCATTCAAGTGGTTTTCAGCCAAAATCCAGAACACTGCTTTTAAAACATCATTCTGCCCCTCCTATATCTCCAGTCAATCCATGTTTATTTTGATGGAGATGCTTTTCTTTTTTTCTTCTCTCCAAAGAGCCACTCTCTGATGGGTCCCCAGGGAGGTGGAAAGAGCATCATTGCTCAATAGTAACACACTGGGGAGGACACCAAGAAATGCATGGGTTTTCAAACTTCAGGTAACAGCCCAACAGTTACCAATCCTCGGTACATTAAGTGTCTCAAAATTAGTTGGTGGGAGTGTTGTCATGTTTGAAGTGAGAAAAAGTCACAGAAATAGGAACGTGCTAATAGTTCATTCAAGGATCCCTGGTGGCACAGTGGTCAAGCACTCAGCTGCTAAGCAAAAGGTGGGCAGCTCAAAGCCACCTGTGGCTCTGTAGGAGAAAAGACCCGGTGACTTGCTCCCATCAAGATTGTTTTTGTTGTTGTTAGGTGCCATCGAGTTGGCGCCAACTCATTGTGACCCTCTGTACAACAGAACGAACCACTGCCTGGTCTTGCCCTGACCTCAAATCTTTGTTATGCTTGAGCCCATTGTTGCAGCCACTGTGTCAATCTATCGCATTGAGTGTCTTCCTCCCTTTCGCTGACCTTCTACTCTACTAAGCATGATATCCTTCTCCAGGGACTGGTCCCTCCTGACAACACGTCCAAAGTACGTGAGACAAAGTCTTGCCATCCTTGCTTCTAAGGAGCATTCTGGCTGTACTTCTTCCAATACAGATTTGTTCGTTCTTCTGGCAATCCATGGTATATTCAATATTCTTCACCAACATAATTCCCAGGAGACTCTATGGGGCAGTTCTACTCTGTCATATAGAGTCTCTAGAAGTCAGAATCAACTCGATGACAAACAACAATAGTTCATTCAAACTACAAACCTTTATTGAGCACCTACTATATACAGGCACCATGCTAGGCACTGTGGAGAAGCAGAAGGAACCATGCAGTAGAATGGGAAGAGCATGGATTTTTAGGTCATGTTCCACAGTTTGAATCCCTGCAATTACTAGGTGAATGGCACTGGACAATGTTCGAGCCTCAGGTCATTCAACTGTAAAATAGAGATGCTTAGCTCACAGGGCTGTTGGGAGGAGCCAATTAGATCATAAATACAAAGAAAGTTTCTAAGTAGGTAGGAAAGCACCTTATGTAGGCTAAAGCTGGCCACCGAAACAAAGCTTAGGCTATGCTTCCAAATGAATATCCAGAAGGGAAAGTAAGAGTCTTGAATGATTAAAGAAAATACAAAATAAAAAGTGAGCCAGGATGCGAAAAACGATAAGTAGAAGTGATCTGCCTTTACCAGGGACAACAACAGAGACGCCTTAAGAGGAGATCAGTATTTACAACTTCTAGGCATAGGAAATTCCATTGTAATTCATAGGGTTTTTATAGGCTAATTTTTGAGAGTAGATTGCCAGGCTTTTCTTCCTAACCTTAGTCCGAAAGTTTTGCTGAAACCTGTCCACCATGTGAGGCTCTGCTGATATTTGAAATACCAGTGGCATAGCTTCCAGCACCATAGCAATATCAAGCCACCACAGTGCAACAAACTGACAGATTGGAAGTCACTTTGACGACTAAGGTGCATCTGACCCAAGCCATGCTCTTTTCAATTGTCTTATATGCATGTGAAAGTTAGATAACGAAAAACGAAGACAGAAGAAGAATTGATGGGTTTGAACTGTTGTATTGGCAAAGAACATAGAATATATCTCAGACTGCCAAAAGAACAAATAAACAGTTTTAGAAGGCATACAACCAGAATGCTCCTTAGAAGGGAGGCTGGAGAGGCTTTGACTCACGTACTTTGAACACGCCATCAGGAAAGACCAATTGCTAGGAAAGGACATGATGTTTGGTAGAGAGCCCATGAAAATGCGAGAAACCCGCAACAAGATGGATTACCACAACAGCCACAACAATGGGCTCAGACATACCAGTAATCAAGAAGATGGCGCAACACTGGGCAACGTTTCATTCTGTTACACATACTGTTGCCATGAGTTGCAGCCCACTCCATGGCAACTAACAATGACAACAAAAGGCACAGGGAAGTGGTGTGTGCGTGGGGGAAGTACAGCAGAGGGCTAGGAAGCTAGTTTGGGGCTGGCTCATGAAGACATGCGGCTTCACACTGTAAAGTTTGGATGTTAGCCTGTAGAGCGGTCTTTCCCAAACTTCAGTTATTTATAAACTCTCCCATTATCTTTGCCAAATCCATGTACTCCCTGTAATATTAACAACTTAATAGTTTCCTATAAGTTTCTAGGTTGAATCACTTCTGCTCATAGCCTTATTGTAAGCAGTAACATCTGTTAATACGCAGTTTAATATGCTAGATCATTATTTCCTAGTAAACATAAAAAATCAATTCATAACTATAAAAAAGGTTCATTGGTGTCCCACCTAAACTTCTGTGGGGTACGTCCATAGTAAATGGGCCCCACTGGGCAAGGGTTTTGTGGGGAGTAAGGATATAGTTCAAATGGCCTCTTTTCTGGTAACCCATCTACGGTAGTAGTTAGGAGGCTATTTAAGGTGTCCAGGTGTCCCTCCCTACCCCGAACCTGGGGACATAGGAATGGGAATGGGAAGGAGAAGGTGGACTTCAGGAACAGGAAAGTGCCTAATGGGATGAGTGGGGCCAGGGAGAGGAAGGAGCCCAAGAGGACACCAAGGTACTGAAGCCTGGGTGTCAAAACCCCTTGAAACTCAGGAAATCCCTCTGTCAGTCTTCATGGGTTCCCTGAAAAGCTGAACTTAACATAAATGAACTCTTAACCTGAAACAAATTCTGGGCCACTTCTTTGAGGAAATGGAAGTACATTAAAACAGTGATTTACATATGTCAGTTTAAAAATATCTGAGGGAAATTGACTCTTGAGACATCATGTGTTTTCATTCATCAAAGACCCATTTAGAGACACGGCAACATTAGGAAAGCATTTGTGAAAAGCGCTAAGATAGCACAGATAAATGGGCTAAGAATAGGACAAATAAGTTACAAAAGAGGAAGTACAACTGGCCAAGAAAATATGAAGAAATATTAAAGCTCACCAGGTAGAATAACGTCAAGTAAAGCAAAAATGTGTTAGTATTCTCAACTATCACATGAGCAACTTTGATGACCGTGTTAGTCCTCGGGGCCTGCACCAAAAGCTGGAGCACTTCCTGCTCTCTGTCCCTTATGAGCACATGAAGGACTGCACTTCCTGGCTCTGTGTGGTGAGTGGGGCCATGTGACAAGTTTTGGCCAATGAATTAGGAGAAGAAGTGCCATTTGTCACTTCTAGACCAGATCACAGTGGGAGTGACCCAGAGCTTTCTCTCCATCTGCAACAGCGACCAAGCAACATTCCAAATGGAGACTGTTCAGTCAGCTGGGCCAGAGTGAGGACAACTGGAGCAGAGCCCAGTTAGCACATGGTGGACATTAAGTATGAGCAAGAAAGAAATGTGGGTTGTCCCAAACCATTCAGAATTGGGGGTTGTTCATAACCCTACAATGATACAATGATACTACCCAATGCTGGCAAGGAAAAGACACAATAAGAACTGTTGTTGTTGTTGGGTGCCATCGAGTCATTTCCAACTCATAGAGACCCCACATACAAGACAACAAAACACAGCCGGGTCCTGTCCCATCCTCACAATCATTGTTATGTTTGAGCCCATTGTTGTAGCCACTGTGTCAATCCATCTCATTCAGGGTCTTCTTCTTTTTTGCCGACTCTTTACCAAGTATGATGTCTTTCTCCAGGGCCTGGTCCCTCCTGATAACATGTCCAAAGTATGTGAGACATAGTCTTGCCATCCTTGCTTCTAAGGAACATTTTGGCTGTACTTCTTCCAAGAAAGACTTATTCGTTCTTCTGGCAGTCAATGGTATATCCAATATTCTTCGCCAACACCATAATTCAAAGGCGTCGGTTCTTCTTCGGTTTTCCTTATTCATTGTCCAGCTTTCGCATGCATATGAGGTGACTGAAAACACCATGGCTTGGGTCAAGTGCACCTTAGTCTTCAAGGTGACATCTTTGTCAACAGGAATGGAGGATAAATTTCTCCAACTTTGTAATAATTCCACTTATGGAATTATATCCAAAAAACAAATGAACTAACAAATATAATATGGAAATAGTTTTATACTCAAAGTATATACTAATGGCCAAAACAGGGCCTTGGCCAAAACGACATCAGTCTGAATTCTGGCTTTTCTCATTGCCGGTGTATAACTTTGGGTGATTTATTTAATTTTGGAAACCTTAATTTCTTTATCTGTAAAATGGGGGGAGGTGGGTGATATTTCCTTATCTCATCGGATTACACAAAGAATAAATTAAACACTATATGTACAAACCTTAACAAGAGGCCAGGTGTCTAGTAAGTATCACACGCACACACAAATACACATCACAGTGTTACTTTGTTAGTTAGATTAGGGGGAAATTAGATAGAGCTCAATGACAAACGAAAGGGGAATAGTAAAATAAAGAATAGCAAACCCGCAGGATGGAGATTATACAACCATGAGAAAATGCTTATGTGATAATATTAATTTTGAAAGAATAAGACAGAATTAATTACACAACGTAATCACAATTTTATAAAAATAGTGAATACAAAGAATAATTGAAGGAAATATATGAAATATATAATGAATTGTATTTGAAATGTGAAATTATTGATGATTTTTTGTCTACTTTTCTGTTCTTCAAATTTTCTCAAATGAGGTATGTCCATGGACCCTGAGAGCAGGCTTCTTTAGTTTTGAATCCCAGCCCCCACTCATTAGCTGTGTGGCACTGGGTTGGCACAAGGGTTCTTTATCTGCAAAATGGAAATCACGGTGCCTAGCTCATGATGCCATTCTGAGTAATAAATCAGATGGTCCTTATAGGGTCACTACGAGTCAGAATCAACTCAATGGCAACAAGTTTGGTTTTGGTTTTATAGAGCTATAAGGTCCCTGGGAGCCCTAGTGGTGCAGTGGTTAAGAGCTTGACTGCTAACTGAAAGGTCAGCAGTTTGAATCCACCAGCTCTTCCTTGGAAACCCTATGGGGCAGTTCTGCTCTGTCCTATGTGGTCTCTGTGAGTCAGAATCGACTCAGTGGCGAGGAGTTTTTTCGAAAGGTCCCTGGGTGACACAAGTGGTTCGAATTAGCTACTAACTTAAAGGTTCGAGGTTCAAACTTACCCAGCAGCACCACAAAAGAAAGGCCCATTTCCATAAAGATTACAGCCAAGAAAACTTTATGGAGCACAATTCCACTCTGTAATACACGGGGTTGCAATGAGTCAGAATTAACTTGATGGCAATGGGTTTAGTTTTTTTCAGTAAAGTGTTCATTATAATGCCTTGAACATAGTAACCAGTCAGCACATATTATCTGTTCTTATTACATTGTCTATGATTTTTATAATGTAGAAAAAACTTTATTTTAAAATCTAAAATAAAGCTTTTGATGGCGGAAGACTACTTGTGGCCTATAGAATGTCCCTTCGCTTGGGAAGTCCGTGGTCCAGGATAGAT
Organism: Trichechus manatus latirostris; assembly: GCF_000243295.1. Classification (NCBI taxonomy): domain Eukaryota; kingdom Metazoa; phylum Chordata; class Mammalia; order Sirenia; family Trichechidae; genus Trichechus; species Trichechus manatus. The sequence goes on along the minus strand of NW_004443950.1, from coordinate 20,729,346 downwards.
ACAAGGCAATGGACAAGCAGGTCGGGGCCAGAGCATGAAGTACAACTCAAGAGAAAAGAGATGGCCCAAATGCTCTACCAAGAAAGGCACTGGGCTTGGAGCTGCCTCCCCAAGGTCAGGGCCGGCATGTCAGGGAGCACGCAGAGTCCTTATCCTGACAGCTGCCGCTGCAGCAGCTGGCCTGCCCCAAGATGGATGAGAATTACAGCCGTTTTCAAGAAACCAACAGAAGGAGGGCCATGTCCTGATAAGCTATAACAATAGTAGTAAAGTTCTAAGGAGACCAGAGAGTCTCCACAACCACATGCTCCCCCGGCCGTGGCTGTGGTAATTATGACAGTGACAGCTGGGCAGCCCAGAGACATGACTGGAATAGGCTAAGGGGTGGGCATATGGTGCTGCTGGCAGGCAAGGCCACCCAGCCCTCACGCTCCCACTGCCCAAGCTCAGCCCGCATCCTCACGCCTGGCTCTTGGAAGCCATTAAAGAGGTCAGCCATGCACCAAGGCTGCAGCACAGGGGAGGGAACTGGCCCCACCAAACCTTCACTGCAGCCAGGGCCAGACACACAATAGGAGCTCTGCAACTGCCCGCTTAGTCTGAAACGTCAGCAACACATTCCAGGGCTCTCTCCTGCTGGGTGTGTGTTTTGACTCCAGGCCTTCCACACTGGGCCCAACCTAACAGAACTCTCTCTAGTCATCTGTTCAACCCTTCTGGACCTGTTCGCTCACTCCTCCTCTCTGAAAGTGATCAGAATCACCCACTTTGAGATCAAATTAATTCATCACCTCTACTATGGCTGTCCCTTAAAGACACATTCATAAGCCTGTCTCCCCCAGAAGTTTCTTGCAAAGAGAGGCTGTATCTTCCTCATTTGGTGTTCAACCATTCACTCAATCATTTGTTCACCAACTGAGTACCTGCTATATAGGTACTCAACCATAGTCGGTACTGGCCAAGATAGACATGCCATCACAGGAGCAACTGTCAAATAAAAGAAAAAGACAAAATGAGAAATTACAAAGCTAAACCTTGGGGTTGAGGCTATCATGAGGCACTATAATGTGGCAAGGAGACCTAATCAAGTCTTAAAAAATCAAGGAAGGCTTCCTTAAGGAAAAATGAGTAGGTATTAAACAAGTTAATGAAGACGGATTGGCTGTGGAGAGGGGGGAGATGAAGGATGAAGATTTAGAGACCTACAGGAGAGTTAAGCCTGGGTGGAGTATGGAGGACTTTGTAGGACTTTCATCCTAAAGGCAATAGAAGGTCACTGAAGGTTTTCAGACACAGAGTGGCATGATCAGGCTGTATGTAGCTGAGAGCAGGACTGGGGTCAGGACTCAAGGCTGGGTGTGTCCAGTCAGCACAGAGCCTGGCATGTAACTGTTGCCTTGAACTAAGGGAGGAAGAAGCAGAAGGGATAGGTGCCTGGGTGGCACATTCCAATGTTTTATTTGCCCTATCACCCAAGACACATGTCTTCAACCCTGTCTTGGGGGCCACTTCCCTGGAGAGCCTTCAAAGGGAACCCATCTCCTCCAAATGTCTCTGTGGACCTTCACCACACTCTGAGGTAGCAACAGCCACGTGCAGAAAGGGGTGTGCTGAATGCTGTGTCCCCTGTCCAGGAGTAGATGGCTGGGACAGCCGGGAATGTAGAGCTGACTACCACTGAGGGCAGGACAAACTTTAAATCACAAGGAAGGCTCCTGGAGATGTGGGTACTGGACCAGATGCTCCCCAGACTGTCTTCCAGCTCAGAGTCTGTGGGTCTGTACTTAAATCCTGATCTATTGGCTAAGCATTTAGGGCACTGCTCCTCAAGCCCAGTGTTTACAGAGCTAAACGTCTCTGCTCCTATTGACACAATGTCGATGAAGAGGGATGCATCGGCTCCTCCACCACAAAGCACGTCATGTCTCCCAGATTGATTAAGCTTCCTGACCCTCTTCAGCACCTGGGCAGCTGCATGGCTCCTGCCACTCTGCCAAGCAAGCTGCTTCCGATCATGGCTGTCAATTAAGGGCCGTCGGAGGGGGAGCTTACATGGCCAATCCTAATTTCTTGCCCCAGATCTCAGCTCCCAAATTCCCAGGCGTCTTCTAGTAGTAATTGAAAAGTGATAATTACCGGCGGGGTTTCTCTCTTTCTGCTTACAAAATTACTAGCTGCTCGTTATCCAAATGTTGAAACAGACATACGCACAGAACAAATTAAAATCACCCGTAATCCCACTATTCAGAGGTAAACACTGATGACTTTTAAATGCATACACAGGTTTCTTGCATGCATGTATCACATGATTTAGCCATAATATCCATTTTCACCTAATATATGGGGACTGAGTTCATGCCAGTATATTATTTTCTATGACATTACCATTAATCACCAAACAATTTTCTACCATTTGGATATTCTCTACTTTAACCAGCCTTCTATTGTGCCCAATTTTATGCTCGCTATGCTTCATTTTATCGTCACTAGGCGCAGTGGGAAACCCTGGTCGCGTAGTGGTTAAGAGCTACAGCCGCTACCCAAAAGGTCGGCAGTTCGAATTCACCAGCGTCTCCTTGGAAACCCTGTGGGGCAGTTCTACCCTGTCCTATAGGGTGTCTAAGAGTTGGAATCAACCCAACGACAGACAACAACAACAACGCTATAGTCAATGGAAGTCCCTGGGTGGTGCATACGCTTTGCACTAGACTACTAATTGAAAGGTGGCAGTTCAAACTCACCCAGTGGTGCTACAGAAGAAAGACCTGGAGATCTGCTTCCATAAAAATCACAGCCAAGAAAACCCTATGGAGCTCAGTTCTACTCTGTGAGACATGGGGTCACATGAATTGGAATCAATTCAATGGCAATGGGTTTGGTTTTTGGTTTATTATCATCAACACTGCAATGAACATTCTGGAAATAAATCCTTGAAGAGACACAAAATGATCTCATTTGAATAAATACCTGAATGAGAATAACGTATTAGAAGGAGTTTGCTTTTTTAACACTTTGGTTATGCGTTACAAAGTCACACTTCAGAAATGTGTCATTTTATTCTTCCACCAACAAAATAATCCCTATACCACCATTTCATAAACCAGTTGATAGTATCTTCATTTGAAAGGAAACATTATCACCACCATCTCCATCATCATCATCATCATCACATTACAAAGAACTAATATTTATTTAGAACTTTCTATGTTCCTGGTGCTGAGCTAAAGACATGAAATAAACGATTCCTTTTAATGACAACAACTAACTTCTACAGAGGTCGAACTTTGCTTTTCTTTACATTCATTGATTCATTGGCCATTTGTGAATCTTCTTTATAAAATTATCTGCTAATTTTTTGTGCCTGTTTTCCCTCAGTATGTTCATCATTTGATTGTTGATTTGTAAACACTCTTACATAAAAATGATATTAAACACTTATCTTTTGTTGCAAAAATGTTCTTCCAGTTTGTAATCTAACATTTAGCTTTGTTTATGATCATCTTTAACCTAGAGAATTTTGTGGTTTGGAGGTAGTAACGTCTATGAGTCTTTAATGGATTCTGCCTTTACAAACACTCTTAGAAAGTACTTCCACATTATCACGTCAGATAAATATTCATGTATTTCTTAAACTCTTTCTATGGTTTCAAATTTCATATCTAAATATTTTATCAATGGGGGATTTATTAATGTATGTTGTGATGTAAAGATTTTTTTTCCCAAAGCGTCTGCAAATTGACCAGTTGACTAACTGGATTCCCCTACTTTCCCCACTGATTTGAAACGCCACATTTATCTTACATGAAACTCATATTTACGTGGGTGTGCTTCTGCTCTCTTTGTACTGTTTCACTGATTTATCTGTCTATCCCTGCAATTAAACCAAACTGTTTAAATATATACAAAGCTACAAGTATGTCATTGTACATTACCCATCCATTGGGGTGAGTCCCCCTCATCCTGCTTTTTCAATACGTTCTTGGTGTTTCCAAAGTTCTGGGTAAGTTTTAGATTAATTTTATAAATCACTACTCCCTTCCAACTCATATTTTTATTTAGATTGTATTAAACTTCTAGATACATTTAGAGAGAGTCGGTAACTGCATACTGTTGGTTTTGTTTTTTTATTTTTTTAAGAGCATGGCACATTTTTTTCATTTTCTGTCAACTGCATGGTAGGTATTGTGCTATCCTGAATGAGATATTTTATACCATTATAGCACTGGTATGTAGAAAAGCTATAACTTTTCATTTATGTGTTTCTTTTGACCACACTTTATTTCTGAACTTACTTAAGAATCTAGTAATTTTTCAGTTTATTCTCCCGGCAGACAATCCTTTCACATGTAAATGACAATAACTTTGCCATTCACTTTCAAATAGTCAGTCCTTTTATCTTGTATTCTGTTTTATTTCATTGGTCAGAATTTAAAGAACTGTGTCAAATATTTTGAGAATTTTGAGAATCCTTTCTTATTTTTATAGGAATCTCTAGTTTTTCATGCTAAAATGTGATATAGTTGTTGATTTAGAAGTGAGAGCCTCTTTCTTGATTAAAAAACAAAAAACCTGTTGCTGTTGAGTCAATTCCGACTCACAGCAACCCTATGGACAGAGTAGAGCTGCCCCACAGGGTTTCCAAGGAGCAGCTGGTGGGTTCAAACTGCCGACCCTTTGGTTAGTAGCCATACTAATAGGTATTTGATTTTGGATTCTGTTTCTTAGGAAAGGGTGTTGAATTTTATTAAGTCATTTAAATAGGAAAAGTGTATAAATTTTCTCTTTTGACTTATTAGATATTTAAATATATTAATAGAGTTCCCAATATTGAACTATCCTTGAATTCCTTAATGGAAAGAAAAAAACGTATGTAGTCAGAGAATATTACTCGTTTATTCTACTGCCAGATTTGTTTTTATCATATTTTATTTAGTAGTTTAATATTATGTTCAAAAGTGAGTTTCCCTTTTAATGAACTACCTTTGCCTGATTTTGGTATTAGAGTTGCCAGAGCTACCTAAAATGAATTGGGTAGTGTTTATAAGCACTACGATGCTCCGAAACTTTTTATATAAAAAAGATACATTACTCATAAAAGTATCGTATGTTTGCTTTTCGTTGGAAGTAAACTTTTGATAACTTTTAAACATTTTTATCTTATATTTATTTGTTCAAGAGTCCTATACCCTGAGTGATTTTTAAAATAGTACGGCTTTTTCTTAAAACCAAGCAATTCGTGTATACATTCTCTAATTTTTTTGTTGTAAAAATAGTATTTTTAAAAGGATTTGATTACTCCCATTCTTCTCATAACTTTTATATGATTGAGGGAAGTTCTTTTCCTTATTTTCTTGAAAAATGCATAAGAAATTTATAGTTTTAAAGAAACAAATGTTTATTTTTGCTCTCAAAAATCACTTCTTTCACTGGTTAATTTAAAAAGGAAAAAAAATTAGCATTGACTGATAACCTATTTATAATCTGCTTATTTTTCTAAGTCTGTATATATATATGCATATAGACATATATACACACATGCATATACATATATGTACATATATGTAAAAACTTCAATACATATTCAACATATTATTCATTAATATATTAAATGTTTAATATATATTAAAGCTTTCACCTCTATTTTATTTCCCTTTCTTTTCTACACTTAATTTGCAGTTTCCTTTTTAATATCTTCCATTTGATACTTAGTTTCTTTACGTTTATACTTTAAGTTTTAATAATGAAAACAGATGCACTATGAATTTTTCTAAATTTAGTTTTGGTCCCATCCCATGAGTTTTGCTTCTTACTGGCCTCCTATTCCATTTACCATAATTGCGATCCGTGTTCACTAATATATATAAGTAAACAAAAAAAGTTTTTTTAAACCATTATAATGACATCACTTAAAGATAACTGATAACATTTTTCTATTTTAGCTATTAATTTTCCTAAATTTAAGTAATAAATATATTTTTAAGCAAATTCAATGTAGAAAAGTACACAAAATTAAAATTATATTATAAAATAATGATAGCTTTCACTCATGAACCCAAAACCAAACCCATTGCCGTCAAGTTGATTCCGACTCATAGCAACCCTATAGGACAAAGTAGAACTGCCCCCATAGGGTTTCCAAGGCTGTAAATCCTTAGGGAAGTAGACTGCCACCTCTTTCTCCTTCTGAGCAGCCAGTGGGCTCACACTGCTGACCTTTCAGTTAACAGCCAAGCACTTAACCACGATGCCACCAGGGCTCCTTTTTACCACATAAAAAATTTTTGTTTTATTTTATTTTTTTTACCGCTTGAAAATTTAAAATTTTCTCTCATGCAAATGACACCACAAACCAAGGTTTTAAAATGAAAATTTTGCAATATATGACAGAGTCTTCTTACATCCATCAATGAGAATAAAAAATTAACACAGATTTAGGGGGAAAGGAAGGAACGGCCTCAGGGCTTTGACTGGCGTTGGTGACAGTTGAGAAGTAACTTAGAGAAATGGCATCCTGACATGACTGAGTCTTGCCATCCATGATGTCGTAAGGGGGACTGTTTTCTTAAGTCCCTCACTGATGTGAAGGATATTTCTACATATAGGCCCTGCATAGTTCTTGCTAATTTTGATCCTCGTTGTTATATTTTTGTTCATATTGAACAAAAAATCCAATTATATTTTCATCAATTCAGTATATTAAAAAAATCTACTGCTACCTCTCATCAAAAGAGAGTCCTTTTAAAACATAAAATAGGTCAGGACTCTGCCCTGCTGTCAACTCTCTGGTGCTTCACCTACCCCAAGAATAAAAACCACAGTCCTAACCTTGGCCCTGGTAATGCAGTAGTTAAAGCTCTCCACTGCTAACAGAAAGGTTGGCGGTTCGAACCCACCAGCCCTTCCGAGAGAGAAAGATGTGGCAGTCTGCGTCTGTAAGGATTTACAGCCTTGGAAACCCTATAGGGCAGTTCTACTCTGTCCTACAGTGTGGCTATCGATCAGAATCGACTCGAGGGTAGTGGGTTTTGAAGACCCAGAGCTTTCCATCTGACCCATCTGACCAGGAACTGACTCTGAACTCATTTCCTCCCTCACCCCAACCCTGTCCCTGCACACTGGGTGCTCTCAGAGCTCACCAGCTCCTCGTTCTTATGTAAACGCCCCACGCTAATTCCTCTCTTGGGACCTTTGCGCCTGCTGTCTCCTGGCTGGCACCTTCTTCCCCCCGGGTATTCCTAGTGTGGCACCCCCATCACTCCCGATGCCCTCCCTGCATGCTTTTCTTTGTGTTCTTGCTGTTGTTAGGTGCCATCGAGTCGGTACCGACTCGTGGCCACGCTATGTACAACAGAATGAAACACTGCCCGGTTCTGAGCCATCCTCACACTGGTTGTTATGCTTGAGCCCATTGTTGCGGCCACTATGTCAGTCCATGTCATTAAGGGTCCTCCTCTTTTTCGCTGACCCTCTACTTGACCAAGCATGATGTTCTTTGTAGCCTCTGTCAATATCTGACATTCTAGTGTACCCTTATGGGCTAACCTGCTCTCATCTGTCTGCCTAGCTGGAATCCATGCTCCATGAGGGCAGAGACTCCTTGTGCTCATTACTGTATCTCCAGCACCATATACAAAGTATGCACTTAAAAAAACATTTCTTAATTGTGTGATTAATGCTCATAGTTTCTGAGTTGATTTTCTTAGGTTTTCCAGGTACATAATCATATCATCTGCACATGGTGATGTATACCTCTTTCTTTTCAATGTTTATTCTCATGTCATTTTCCCATCTAATTACATTGCCTAAGAACCCCAGAATTACATTAGATAATAGCAATGATTAAGCACGTGCTTATCTTGTTACGGATTTTAAAGCATTTTTTAGTATCTCACCATGCAACCTGGTACTGCCTGTCATTTGAAATAGACATATATGTTAATCGCGTTAAGGAAGGATGCTTCGGTATCTGTCTTACAGAGAGAATTTAGGAGAAGGGCTTTAAATTTTGTTAAATGAAAAAATAACCCTTGTCTTGTTACTTATTTTATTGTAAATGCTTTGATTGTTTTGCCACTAAGCCCATTGCTAGCTATTGTTTTTGACACATGTATTTAGTCTCATTGTGCTATGAGACAATTCTTCATTTCACAGACATTCCTTCACAGTTTGAAAATATGGGAGTGGCTGGTCTTACAACTATTTGAAGGTGGATTTTTTCACAAATTTTTAAATTTGCATTGTAGTTATTTGTCTCTTTGGCCTTCTCCTGTTATCTATAATGATCTTCCCTATAAAGTGATCTATTTCATCCATGTTGTCAAAGCTATTATATCAGAATTTTACAAAGTGGTCTATTCTAAGCCTTTCAATTCTCTGTTTTAAGTCCTTAATTTATTTATTGTAAAAATCATATTTTAAAAAGGATTTGATTGCTCCCATTTTTCTTGCAACTTGTTATAGATGCTTGATGGGGAATTTTTCCCCATAACTTGATAATTATATCAGCAGTATATCTATAGATTTGAAGGAGCAAGTGTTAGATTTATTTGTTTTTATTTATTTGTTTTTGCTTTCAAAAATCGTTTGTTTCATTCTGATTAATTCAATGTTTAAAAGCAAAAGATTAGTAATTTTACTGGTGATCTATTTATATTTGTTTACAATATGGTTCTTTTCCTTTCTCTTTATTAACTTTGTACTTAAGTATTCTCATTCTTATTTCTATTTTTGAGAAATTTACCTATTTTTTAATCCAGCTCTTGATTTTATTTTATATTTCAATTGCTTTTCTAGTCCCTAATTCATCAAATTTCAATTTTCCTCACTTTCATGTCTTTTTTCTGTTTTCTTGGGTTTAATTTGTTACCTTTTAATGAACTTTTGAGTTGAATCCTGAATTTCTATTCCTTTTTGTTTTTCGATACACAAAAGGTTGTTGTGTGGTGGTCATTAGTTGCTGTCCAGTCGATTCCAATTCATTTCGATCCCATGTGTGTACAGAAGAACTGCTCATAGGGTTTTCAAGGCTGTTAACTTTTGGAAGCAGATAGCCAGGCCTATCTTCTGAGGTGCCTCTGGGTGGGTTCAAATTGCCAACGTTTTGGTTATATTCAAGTGCGTCTTTGTGCCTCCCAATTTCCTCTCAGTACTGTACTAAAAGGAAGCTATTTCATGATTATAGTTTTATGTTCAGCCCAAGAGTTTACTATTGGTTTTATTTGTTTTGTTTTGTTTGCTAAGATGAGTGTTGCTGTTTTAATTTCTAAACGGTTAGGATGGAAAGAAGGCATTTTTCTCTTGTTATCTACTGCTATTCTTAAAATGGTTGAAGAAGATGGCTATTTATTTGAACCTGCTGACACTTTGGTGGACTAATTTGGGTTCAGTGAGAAGAGGATGCTCCCACTGTAGAGGTCGAGGCACTGGTGTGGACCTCAGAGCTCAGACCTGAAACTTCTGTTGTTGGCTTGGTGGTTGTCTTAGTCATCTAGTGCTGCTGTAACAGAAATCCCACAAGGGAATGGCTTCAACAAACAAATTTATTCACTCACGCTCTAGTAGGCTAGAAGTCCCAATTCAGGGCACCAGCTCCAGGGGAAGGCTTTCTGTCTCTGTCAGCTCTGGGGAAAGGTCCTAGTCATCAATCTTCCCTGGTCGAGGAGCTTCTCAGCACAGGAACTCCGGGTCCAAAACACTCGGCTTTGCTTCTGGTGCTGCTTTCTTGGTGGTATGAAGTACCCCTGTCTCTCTGTTCGCTTCTCTCTTTTATATCTTAAAAGAGATTGACTTAAAATACACCTTTATTTTATAGATTGAGTCCTGCTTCATTAACATAACTGCTTCTAATCCTGCCTCACAAACATCATAGAGGTAGGATTTTCAACACATAGAAAAATCACATCAGATGACAAAATGGTGGACAATCACACAATACTGGGAATCATGGCCTAGCCAAGCTGACACACATTTTGGGGGGACACAATTTAACCCATAACAGAGGTCAAGGGCTGAGACATGTGTATGAGGCCCCATCATTACATTTGGTCTTTTGTTCACTTCTCTTTACTACTTATACTCCTTCGTATACTTTAGTACTTTGTAATTTTGTGCATAGGGGCAGTGATGATTCAGTGGTCTAATTCTCACCTTCCATGAAGAAGACCCAGGTTCGATTCCCAGCCAATGCACTTTATGTGCAGCCACCACTGGTCTGTCAGTGGAGGTTTGTGGGTTGCAATGATCCTGAACAGGCTTCAGCAGAGCTTCCAGACTAAGAGAGACTAGGAAGAAAGGCCTGACAATCTGTTTCTGAAAATCAGCAATGAAAACCTTATCGTTCACAATGGTTCAGTCTTCACTGAATCACGAGGATGCCGCAGGGCTGGACAACGTTTCCTTTCATTGGGCATGGGGTCACCAAGAGTTGGGGGCCAACATGATGGTAGCTAACAACAACAACGAATTTTGTGTGTAACTATTCATGACGGCTATTCCGTTGCTTTGTGTTGTTGCTTACACCAATCACGCTGAGACCCTCTTAGATCCATGTATTTTTAATATCTTTGTGTAACAAGTCTTACAGAGTGCTATCTATGCCAGGCACTTTAGAAATAGTAGGTCACTTAATCCTCACAACAATCCTATGAGGTAGATGTTATCCCCATCTTATGCATAAAGAACTGAGGCGCAGAGAGGTTCAGTAACATGCCCTAGGCCACACAGAGAGTAATTGGAAGACGCCTTCTTTAACCCAGGTTCCAGAGTCTGCATTCTTTCTTTACTTTTTTTCTTGAGATATAATTCTCATAACATAAATTTCATCTCTTTAAAGTGTAGAGTTCAGTGTTTTTTGGCATATTCACTGTGTTGTGTAGCCATCACCACTGTTGAATTCCAGAACATTTCCATCATCCCATAAAGAAACCCCATACCTGTTAGCAGTTGGTCCCAACTCTTCCATCCCCCACCCCCTGGCAACCACTCCTCTTCTTCCTGTCTCTGTAGATCTTGCCCTTCTAGGCATTTCATGTCAATGGAGTCATATAATATATCACTTTTTTGTCTGGTTTCTTTCAGTTAGCATAATGATTTCAAGGTTCAGCCATGCTGTAGCAAGTATCAGAAGTTCATTCCTTTTTAATGGCTGAATAACATTTCATGGTATGGATGTACCGCATTTTGGTTATCCATTCATCAGTTGAAGGACATTTGGGCTTTTCTACTTTGGGGCTTTTATAAATAACACTGCTGTGAACACTCGTGTATAAGTTTTTGTGTGAATACATGTTTTCAGTTCTCTTGAGTATATACCTAGGAGTAGATTGCTGGGTCATATGGCAGTTCTATGTTTAGCTTTTTGAGAATTTACCAAACTTTTTTCCACAGTAGCTGCCATTTTACATTCCTACCAGCAATAGATGAGGCAGAGTCTGTGGGGTTTTTTTTTTTTTTTAATCATTGTGCTTTAAGTGAAAGTTTACAATTTCAAGTTAGTGTCTCATACAAAAATTTATACATACATTGTTATGTGACCTTAGTTGCTCTCCCTGTACTGTGACAGCACACTCCTCCTTTCCACCCCTGATTTCCTGTGTCCATTCAACAGCTCCTAACCCTCTCTGCCTTCTCACCTCGCCTCTGGACAGGAGCTGCCCATTTAGTCTCATGTATCTACTTGAGCTAAAAAGCATACTCTTCACGAGTATCATTTTATGTCTTATAGTCCAGTTTAATCTTTGCCTGAAGAATTGGCCCTGGGAATGGTTTTAGTTTTGGGCTAACAGAGAGTCTGGGGGCCATGCCTTCTGGGGTACCTCCAGTCTCGATCAAACCATTAAATCTGGTCTTTTTACTAGAATTTGAGTTCTGCACCCCACTTTTCTCCTGCTCCATCAGGGACTCTCTGTTGTGTTCCCTGTCAGGACAGTCATTGGTGGTAGCCGGGAACCATCTAGTTCTTCTGGTCTCAGGCTGATGGTTTATGTGGCCCTTTCTGTCTCTGGGGCTAATGCTTTCCTTTGTTCTTCATTCTCCTTTACTCCAGGTGGGTTGGGACCAATTGATTCACCTTAGATGGCAACTCACTAGCTTTTAAGACCCCAGAGGCCACTTATCAGAGTGGGATGCATACCATTTTCTTAATAAACTTTGTTATGCCTATTGACCTCGATGTCCCCTGAAACCATGTTCCCAGACCCCCACCCCTATTACTCTATCCCTCGAAGTGTTTGGTTGTATTGAGGAAACTTCTTAGCAGAGTCTGTGTTTTTAAGTGATGCACTTATACTTCAGCGTTTAACATGAATTTAACTCATTCAGATATCATTGCCTTGGCTCCTATTTTCTTATTTTCCTTCCGCTTGCATTTTTATGGAATTTCTTAAAGCCAAACTTTAACCTTCGGGCTTGATCATTCTAAGTAAGTACCTTGAATACACCATATGCAAAACATGTGGTTTGGGGCCAAATATAAGAGTATGCATCTATTAAATTGAGTTCCATACTTACTGCTAAAACAGATATATTTACTCTTCTGTCATATTTATTTTATGCTTTCTCTTTTTAATATTTCCTTGCTTTTCTTCACTTTTGCTATATATAAGGTCTGTGCTATATTTTATTTTTCCCATCTGGTAATTTGGATATAATTCAGTTAGTTGATATTTCGGGTGGTGGCTATGTGTTAGCTTTAAGTAATACTTTTAAATCTGTATTTCTCAAGATAACAGTTACAGATTTTTGAACATTTTTTAGTAAAGATAAAGATTCGGCACACATACATCTCTAGCACTATCTCTGGCTCCATCATTCCATCATTATCCCAGGCCATTCTCTAAGTCTGTATGCTCTGATATTTTTTATCCTATTTATTTTAGCTATAATTATTTACATATTGTGTAGTTTTTATTTCTATAATAAAATATTGTGATGCTGTTTTGTAATATTAATTATCAGTGTTATCTGCTTGATTCTATGCTTGGTGCTTTTGTAAAACAACTTCCTCTTTTGTACATTATTTGAATTCTCTTTTGGTTGTCTGAATTATGTAACCATAAAAGGTGAACAGGTATTATATCATCTGAGTCCTCACGTGCTTAAGATTTTTTTCTGTAACTTTTATAAAAGGCAAACAAGTAGACTGGATACATTATTCCAGCCAACTGTTGGTTCTTCTATTGGTTACCTTTATAAATTTAAAAAATGTACTAAAAATTTTGCTTCTGTTTCATCATTGTTTGGTAGTGTCTCTTTTTCCCCAATTTGTAATGCCAGGATATTTGCACCCTAACTCTTCCTTCCATACCTCCCCCATACATACACATACCACCAACCACAACTCACCGTCAGTCAGCTACTCTGTAACTTTGACATTGTCAAGGTAGTTGATATTTAGATCTTGATTCTGCAATCAGTCAACTCTTCCATAGTCTTTTCTTGCGTTGACTCTGAAATCTGAAAACCAATATTCAGTACTGTCATTATGGAATTATTCAGTGCTGGCCAAGGCACATCTTAGAATTCTATTTCCCTCTCAGCACATCAATGCCGCACCCCCTGGGCCATTCAGAGAAGGACACTCCTAGCATTCAAGTCAAGTGGACTCCCAGTTCTTTGCACCAGTTGTTCAAAATGCAACATTTTAGTTTGCTTCACATTTTGTACACGGTATTGCACACTTTTATTTTTGTTGTTTATATCCTAGCGTTTATAATTGCATTTATTTTTCTTTTTTGGTTTTGTCATGTCTTATTTAAAAAAAAAAACCTCTCAATCATACTTTCTATTCCATCATATTTTGATTTTTTCCTCTCAGAGCCCTCTGTCCTAGCCCTTTTAGTAAACCAATTGCTTACCTGCTGTCATCCTGATACTTCAGATTAGTGCCTGCCGAGTGAGATGCACTGTTTCCTAAACCCATGTCTTCCTCTTCTTGATTCAGTCCCTCCACGTTCCTAAGTACTATTCCTGAAAAACATAGCCAAGTACTTTTTTTTTTTTTAATGGGTAGATGTTAGATATTGCAAGGAAAGAAAATTACAGGACAGATTTCCTCACGAACATATACTCAAAAAAGTATTACAAGCTTCAGCAAACTGAATCCAGCAATATACAAAAAAGATATAATGCATCATGGCCACATGGGATTTATTCCTGGAATGCAAGGCTGGTTTAATTTTCATAAATTCTAAAATCAACCAATGTAATAATAATATTATCAAACTAAATAAGGAAAATCAAACAATGATCTCAGTAGATGCAAAAAACTGACAAATTTCAGCACCCATTCATGATAAATAAAAACAACAAAAGATCTCTCAGCAAACTAGCAACAGAAGGAGACTCCTTCAACCTGAGAAAGGGCGTCTATGAAAAACCCATATCATACTTAATTATGAAAGAATAAACATTTTTCTGCTAAGATAAGGTTACAGGCAAGGGTGTCCATTATCACCCCATTTAGCCAGCAATGGTCCTTGCCGGAGAAAGACAGCTAGAAAAAGAAAAATAAGGTCATATATATATCGGAAAGGAAGAAACGTAACTCCTTACACGCAGATGATCACCTATGTAAAAAATTCTAAGAATATACAAAAAAAATTCTAGAACAAATACTTGAGTTTAGCAAAGTCACAATATGCAATTTCAATATATAAAAACCAATTGGATTTCCATATTCTTGCAATTAACTATTAGAAATTTAGATTTTAAAGAAAGTCATTCACAATTGCAAGAAAAATATGGAACACTGAGGGATAAATTTAACAAAATACTTGTGAGACCTGTAAACCAAAACCTACAAAACATTGCTAGAAGTAAGTACAGGAAACATAAATACATTGAGAGAGATTCCATGTTCATGGATCAGGAGACCCAGTAGTGGTGTCAATTCTCTCCAAATCAATCTTCAGGTTCAAAGTCACGCTAATCAAAATTCCAGCAAAGGTTTAGTAGAAATTGACAAGCCTTTTTAAATATATTATACAAAACTGCAAATAACCTACAAGCCTAAACAATATTGAAGAATCTATATTACCTGGTTTCAAGACTTACTATGAAGCTATAGTAATCAAGGCAGTGTGTATTGGCAAAACAATAGAATGGAATAGAGAGTCTAGAAATAGGCCCCCATGAACATGTTAATTATTTTTTACAAGGGTACCAAGGTAATCCAATGGAGAGAAGATAGTCTTTTTAACAAAGGTACTGGAAAAATTGAACATCCATATGCAAAAAAAAAAAAAAAAAATAGGAATGAGCCCTGACCTTCACGTCATGCTAGATACAAACATTAACTCAAAATTAATTATAAACCTAAATGTAAGAACTAAATCTATACACTTCTGGAAGAACACAGAAACTAATTATTGGGACCCTAGATAAGGCAAAGATTTCTTAGACAAGACACGAAAAAATTCAGAAAAGAAATATGATCAATTGGATTTCATTATAATTAAACTTTTGCACTTCAAAGGACAGTTTTTGTTTTTTTTTAATGAAAACGCAAGGCACAGTCTGGGAGAAAAACTTTGCAAAATCCATATCAGATAATGAACTCATAACCAGAGTTTATAAAGAATCCATACAACTCAATAAGATTTGAATAGCCATTTTACAAAAGAAGATATACAGATGGCAAACAAGCCTGTGAAAAGCTACTCAACATCATTAGTCCTTAGGAAAGTGCAAATTACAAACACAATGAGATACCATCATACACTTACCAGAATGACTTTTTAAAAAAGTGATAAGACTTAGCGCTGACAAGAATGTGAAGCAACTGGAATTCCCATGCATTGATGTTGGGATGCAAATTATACAGCCCCTTGGAAAACAGTTTGGCAGTTTCTTATAAAGCTAACTATATAGTAACTATATAACTCATCCATTCCACTCCTAGGTATTTACCCAAGAGAAATGATAGCATTCATTCACACAAAGACTAGTATTCAAATGATCAGAGCAGTTGTATTCTTAACATCCAAAAACTGGAAGTAACTGAAATGTCCCTCATCTGGTGAGTGGATAAACACATTGTGGTATATCCACTCAATGGAATACTACACAGCAATAAAAAGGAGTGAACTACTCATATACTAAATAATATCGGTGGATCTCAAAAGCATTGTGCTAAAGGAAAGAAGCCACGAAAGACTACATAGTGTCTGATCCCATTTTCATGAAGTTCTGAAAAGAAATGTGAACAGAAGACAAATGACCCCAAAGGGGCAGGAGGGAACTTCTTGGGATGATGCAAATGTTCTGTATTATGATCGTGCATATGTAAAACCTTGTCAAATTGTAAGATTAAATGCAAAAATTTTTGTTATATATAAACTTCACCTCAATTTTTTTGCAGGGTGCTTAGCAGATCAGCTTTCTGGGTCTTTACTGAGGATTTTCCCTTATATCACCTTTACTTTCAAGTGATGGTTGTTAAACTGAGTACAGAATTCTAGGTCAAATTGTTTTTTTCTCTTGTGAATATTAGGTTGAAAGCATTGTCTTCTAGAATCCAGTGTTCTTATGAAAACTCGAACAACAGTCTGATTCTCTTTCTTATGAGGTAACTTATCCTTCTTCTTGAATTTTTTATGATAATGATATTAGCAAACCTTTACTGAGAACTCCAAGTTCTGTTCTATGAGCCCTATTCCCTGTGCCTTCGAATTTCTCAGAGATAAATCCAGTTGTGATGTCTTTTTTATTACTATTCTGAGCACTAAGAACAGTTACAATGTAAAGACTATTACCCTTTGGGGGCAGTTTCCTCTGTCGTTTCCTGGCCTTTTTTTTTTCTGTCTCAACATCTCTCTTCTCTTCTACTAGGACTCCCAAGGATGAGAACTCCTAGGGATTGAGCCTTTGTTTCTCTTCTCTCTGATCTTATAATTTCTCCTCTTCCAAACCCTTTTTTTGCTTATTTTAGTTTGACAATCATACTTTTAAACTCTAAGAGCCATTTCTTGTTTTCTGAGTTATCCTTTTCCCTAAGCTACAGTTCTTGTTCTTTGAAAGTAGAAGTACTGTTCTTCATGAATGTCATTGAATGTGCTTATTAGAATGTTTGTTTGCTTATCCTGCTTTTATTGCCTTTGTCTTTCTCTTTTAGCTGTCCTCACCCCACCCTGACACACACATACATACCTGCTGATCCTTGGTTGTCCATTCATATACAAGAAGGGTGGGGTGACTGGGTGAGTTTCCTCTGTTGTTGGATTAGCAGGACAAGTTCTCCGTTCCTCACTCTTGAGTAAAGATTCTGACAAGGAGTGTTGGAGGGGTGAGAAATGAGGAGTAATTTGAGTGACAGGTGTTCAGTTAGGTAAGCAGACCATGACAAGTTGAGTGGGGGAGAACTAATACCTTCCAAAAGGAGAAGATTGTAGTCCTGGGCATTATCATTCAAATAGGAAGATTTAGCATTTCCTAGATAATATATTCTTTGTGTGTGTGTGTGTGTGTGTGTGTGTGTGTGTGTGTGTAAAGGTCCTCTTTATCCCTCTCCTAGAAGTAAATTCTAGCACTCAGCTCAGCTTGTAGGAGGAGGACGGAATGGTGGTGTCAACTGATGCCCTTACACAGTGCACAGACCTCCAATTAATCCACCTGTTTGTAGACAAACTTCACTCCCCTATCCTGGCTAACAGGCTACCTCTGAGCCAGGAACCTCTCAAGTCACCTGGTTCCCACCTCCTCAGCAGCCCTCCTGATGCATATTCTGGTCCGTGCTATTCCCAGATTATGTTACCCACAAGCCTACTCCTATCTACTTTTAATCATTCAGAATTTGTTGCCTCACTCGTTGAAGACCTGCTCCTCCTATTCCACTTACTATAGGAGTTTGGTGGCTTCGTTTTTTTGTTTGTTTTACCATTTTGTATTTCTGTATGTTCACCACCGTGCAATCTCAGAAAGCACAGAGGACAAACGACTATGCACTCCTCCCTCTCACAAGAAGTCTTCCTCATCCTCAACTTCTGCCCCTCTGGCTTCTATACAGGCCCCAAAACAACTCAAAAAATGTCACCACTTTCATGGAATTGTACACGTAGGAGCTGTGGAATTGGAGCATGTTTTGCTGTGTATATTCTCAACAACAACAAAATAAATTAATTAAAAAAAAAAAAAACACTCCTACTAATGGGATCCACCACCACAGACCCTCTAGAAGTCACCATTACTTATGAGATGAAACATATTTCTAAATTTTCTATGATCATTTTAAAGAATATGTGTATTCTTCACAAGTTCTACACGTGTGTTAAGCAAATCAAGATTAATTTGATAATAACAAGGATGAATTCTATAGTCACTGTTTCTATATTATGCTTCTTGGTTTGTCAAAGATTGTAAATGATTTCTTTAAATCTTTCACTATAAATTTAGTTTTTTAAGAACAACTTTAGAAATTGCTTTATATGTTCAGATGTTATGTTTTTGGCGGTCTAAAGGTTCACCACTACTCAAGCTTCACAAGAAAGTAGACTTTTTTGTCAAGGCAAGATAACTACATTCTGTTTAATTATTTTCTACTGCATTTCAATTTTTATGATATTGTCTATAAAGCTTTCTTTTGATTTATATATTCTTGGCATATCCTGCCCATCCCTTTCTTCTTAACCTTCCTCTGACAATTTGCTTTAGCTGTTTCTCCAAAACAGTAAAAAAAACCCTCTATTTTAATTTAATTTTGATCCGTGAAGGGGGTTATTTCTATTTATCCATTCAACAAATATTTATTGAGCACCTGCTATGTGTTAGGGCTGATATTCAGATGTGAACAAAACAAAAATGGTTCAAGCTATTATAATTTAATTTGTGTCTTATTTTCTCTATTTAGATTCACAAACTATTTGTTTGTTTCTTTGTTTATTCTACCAATCCTTACCTTCAGATCAGAAGGGGGGAAGAGTAAGATAAGGATTTCATACTCATTCATCATTGGAAAAAAGTAACTCTTAGCAAACTAGGAATAAAAATGATCTTCTAACCTGATAAAGGATATTGATATAAAACATACACACACATATGTTTTATTGATATAAAACAAATATATAACCATTGGTAAGACTAATAACTTTCCCCCTTGAGATCAGGAATGAGACAAAGATGCCCAATTTCACAACTTCCATTCAACATTTTACTAGAGGTTTTAGTCAGTGCAATAAAGAAAAATAAAGACATATAGATTAGAAAGGAAAATATTATCTTTATTTGCAGATGACACAATTGTGTACAAAGAAAATCCAAAATAACCTACAGTTAGAATAACAGAGAACACTAGCAAAAATGCTGAGTACCAAGAAATATACAAATATCAATTTTATTTCTATATAATGGCAACAAACAAATAAAAATTAAAATTTAAAAAGTATTAACACTTATATTAGCATCAAAGAACAACATGCCTAGAAATAAATCAAAGGAAACATGTGCACAATTTCTACACTGAAAACTACAAAATATCGAGAGAAATTAAAGAAAACCTAAATAAAGATTTCATTTTATAAAAACGCAAATCTTCCCAAATTGATTTATAAATTTACTGCAATCTCAATCAAAATCTCAGCAGTGTTTTTGGTGTGAGTGTTCTTATGCGTGGAAATTGACAAATTGATTCTAAAATTTTTATGAAAATTCAAAGGGCCAAGAATAGCTAAGGCAATTTTAAAGAAGAAAAGCAAGGTTGAAAGATTCACACTACCAGGTATCAAGACTTCTTATAAAGTTATAATAAATAGAATAGGATGATACTGGTGCAAGGATAGGCAAACAACAAAACCAAACCAATGGAATAGAATAAAAAGTCCAGAAAAAAAAAAAAAACACCCAATATTCAATCACCTGATTTACGAAAAAATGACTCTGTAGTGCAGTGTTTTCAATAAGTGGTGCTGGGTCAGTTGGATGTATATGTGGGAAAATATGTATCTTCACTCCTATCTCACGCCATACACGAAAGATCGATCCCAGATGGACTGCAGCTGTAAACGTGAAAGGCTGAACAATAAAGCTTTAAAGGGAAAACATCCTTGCAAACTTGAAATACACAGATTCTTAACTGGGACAAGAAAGCACTAGCCATAAAGGGAAAAAATTAATAAATTGGACTCTCAATTGAGAACTTCTGCTCGTCAAATATACTATTAAGAGAGTGAAAAAGCCAATCAGAGAGGTGAAAGAAATAAACGCACACGATCTCCAACCAAGGTCACTTAGCCAAATTGATATATGAACTCCTACAAGTTGATGAGGACAACATTTTAAAAATGGGACGATAGGCCAGTGACACAAGCTGATACTTCACAAAAGCAGATCTCTAAACGCTCAGTAAATACATGAAAAGGTGTCTAAGTAGTCATTGTCTTTGTTAGCTGCCTTCAAGTCAGCTCCAACTCAAGGTGACCTTATGAATAACAGAACAAAATATTGCCTGGTCCTGTGCCAGCTTCATGAAAGTTGGTATGTTTGAATCCAAAATAATCATCAGGGAAATGCAAAATAAAGGCACGATGCTATGCACTAACCTTCAGAAAGGCTAAAACAAGAAACATGGAAAATGCCAATGGATGTGGAACGGTTGGAACTCTCATTTGATATTGTTGGGGGTATAAATTGATACAAACACTTTGGAAAAGTATCTACCAAACCTAAACTTGTGCGTATCTTTGACCCAGTAATTCCACTCCTAGGTATACATACTCAACCAAAATGCATACATATTTTAACAAAGTTAGAATACAGTCATGCATCCTGTATGTCCATGATAGGTTCTGTGAAATAGGACATTACGTGATTTGTACATTGTGTGCACACCATATTAAACACAGGAAGTCCCTGGATTGCCAAAGAGTTCAGTTCCTAAGTCTGTGTTTAAGTCGAATTTGCACATAATTAGGAACGGTTAGGTACAGTTCGTATCTAACATCAGTTAGTCAAATATTTGTCTTAGTATATAGTATATCGTGTACTTTTCTGTGCATAAAAAACATTAAAGAAACACGTCCAGATATACTAAAACATTTTTAACATAATGATACATTAATAATAATGATAACGTTTTGATGCACATCACAAAGTCATGCCCATTTGTTATTAGGATCATTTTATATACCTCAGATTTTTAATATAATAGGCTCTATGGGGGTTGGGACCACTGACATATATGCAGACGTTGCCCAAACAGATGTTATGTGGCTCGTGACCGTATTCACGCCAGCAACGTTCATAGCAGTCAAAAACTGGAAACTCCTCAAATGCCATCAACAGTAGAATAATTAAGTAAATTCTGATGCATTCACACCGTGGAATACTACACAGTCATGAAAATGAAGAACTATACACTCTGGATGAATTTTACAAATCAATGTTGAGAAACAGAATCCAGAAAAGAATACATACATACTATATGATTCAATTTATGTTAAGTAAACAGCAAGATAGTGATTACTCTTGGGGAAGTGATGGTAGCTGGAAGGGAGCAGGAGGTGTCCTTCGGGTGCTGGTCTGTTCCTTATATTGATCTGGGTGCTTGTTACACAGCTGTGTTCAGTTTTTGAAAATTCTTCAAGCTAAATAGTTATAATACCTGCATTTTTCTGTATGTATGTGATACTTCAATAAAGTTAAACAAAAAGTAATGAAAGAAAATGTACCGCCTTTATTTTTACGGATGTTGGTACCACACATGAACTATATTTACATATAGATACTCTTTGTAAGACTTGATGGCCATGTTTTTTGTTTGCTTGTTTGTTTAGGTTTGTAAGATGAGAAAATTAATATTGCTTCCCTACGACCTTTCTAATTTTATCAATACAGCCATAAATATTTAGGCCCAAGCTATATTTGTAATTTTAACCCCGGTGGCATAGTGGTTAAGTGCTCTGGCTGCTAACCAAAAGGTCGGCAGTTCATATCCACCAGGCGCTCCTTGGAAACTCTACGGGGCAGTTCTACCCTGTCCTATAGGGTCGCTGTGAGTTGGAATCGACTCGATGGCAACAGGTTTGTAGTTGTTTTGTTTGTTAAATTATTGTACGTTTTGAGCATTATTTTGCATTTTGTTTTATAGCCACGTTTACCACAATTGTAGACTTTATTAAATATTGAACTGATTTCAATTGTTATTGACTTTTACAGCTCGTATTCTCCATTCTTGACTTAACTGATTTTGATTCACCTCTCGTTCGACTGGGAAACATCTTTCGAGAGATTCCTATAGAAAGAGTAACCCCCTATGATTTGTATCCTATCTAATATAATTGATCTTTCTTCCATCACCTCATTTAACACTTTTTTTAATGATAATTGTCTGTATTTTGTTTCTATCGGTTCTTGGTGGACCGAGTTTTGGTTCTTCTTTTTTTAAATAGAGATATTGAAGTAACACATTGTTAGGCTCACATGATTGGGCTTAACTATTGAGAAAACACATTTTAATATTTTTCTCCATTAATCAAGACTGGGAATGATACAGTATCTCTCCACTCTCCTCAATTTAAAATGATACATTCTGTGTATTTTTTCATCATGTTTTCCTCTTTGTATCAATTTTAGTTGATATAATACAGAATTTAAATATTTCCATTAAAGAACTTATTTTCCCCTTTGCCATAAACTCCATAGCCATTTTTAAAATGATTATTCTGAATAAATATTATGTTTCCCTCTTAGTGCTTTGTGCCATTTCATTTACACTACGTCTTCTCAGTTCCTGACTTCTTTATTATTTATACGCCCTTCATTCAGCTGGAGCAATTCTCTGAGTATTTTTTTAATGAAGGGCACATGGGTGGCAAATTTTCTAAGTACTTGAATATTTCAAAATGTGCAACGTTATCTCAGGAATGAGAGTTTGAGAGAATGTAGAATTGTTCTTTCAATTAAAAAATTACCTTTTGTTATTTCAAAGGCAGTATATGTACACTGTAGAAAATACAGATAAGTAAAAGAAAAGAAAATCACCACCCGGAGATTACCACTGTTAACAACCTAGAATGTACTTGTCCAGATTTTTTTCTGTACACATATATATGCATGTTTATCAAAGTAAGAGCATACTGTAGACATTGTTTTGCAGCCTGCAAAAATAATAAATCTAATTCGATAAACCAATTTCCACCTTTCCATAACATCATGTTATAATATTAACTAACGCTCGGACTGTACTCAAATTTCCCCAATTATTCTATGCAAATGGTTGGCCCAAACCAAGTGGCTCTAGTCCCTAAATTGCTTCTAATCTAGAATGGGGCAAGGGCAGTGGTGGCTCAGGGGTAGAATTCTTGCCTTCCATATGGGAGACCTGGGTTCAATTTCCAGCCAGTGCACCTCATACGCAGTCACTACCCATCTATCAGTGGAAGCCTGTGTGTTGCTATGATGCTGAACAGGTTTCAGAGGAGTTTCCACACTAAGGCAAATTAGGAAGAAAGGCTTGCGATCCACTTCTGAAAATCAGCCAATGAAAACTTCATAGATCACAACGGTCCAATCCACGACCGATCATGGGGATGGTAAAGGGCCAGGGAGCGTTTAGTTCCGTTGTGCATGAGATTGCCATGAGTTGGGAGCCAACTAGGCAGCACCTAACAACAACCATCTAAACCAGGCCCCTTTTCATGACAGTACTTGTCGAAGGGACGGGGACAAATGCTCCGTCTTCTGGATTTGACTGTTTGTCTCCTCCTGTATTATTACTGAGGCCCAGTCTTCCTTCTCAAATCTCTGTGAACATTGCTGTCTAGCCTCTTGTCATTTAATATTGCAGAGGAAAATTCAGATAGCAACTTGATATCCCTCCCTGCTTCCTAAGATCCTCTGTAGACCCTTGAAATTCTAAATCGCCGTGAGGCTCTAACTCCATGGTACCCAGTGAACGCCTTAATCTAAAAGCTAAAGTTTTTACTGAGCTCATTGACTTTTTCTTCCATTTTCTTTTTCTTCTGCTCTTCTCTTTCCTTCCAAAATTTCATGATATGTCATTTTCATTTTCTGGACTTATCTTCTGAACTTGTTTTCTTACTGTCCTTTCAATCATTTTCACCATTTTATTCCTTTCATTGGCGTTATAAGAAATTATCTTCTAACTCATAGGTTCAGGAATAAATGCTAGGATGGGAGTCCCAGTTGACGCAGCCTTTGGAGCTTAGCACACTACCCAGGAGCATGAGTATTATCTACCCAACCAGCATTCGCTGAGTTCGTCCCCTGGACCAGGCTCTGTTCTAAGTACTCAACAAAGATCACCTGAATTAATATTCACAACAAACCTATTAGGTTAGGATTATGATTAACTGTATTTTATATATGACAAAACTGAGGCCCCAAGAAGGTAAGTTACTTGCCCAACCACATGGAAAATAAGTGGTGGGACTGGCATCCAATCCCAGGCTCCTCCCTCCTCCCTCTGCACACCACTGGTAGCCCAGATTGGCCCCACACTTCCCATCTGACAGCCCCACCTCACACCTCCCCTACATCTCAGTGGGTTCTACTAAACTTTCCACTTACTTCCCGGGTAAGTTGTTCCTTCACATGCAACCAGATGTAGATAGGCCCTTCACTTTGTCTGGTGCTTTTTGTGCTATACTTCATAGAAACTACTCAGAATGTTGAGATATAGGTGGCTGCTTGCTCTGGTTTCCAGCATGAATGCAAATTTTCCCCTCTATTTACATTTGCAGGGTGGGATATTTCAGTGTGAAACCTTATGCTAAACATGCATTTAAAGATTTTTGTTTCTTGTCTAACCTACCAAAATGTGAGCTCCAGTTTTTTCATCTCCTATCCAAACACCTTCCATTGACTCCCCAACCCATACTGAACAATGTGAAACTCCTTAACGTGGAGATAAAGTTTTCCAAGAAGAAGTACAGCGTGACTTTCCAGTCTTAGTCCCTATCTCTCCTGTGTATCCTTTTTATTTTAGGAATTGACCCACACATTCACTTTCCCCATCCTGGCCTTGCCCCTTGGCACCATACTTAACTCTCCATATGAAATACCCTTTCCCCCCACCCCTCCCCACTTATAAATCCTTATCAACCTTCAATAGGCAGTTCAAACGCCAACTGCTCCTTGAAATGCCCCCTCGTTCCATCCCCTTTCCATCCTTGGATGTTCCACAGGCATTTTACCTCTATCTCCCTTGTGGTATTCTCAGTCAGGGTCCCAGCAGAAAACAGACATCACACTTAAATGAGGATAATTCAAGGAGGGTTTAGTGCCAAGGGGTAAATTACAAAGAGATAGATGGCTATAGAGGAACCTCCTGGGATAGTGGAAGAACCAGTGGCTGGACCTAAACGGATGAGGAAAAGGAGAGATTCCCTTGTCCTGGAAGGAGAGAATCCTGTATTGCCTTGAGAATAACAGAGACCTTCAGTCAAGGGATACAGCCAGCCCAAGGTGACACAGAAGGAAGCATCCAGCAGAATAAGTACTCTGACCTCACTCTCATCCCTCCCTCAGATCTCCTGCCAGAGATTCTGGTTGGTTGGTTGGGTTCCCATTTGTCAGAACCCAACTTGAAGACAGATAGCTCAGAACCCAACTTGAAGACAGATAGCTCAGAACCCTTTGATATAATCCATACAGATCAGCCTCCTGGGAGTTAAGAATAGAGAAGAGTAAAAGGGGAAGAGAGAAAAGAGTAAAGGAAGAGATCAGCTGTGGGTCCTATCATTTTCATTGTTTATAGTAATTATTTTTGTCAACTTTCCCACCAACTCATGAGCTTCCTGAGGGTGGGGGCCATAGCTCTGCTCTTCTGTACCCCAGTTTCTAACATGATGGCAAGTGTGTGGCCAGTACTCACTGAAGTTTTGTTGAATGAGGGACAATAATGACATAACTCAATCATTTGTTTTGTTGCTCCAGAGGTAGGAAAACTTGTCTTGGGTGATTTTCACTCCCCTATTAGAGGTCAGGGGCCCTGTTGGCACAGAGGTTAAGAGCTCAGCTGCTAACCAAAAGGTGGGCAGTTTGAATCCACCAGCCCCTCCTTAGAAACCTTATGGGGCAGTTCTACTCTGTCCTACATGGTAGCTATGAGTCAGAATCGACTTGACAGCAATGAGTTTGGTTTGTTTTCATTAGAGATCAAGAGCATCAATTCAGAGATTCTGAGGGTGCCATTAAAAAAAAAAAAAAAAAAAAAAAAAAACCTGTTGCCATCAAGTCAATTCCAACTCATAGTGACCCTGTAGACATATGCTTTTCAACTTGTGTACTGGTCCTCTCAGATATTAAGCTCTGAGTCTGGTGTCATCTGTACTGAATTCCAAATGGACTAGCCAACTCAGGCTCTTTACTCAAGCACTCCTTCGTCCACCAGTAACCAACTGACTAGCTTTATTCTTGCATTCAGTCACTAATTCATATATACATTGATTTGCTGAGCATTCATTAAGCACCTACTATGCCACGGAAGAAAGGCCTGGTGATCTGCTTCTGAAGAGATTGTCATTGATGTTATTGTTAGTTGCCATCAAGTCGATTCTAACTCATGGTGACCATGCATACAGGTTAGAACTGCTCCATAAGGTTTTCAAGGCTGTGACCCTTCAGAAGCAGATCACCAGGCCTTACTTCAGTGATGCCTCTGGGTGGGTTTGAACCACGAACTTTTTTGTTAGTAGTCCAGTGCTTAACTATTGTGCCACTCAGAAAACCCTATGGAGCAGTTCTACTCGGTAACACATGGGATCACCATGAGTGGGAATCAACTCAACAGCAAAGAGTTTGGTTTGAGTTTTTCTGTGTGTACAAAATGCTGTCCCTGGGTGGCACAAATGGTTAAGTGCTCAACTACTAACCAAAAGATTGCCAGTTTGAACTCACCCAGAGGGACCTCAGAAGAAAGGCCAGGTGATCAGCTTCTGAAAGTTCATAGCCTTGAAAATCCTATAGAGTGCAGTTCTTCTCTGCAACGCATGGGGTCTCCATGAGTCAGAATTGACTCGACAGCAGTTGGTTTATGTACAGCAACCAACCACCTGTCTGTCAATGTGTCATACTGTGGTGGCTTGTGTGTTATGATGGTGCTAAAACTATGACACAAATATTTCAAATACCAGCAGGGTCACCCATAGTGGACAGGTATCAGCAGAGCTTCCAGACTAAGACAGACTAGGAGAGAAAAGCCTGGCAATCTACTTCCCAAAAGTTAGTCAACGAAAACCCTATGGATCACAGTAGAATATTGTCCGATACAGTGCTAACAGGTGAGTCCCGTAGGTTGGAAGGCACTACACAATAGCCTTAAACACACCAAGGATCATGAAGATGGCTCAGGACCAGGTAGTTTTTTGTTCTGCTATAAATAAGATCCCCAAGAATTGGAGCCTGCTGAACAGTAACTAACAGTACGTAACAACATGTATGGCAAAGATTTCAAACCCATACACCCTCAGGGGCCATGCAGTAAAGGTAAAGGAAAGAAGTAGTCCTGGTATAAGGAAGCAGGTGGTGGCAGGACAGTGGCATAATGGAGAGTGCATTCCCCATTAAAGAGGGCAGCCCTCACCTGTGGTAGCTGATTGCTGCTGCAGGAATGTGGGCCCATTGTTGCCATCTCTTCCTTTCTTATTTCTTTTCCAAAAGAAGACAGATCTTCAGGAAAAATATCTCTTTTTTAGAGGTAGGCAGCTCATTCCATTTAAACACATACACAGTGAACAATCAGAATTTATTTGCTGGTTGATCGATTTGCCTGCAACCAGGGAAAACCCAGAGACCATTATACATGTTTCTTACCTTTGTGGATCCTACTCCTCATGGGGAACTAGGACAAAATCACAAGTAACTCAAATACACGTGGAAAAGAAGTACCTAATGAGAGGTAGAGATAACCCTTCAAGGACAATACTGTTCACACTGCTGGTAGCAAAGCTCTGTTGCACACAGCCCAGGTGCAACTGTGTTCATCTGAAGGTGAG
Source organism: Trichechus manatus latirostris (assembly GCF_000243295.1). Classification (NCBI taxonomy): domain Eukaryota; kingdom Metazoa; phylum Chordata; class Mammalia; order Sirenia; family Trichechidae; genus Trichechus; species Trichechus manatus. The sequence continues at coordinate 20,701,402 of NW_004443950.1, read as the reverse complement.
AAAATGGGAGCAGAGAGGGGAAGGTGGTTGCCCAAGGCCACACAGCTAATAAGCAGTAACATGCAGCAGGAGACCTGGTTTCCTGATCTTAGTTCAGTGCTGCATCCATGCTGGCATGCCACCTAGACAGACAGCTCAGACCTCGAGGAATAAAGACAACTGTTGTCCACACCAGAGTGAGCACATTCAGAGAGGAAACAAAGCACTCCGAAGTGGGCCAAGCACCATTCTGGTGCCCGTTGGTCTGTGTGTGACCCCTGTAAGTCTTCGAGGAGGACACTGGCCCTTCTGAAGTATGTGATGTGGCCACATCAAGTGAGATGGTGACAGTGGAAGTACTTAGTCAACTGCAGAGAGCATCCAAGCAGATGGAAGGAGCATCTCCATGGCCAACCCACCCAGGCAGCCTCGACCCAACTATGTCCAGACTTGGAAACCTGACTTTGGAAGCAGAACATGTAAGACTTCGTGATTTTGATTGGAGTGACACCCGTATGGGACAATCATATGCTTTCCCAAGACAAAATAAACCCCAAACAAAGGCAGAAAGGGAATCATTGTTGACTAATGCTCTGTTCATCTTACTTTCCAATATTCTCTTAGACTACTGCCGAGACCAAATGAAAACAGTTGTGCTGATGTAATAACTAGAGACTTTGATCCAACACTCATCAAAGCCATTCTGAGAAATTTCAGAGCAGAACCACTGGAGTAACATGTCATAAAATGGATGTGAGCCTTGACTTTTTTTTTATTTACTTTTTTTAATTGATGTAATTGAATGAAGTTTACATTTCAAGTTAGTCTCCCATACAGAATTTTTTTTAAACATACACTGTTATGAGACCCCAACCGCTCACCCCATTCTGCGACAGCACACTCCTCCCCTCCGCCCCTGATTCCCCATGAACATTCAACCAGCTCCTAACTCTCTCTGCCTTCCCCTCTCACCTCTGG